>NC_089508.1:179017306-179318078 GCF_036850995.1 Saccopteryx leptura
AATGAAAATCCTATCTTAATTGAATATGAAGCACTATAATATGACTGATAAAAGTTAATTTGCAAAACTTATTCCCTTCCTAAGGTCATGTGCAGTCTCACGCGCCCTCATTAATTACCTTGTCAAGAAAAGGAAAAGCAGCCTCTCCCGTGACGCAGGCTGATCTCGGGTGCTGAAATAGGAGTAAATCTGAAGAGCAAATAGGACGAGCCAGAAAACCATGAAAAGCACAGGGACCACCAGCTGATTCCACAGGGACATTCCCAAGGCTAGAAGGCCATAGACCTCCACTACCTGATCAAGAAAACAAGATAGGAAAACATCTTATATGGCATCAATAAACACTTTTAAAAACAAGAGTTTATTCTAAAGTACTTAGAGAAAAATGGAATCGCTGTTATTGCAAGACTGTTTCAGATAAAATCTTTCAAGTTAGCTCTCTATAGCTATAGTTAGCAAATAGCATGTTTTAAAAAATGTACTGAAGCAATCAATGAACAGCTCAAGTGAAAAAATTTACTGATTTTGTATTATTATTAACAACTGACACACACTCATCAAAGAGCAACAGTCATCTGCCCTAACAGTTCAGGGGTAAAGTCACATGCACAGTGGAACACAACGGAGGCAACGCCAGGAGACTTGGTAAACCTACGCATATCTAATCAAAACGATCAGCACTAGCATGAATGCTGCAATATTGCTGGAGACTAGGAAAGAATGACATGTAAAAGGATACATTTTTCAGAGTTTTTCCAGGAATGTCATAGATGAGAAATAGTTTGATGAAAGACAGAATAATCACTGGAGAGCATTACTCTAATGCGAGGCAAAGAAAATTAGCAAGTTTCCCCCTTTGCTCCTACTGTGTATTTATCAAGCAACATTTCTTAATTTGATTTGCCAAGTGCATTAATATCAGGCAACAAGGCACACCTAAAAAAAGTTTATTAACCTACTTTAAGCCCATAAATTGGCTTTCTAGTTTATAAAACAATCTCTCATGCAATTGATTCTCATAATCAGTTAGCCTACCAGCAGAAATGTAACCAAGTTTCTGGCGTTACTAAGCTAGAGACCAGACCCTGGTAACACAACAGAGAACTCCCAGGCAGGCTACACACATACGCACGCGTTCTAACCTACGCAATAGACCAGTCTTGCCGGAACTCTCAATGTGATGTTTCAAGAAACTGTGAAGATCTTAAAGTAAAACGCATTCATGGACTTGCAAGCTGTTCTGGATTCTAACTAGAATCTCTCTAGGCAGGTAAAGATGTGTAAGTATTCAGTTAAAATAACTGACTTTCAGGTTATTGTAAATTTATTTATCTGTAATTCAAATGCTTTTTCTAAAATCTAGTTAAGATTAGCCTCTTTCCCCAACTAGAAAATACTGGAGGAGGGGGGGATTTCTCAACTAACTGTAAAATTACTATCAGCAGTTACCCAATCATTGAGAAGCAGAGTACTTTTTCTCTTTTCCATTCAAGAAACAGACCACACTAAAAAACCTGACAGTTTTCATTTCTTGTCATCAAATTCTTTCAAGGTCACAAACTTCACAAGTTATAATGTACTGTCAACTCCAACACCAAGTGATGTGTGAATCTTAATAGCAACCAAAAAGGTAAGCATAATACTGAAAAATGGAGGTATTGTCCTTATGGTGATTAAATAAACAGTATCCCATTAATACTCCGTATCTGCCGTTTCTTACAAACTAGGACAGCTCCACAAACTGAATTCAAAGAAAAAAATTCACAAATTAAATTTGTCATTCTTTATCTGAATACAGCCACAACCCTTCCTCCTTGAAGCAGCTTTTCATGAAGACAGCGAAAATAACCTCTTCTTTGGAAGATCTACTTTCAGGAATTGCCCAATATTGCATAAGACAAAGAAAGAAGAAAGAATTAGACTAAGGCCAAGAGATTAGGAAAATTTTTCCGGGAAGTCTGCCTCTGGAGCCACAACAAAACCACCTGCTTCACTTAGTCTGTTTGGACAACCTGAGAGCTTCCTGGACCACAAGGTCGGAACACATGGTCCAGAGGGAGAAGACAATGCCCACTCCAACTTGATTAAATCAAATATAAGTCTTTATCTCCTGAATACCTACCATTTATGTCTGGGAAAAATGTGTCAGAGCAAAGTCCGAAAAAAGTAGGAGGCAGAAGCACGGTAGGCCAGTCACGTTAAGTACTATCCATAAACAAATTCCACCACATCATGGCCCGAAACTGTTTAACTTCTCAGTTTAAACAAATTAGGCAAACAGGGAAAAGACTGTAGTTACAGTAGGACTATAACTGGGGGGGGGGGGGGGGGGGGGGAGAATTTGACCTCCAGGTATTCAATTCTATATTATTTTTGTCTCCATTAAAAGTTAATACATACTGAAACATTTTGCCTGCCTGGCACTGAACTCATTTAAATTTCACAGCAACCCTATGAATTAAGTGGAACTGCTATTAGCTCCATTTTATGGATAAGCGAAGGTAAGTGGCTATCCCCAGGTTACACAGCTAGTAAGAGCAGCACCAGAGTGAAAATCCAGAAACATCACTTCCCTTTCCTGTCTCTCAACAGAACTTCCAACAAAGAATCGCAGAACTGTTCATAACAGTTGCTACCTTAAAACCATCAAACAGGATGTTACCACAACCAGGACTACTAAATAAAAGTGAACTAAATCTTTAATATACATAATACTTATGTATACTTTTGTTTACCTGTGTGTGGTTGTCAGTCTTACCTGAACCAATTCTCTGTATGCAGACTTAGCAAGGTTATACGGTACTAAAAGATTAGATCCAAGAAAATAGAGGACTTCCAATCCAGTAAAAATCATAGCAAATTTGTTGATAATAACAATTGTCTCCAGAGGAACAAGGCAGAGTCGTGCTAGCAGAGGGAGCATGTGAGCGGAAAAGAGCCAGATCTGCTTCGTCTTCATGACGCAGGAGCAGAGGGTGCACACCACCAGCTGACCTAGGAGGGGAGCAGAAGGCATTCCACTTTGAGGCTGGGTATCCACAAAATCAAAGCAAAGATCACTGTCGAAAAGGATGATAACAGAGCTTTTGAAGATGTCTAATTAGGGTCTCTCAGATCAAATTTTAACTTCATCTGACCATAATTACATATTCACACGCTCTATGGATTCTGAGCAGCAATTCCCAAGGATCTGGAAAAAAAACAGCAAAAATATCCACTGGTCTTCACCACATTCCAGATGCCATGTACAATACGCAGAAAGTTTTTTAAATGTCTAATTCAATATTATAATTCAGTTACCATTATCGTACATATAGCACCTTTACAAAGGTGCTCAATTTAACTCTTCGGGTTTATAGCAGAAAACATAAAATCCAAGAGATACAGTTACTTGTCCGAGATCACTCTGTGACAAGATTTATTCTCAAGTTTTTGATCTTTGATTGCTTTGACAGGACCACACATACCTTCTCACATGACTCAATAATTAATTGAGAGAGAGAGAAAGAGAGAGAGAGGAAGGGAGGCAGGGAGGGAAGGAGACAGAGAGAGAGAGAAAGAGGTCTAATTTAAAAATTAATACGTTTAAATTTTATTTTAGAGTAAGATAAAAAGTAAATATCTCTAAGTTTGTTCTTCCAGATATTTAATCAGGTACTTCAAAACTAGCTATTAGAATCATCTAATTCTTTCCTCAATTAATTTGAGGTGCCAAGTATACTTTAAAATCTTTTGTATATTTGAGTCTGTGTGGGAACTTAGTATCTATTTTTTTTTCTTTTTTTTCTTTTTCTTCTTTCTGAAGCTGGAAACGGGGAGAGACAGTCAGACAGACTCCTGCATGCGCCCGACCGGGATCCACTCGGCACGCCCACCAGGGGCGATGCTCTGCCCACCAGGGGGCAATGCTCTGCCCCTCCGGGGCGTCGCTCTGTCGCGACCAGAGCCACTCTAGTGCCTGGGGCAGAGGCCAAGGAGCCATCCCCAGCGCCCGGGCCATCTTTGCTCCAATGGAGCCTTGGCTGCGGGAGGGGAAGAGAGGGGGAGGGGCGGAGAAGCAGATGGGCGCTTCTCCTGTGTGCCCTGGCCGGGAATCGAACCCGGGACTTCTGCACGCCAGGCCGACGCTCCACCACTGAGCCAACCGGCCAGGGCTTAGTATCTACTTTTAATGCTCTGCTCTGATGACAGTACCACCCTGTTCCATTTCACTGACTGGACAGGTTTCCTTTCCCTGCTCCTCTCAGAATATCTTGGAAATTCTTGAACGTGTTACCTTCCAGATTAATTTAAAATTACTTAGTATGGTGTCATATGGGTACTGGACTTATCAAGCTAATATAACATTGCATTCAAATATAATTAAAAGGTAGTTTTTTTTAAAGGTATCTAGAAGTCCTAGACACTCCCACTCAAAAAAAAAAAACATTTAAATTCTCTTCCTTCTTGCCAATGATGAGAAGCAAAATACTTTGAGATTTTTGTTTGTGTTCTATCCATATTATTGTCAGAAGAATACAAAAGTGGCCACATTTTTACACAAAACCAAACATTTATTAACAACCTACCAATTATAACACGTGGTGTTTTCTCCCACAAAGTATTAATTTTCGCCTTTAAAGATATATAAAGGCATAAAAAAGGGGGAAACCTGTAACAATGAAAACCCAAGAAGAGAGGCCACCAAGTGAGATGCCGACAACATTTGATAGGAGAGAAAAGAGAGATAGGAGGCAACGACAGGTTTTACCCAGGCCACTAGTTCCCCCCCCCCCCTCCCGCGAGGAAGACAAAGTGTGCTCTCTGGGGAGGCTGGGACAGATGCTCTGAACGCCACGCACAACCCAGCGCAGGTGAGGTACCCAAATGAAAAGAGGGGATTAAAATAAAAGTCTGTACCCCAAAAGATAGGATCTCTCTAGATCTCCAAATATTGCTACCACATTTGTTGCCACCTAGTCACTGATACTGGCTTTCCCTAGAGGGGAAGGAAGATTTCCCTTTAGGGAAACCGACCAAGTCTAAGTGAAAAGACCTCCAAATACAGTAGCCAGTCCCCCTTGAACATCAACTGTGTTCACACCAGCTGGTAAGCCCTAAAGAGATTCAAGTCACTAACTTCATAACTCATTTTAATACAAATGATCAGTCAAGGACTCCGAGGTGTTTAGATAAAACATATGGTTTGATAAGCCTTATGTGGGGCCTAGGCATCAGTATTCATAATTTTTTTTTAATTTTTTTTTTTTAAATAACCAGGTGATCCCAATCCAAGTTTGAGAAACACTGCTGTCCCATGAAAGATAAAGATCAAACCAAAATAAGAAAAAGATCTCAGGAAATGGAGAGACTACAAGGAACAAAAGAAAGCGTCAAAGAGATAAATAATATATTTAAGAAATAAAAAAGAGTGTCAGAGTGCCTGACCTAAAATGATGCAGTGGACAGGGCGTCCACCTGGAACGCTGAGGTGGCTGGTTCAAAGCCCTGGGCGTGCCGGGTCAAGGCACACACAACAAGCAACTACAGGTTGATGCTTCCCACTCCTCCCCCAACCCTCCTCTCTCTAAAATAAATAAATAAAATCTTAGAAAAAGAAACATTCCGTAAGAACAAGCTCCTGGATATTAAAAATATGTAACAATAAAATACAATAAAAGTGTTGGAAGTTGGGAAATTTTATAGAATAAAATAAAAGGGGGGGATAATACAACCATAGGAAGGTTAGGCGTTCAATGTGGCAGAAACCGTATCCAATTAACAGGATTTCCAGAAAGGGACAAAAGAGAAAAAACAGCAGGAACAGAGAGGAGTGATACAGGAGAGAGCTGATTTTCAGCATAAAATATTGGTGCTATTTCTTGACTTTGAAGGAGATGCTTTCATACTAGGAATGACTGGGAATTTTCTTTCTGGCAAAGCGAGCTTCCACTGTGCTCACAGCTATGACATTTACATTTCCTGGTCCAGCATGATGCCAACTTCCTCTACGCTCCGCGCATTCCCACAGGCGTGCGCCAGCACACTCTGTGCTCAGGGCTGGATTACAGGCTTCACTTATCTTCTTTCATGGAAGAGTGTGACTCATGCTATGATTCTAAGAGAGAAGACGACTCCTATTTAGGTGAAAGAGGGAAGGAGTCGGATTGTTAGAGGAAATCTCTCCGGCAGCTCCACCAGAACAGAAAGCTGCTTACTGCGCTGTGCCCATTCTGACTGGTAATTCTGAATAAATCAAAATCCCAACGTCCTCTTTGGATTTCAGGATTCCACTATTACAGATATCTACAAGAAATCTGTAACCCTAAGAAATAATGGCATGTTCAAATTACTGCCTTCTTTCATTCAAAGCTCATTAATGAAATGGAAGAAAAAGAGTAGGTTACTTTAAAATCAAAGTTGGAAGAAAATATGCTACTTATTAACAGTTCATGGATTTTGTTTTCTTTCTAATTAATTAAAACTTAGTTGAGTAAACACACTATTAAAACCACTTCAAGGAATAATTTAAGAAAATGGTTCAGATTTATATTCAATTATATATATCAAAGAATAAAAGAATACTTTACAAGCTTTCTAACCTAGTAAGTATTCTCACACTTGCATGTTCCCATTACTGAATACACCAACTCATAGGATATACTGATTAAGCAACATTATCTTGTCTCCTGTCTTTTAAAACCCATCCTAAAATAAGTCCCATAGCTTTTCTAAACTAGCTTAGGTTACAGGCTTAAGCTAATAACCAAAACTCTGAAAATGATTTAAAGTGGGGCTTTTCCCTTACTCTGGCACAGGCCCCCTAGACAGTAGAGAGAACCCCTGCATCGCGAGAGGGGGAGGAGCAGGTATGGCAGGCTTCTCCTTCCTCTGCCACCACCTCTCTCTTCTGACTTACCAATGACTGAAACAGGTAGGGAGGGAGAGGGAGAGAAGTAGGAATTTTTTTTAGAGAGAAAGGGAGACAGGGAGAGAGAGGGAGAGACAGAGAAACAGAGAGACAAAGAGACAGAGGGAAACATTCATTTGTTGTTCCTCTTAGTTATGCATTCCGTGGTCACTTCCCATATGTGCCCTGACTGGGGATTGAACATGCAACCTTGTGTTTCAGGACGACACTTTAACTGACTCAGCTAACCTGCCAGGGCCAGGAAATTCTAACTCAAATGCACTCCTGACAACAATACGGTGCTGGTGCTCCCTGGAACTAGGGGAATTTAAGACTGCTCTTTCTTCTGGGCAACAGAATGGGTTGTTCTGAGACTGTCCCACCACTGCGCATCTCATCTGCAATGCCCCAAGTGCTTGTTATGTACCCTCCTTCGGCTGTTTTTGGTTCTTTCCTCAGCTCCTGGGGATCTGAAAGTCAATCCCTGTTGGGTCTTGTCATCCTTGTAAAGGGCCCTCCTGGAAGGACCTAAGAAAATCCCACTGCCCCAGCTGGGTGGCTCGGTTCATTAGAGCAGTGGTCCCCCAACCTTTTTCGGGCCACGGACGGGTTTAATGTCAGAAAATATTTTCATGGACCGGTCTTTAGGGTGGGACGGATAAATGTATCACGTGACCAAGACAAGCGTCAAGAGTGAGTCTTAGACGGATGTAACAGAGGGCATCTGGTCATTTTTTAAAAATAAAACATCGTTCAGACTTAAATATAAATAAAACGGAAATAATGTAAGTTATTTATTCTTTCTCAGCAGACCGGTACCAAATGGCCCACGGACTGGTACCGGTCCGCAGCCGGGGGGTTGGGGACCACTGCATTAGAGCATCGGCCCAATACACAAATGTTTCCAGTTCAGACCCTGGTCAGGGCAAATACTGGAACAAATGCATGTTTCTGTCTCTCTCTAAAATCAATAAATAATATATAAAATAAAAAATCTCATAGACTCTTGGGGCCTTCATCTGGAAACCAACAGCCTTTGCCTAACAGATTAGAAGAGGCAGAGAACCCCACAAGTCGCTCCTAACCCACAGTCAGAACACACACTCAGCAGCCAGCCACTCCACTGCTGGCCTTTACATCACATTAGAATTACCACGAGGCGCATATATAATTTAAATTTTTTCTGGAAGCATCATTTTAAAAGGTTTTTTTAAAAAAAACAGGTGAAATTGACTAACAATGTATTTTATTTAACATAACATATATCCCAAATGTCATACAGATATTCAAATCTATATAAAAAATTAACAAAGACATTCTGCACCCTTTTCACACTCAGTCTTAGCAACGGGTCTGTCTGAATGTGGACCGCCCACGTTCCAAGGGCTCTGAAGCCACAGGCAGTTCAGATGGTGCTGCGTCAGCTTCTGCAGGCCTGCCAGTCAGCAGCCCTCAGTATCCCCAACCCCATCCCCAATCTCAACCCCCGAGCCGCAGAAGACACGTGACCTCGAATTCTCTGCATATGACGGGCAGGGGAGGTACTTCAGAGAAACGTGTCCTTCTAAAGAAATCCAGCTTTGGACCCTCTGAACACCATCTGTATGGGTGAGGCTAAGAGCCACAAAACAGGTTTCTCTCACTTCCTTTTCCGCAACTCTGGCACGAGCGGGTCTGGCACCTCACTCCACACTGTACCTCTATTGTCTGGGGGCCTTAGCCAACATTTCTACTTTTACACTCTGCTACCTGAATGTTCTTGACTCATGTTCTTAATGTTTCTGGCAATTTATTTTTTACTAAAGGCTTTCAATAGTAATAAATAACTTCAGGACATTACATTGATTTTAATCTTACAAAGCCTTATTAAAGAGTTAGTTTTTCCAAATACTTAAAATATCACTAAGAAAACACAAGCCAACTGCCCTGGCCGGTTTGCTCAATGGTACCAGCACTGGCCCAGCGTGTAGAAGTCCCGGGTTTGATTCCCAGTCAGCACACAGGAGAAGCAACCATCTGCTTCTCCATCCTTTCCCTCCTCTTCTCTTCCCCCTCCCCCTGCAGCCATGGCTCATTCGAGCAAGTTGGCCCCGGGTGCTAAAGATGGCACCATGGCCTCGCCTCGATGCTAAAACAGCTCAGATGCTGAGCAACGGCCCCAGATGGGCAGAGTGTCGCCCCATCGGGGGCTTGCCGGGCGGATCGCAGTTAGGGTGCATGTGGGAGTCTGTCTCTCTGCCTCTCGCCTCTCACTTAATAAAACACACACACACAGACAAGCAACTGTAGGCAATGTACAATTATAAACACATAAAATAAAAAATATTGATGCGTAGGGGAAAAAAATAAGAAAACGGCATTTAACAATGGTTGTATTTTGAAAGAGTCACTGAGTTTTCCAATTTATTATTATTTTTTGTAGTAATTATACACCAATTTTATAAGATAGTAAGACTGGTTGGTTCCTACCTACACTTTTAATTCTTTTATAGTACTTACCTATTAAGGCTGTGGTAAACCGATTCATAGAGAGAGGTTCTAAATACATTGGTCCTTCATAGGCGAATTCCAGTTCACTTCTAACATAGTCCCTACATAAATAAGATGATAAGAATATATTAGATCCATTCCAAGCACAGATGGGGGAGACAAGCAGTTATAGAACAGAATTCTTATAAAAGCATATTCTGTTAACAACACCTCTCTCCACATATATACTAAGGGAAATTTTTAGATATAAACAAGTATATACAGATGGCCTTCATCTCCTTCTCCCAAGCACTGGAAACAGAATTTACAGAGGTGGAATTTTACTACGCAGAGAAAGCAGCTGAAGCACCATGGTGTGGGATTTTCTTTCTCCTCATGACCTTATTAAATACTTTACAGCCAGTACAAAGCTAGTTGAGGCAACATCTCTCTACCCTACTACTTAATAATCCCCAGTAATATTACACTAAGTATTTCAGCTTTGCGCTCTCTTCTTCCATCCACTCTTACTTCCCCCAAAGTTTTATCTGCAGTTATACTTAATTATAGGTAAAATCTCAAACTAGTTAGAAAACTGGCTCCTAATAGGACAACTCTTAAAAAACGTCACTTTCTACTCTATAGGGAATTTAAGTAGGCTATAAATTCATTTTGAAACAAATCTTAAATCAAATTAAATATTTCTTTTAAATTTAAATCATTTAATATGTGATTACTGAGAAACAGTAAGGTTTAAGCAATAGCCAAAAAGCCTCTACACTCTGAGAAAACAACTTTTAGGGCATAGGTAGGAAGCAGAGAAAGGGAGAATTTAATTTATGATCAGTAAGTTAAGTGGTAATACCAGAAGATGGTTGTTTACGTCCTTCTGACATCAAGTGGGGAAGTTTGTTAAAAAGTTCTCCCTCTTTTCTTCAACTGATAAATGCTTCATTCACTGTATCTCAAAACAGTCTGGCCTGACCTGTGGTGGCGCAGTGGAATAAAACGTCGACCTGGAAGTGCTGAGGTCGCCGGTTCAAAACCCTGGGCTTGCCTGGTCAAGGCACATATGGGAGTTGATGCTTCCAGCTCCCCCCACCCCTTCTCTCTCTCTGTCTCTCCCTCTCCTCTCTAAAATGAATAAAAAAAAAAATTAAAAAAAACAATCTGAACACTGCAAGTATTTCTGAACAAACTCATATGGCTCTATTTACTTTTTCCATGTAATTACCTCCTATTAGGCAATCAAGTTGAATTCCTTTAGCATACCATAGCCGAACAAGAAATGACCCTTACATAATCAGCAAGGAGAGTACTAACAAAAAAATCAAAATTAAAAACTTAAATTTAAAAAAATTTTAAATAGGAACAGTTTTGGGGAACTATTATAAAAATCAATGACTAACAGCTTCATGAGTGATTTAGCAATTAATTCTCTCCTATCACACTATGTAACTACTTCTAACAAATAATGGATTAATAGTCTCTTTCTATTGAAAGAGAAGACCAAATTCTCAAGAGGAATGATTTTAATGCAGTGGTTGTCAGCCGGGGGTAGTTTTGCCCCTAGAGGGACACTTCGCAGTATCTGGGACATCTGCAGTTGTTACAACCTGGAAGAAGGTTGGGGGTGCTACTGGACCGTAGGCCAAGATGCTGCCAAAACATTCTATAGGTCACAGAACTACAAAGCTCCCACAACAAAAAATAACCCGGTCGAGGCCCTGGCCGGGTAACGCAGTTGGTTAGAAAGTTGTCTCGATATTTCAAAGTTGCAGGTTCAGTTCTTGGTCAGGGCACACACTCAAGAAGCCACCAATGAATCATAAATAAGGGGAACTCTGGCTCTCTTCTCCTCCCTCTCTCAAATCAACTAAAACAATAAAGAGAAGAATTAGCCAGTCCAGGAAAGTTAATAGTTAGAACCCTATTTTAATGTAGAGAGGCACAAATGCTACATGTCTATATTACATATATCTGATTACTAGATTACTACAGGTAACCATCAATGTAATTATATTTTATAGCTTTAGGAAAAAAAGCTAAAGAATTCAGAGATTTATGACTTTTAAAATAAAATGTACATATAAATACCACTTAGATTTACAAAGTCTTTGAAGATACTATTAAAAAAATAAATTTGCCCTGGCCGGTTGGCTCAGTGGTAGAGCATCGGCCTGGCGTGCAGAAGTCCCAGGTTCGATTCCCGGCCAGGGCACACAAGAGAAGCGCCCATCTGCTTCTCCACCCCTCCCCCTCTCCTTCCTCTCTGTCTCTCTCTTCCCCTCCCGCAGCCGAGGCTCCATTGGAGCAAAGATGGCCCGGGCGCTGGGGATGACTCCTTGGCCTCTGCCCCAGGCGCTGGAGTGGCTCTGCAGAGCATCGCCCCCTGGTGGGCAGAGCGTCGCCCCTGGTGGGTGTGCCGGGTGGATCCCGGTCGGGCGCATGCGGGAGTCTGTCTGACTGTCTCTCCCCTTTTCCAGCTTCAGAAAAATACAAAAAAAAAAAATTTACATTTAAAAGAGATCTGAGTCCCAGTACTGTGTAGGCCTCTAAAGCCAAATTTCTTCGTGTAGCATATCCCTCTCCAATAGATGCAGTTTATTAAAAAGGCCAGAGAAGACCCACAAAGACGGCAGATTAGTGCTTCCCAGAGGCTGGGGGTAGGGGAAATGGAAATGACCACTGAAAGGTACCAGGTTTTATTTCAGGGTGATAAGAATGTGTTGGAATTAGATCACGGTGATGGCTGCACAACATTATGAACGCACTGTGTGCCCCTGAATTGTTCACTTTAAGGTTCAGGTAATACCATGTGACTTTCAGCTCACTTTAAAAGGGGAGTTGGCGAGGTGGCCTACAAGAGCACTATTCCCAAGGAGAAAAAACAAAACATGCCCCAAAGGCCCCAGTTCCTGAGAGGTCCCTCAGAGGCTTGAAGGCTACAGAAGTGGGTTTCCTGTCATGTTTTCTTTCCCTTGTTTGCTTCTGTCATATTACTGATGTTTTAAAACAGAACTCTATTAACAATATTGCTCTAGATTTTCTTATGCTAACACATTTGTTAACCATTTTGCATTATTTCCTAGCCTACTTTGGTCTAATCTCTTGTTTTTTTGTATTTTTCTGAAGTTGGAAACGGGGAGACAGTCAGACAGACTCCCGCATGCGCCCGACCGGGATCCACCAGGCATGCCCACCAGGGGGCGATGCTCTACCCATCTGGGGCATCACTCTGCTGCAATCAGAGCCACCCTAGCGCCTGAGGCAGAGGCCACAGAGCCATCCTCAGCGCCCAGGCAAACTTTGCTCCAATGGAGCCTTGGCTGCGGGAGGGGAAGAGAGAGACAGAGAGGAAGGAGAGGGGGAGGGGTGGAGAAGCAGATGGGCGCTTCTCCTGTGTGCCCTGACCGGGAATAGAACCTGGGACTCCCGCACGCCAGGCTGACGCTCTACCACTGAGCCAACCGGCCAGGGCCGGTCTAATCTTTTTTTTTTTTTTTTTTGAGCATTTCTTTCTGTCTTTAATAAGGATCTATAATTCATCACTGGTTGTTGGGAAAAAACACTTTTCACAAATTGGTGATGCAATAAGTATCAATAATCTCTTTTTTAAAGCATCCTTATCTTGAATCTTCAGAGTCTCTAACCTTATACTGTATTCTAATTTTACAAAATAAAACTTCTAAGAAAAATTAGCATTCTCTATAGTTTTTTTTTAACTCAAAAAGAATTTACTGAACATAACATGCTGCTAGCACCCTGCGGGGCTCTGGGGATACTGCAATAGACAAGACGCAGGGTCCCTGCTAGCACCCTGCGGGGCTCTGGGAATACTGCAATAGACAAGACGCAGAGTCCCTGCTAGCACCCTGCGGGGCTCTGGGGATACTACAATAGACAAGACGCAGAGTCCCTGCTAGCACCCTGCGGGGCTCTGGGGATACTGCAATAGACAAGACGCAGGGTCCCTGCTAGCACCCTGCGGGGCTCTGGAATACTGCAATAGACAAGACGCAGGGTCCCTGCTAGCACCCTGCGGGGCTCTGGAATACTGCAATAGACAAGACGCAGAGTCCCTGCTAGCACCCTGCGGGGCTCTGGGGATACTGCAATAGACAAGACGCAGGGTCCCTGCTAGCACCCTGCGGGGCTCTGGGAATACTGCAATAGACAAGACGCAGAGTCACTGCTAGCACCCTGCGGGGCTCTGGGGATACTGCAATAGACAAGACGCAGGGTCCCTGCTAGCACCCTGCGGGGCTCTGGGGATACTGCAATAGACAAGACGCAGGGTCCCTGCTAGCACCCTGCGGGGCTCTGGGAATACTGCAATAGACAAGACGCAGGGTCCCTGCTAGCACCCTGCGGGGCTCTGGGAATACTGCAATAGACAAGACGCAGGGTCCCTGCTAGCACCCTGCGGGGCTCTGGGAATACTGCAATAGACAAGACGCAGGGTCCCTGCTAGCACCCTGCGGGGCTCTGGGAATACTGCAATAGACAAGACGCAGAGTCCCTGCTAGCACCCTGCGGGGCTCTGGGGATACTGCAATAGACAAGACGCAGAGTCCCTGCTAGCACCCTGCGGGGCTCTGGGAATACTGCAATAGACAAGACGCAGGGTCCCTGCTAGCACCCTGCGGGGCTCTGGGGATACTGCAATAGACAAGACGCAGGGTCCCTGCTAGCACCCTGCGGGGCTCTGGGGATACTGCAATAGACAAGACGCAGGGTCCCTGCTAGCACCCTGCGGGGCTCTGGGGATACTGCAATAGACAAGACGCAGAGTCCCTGCTAGCACCCTGCGGGGCTCTGGGAATACTGCAATAGACAAGACGCAGAGTCCCTGCTAGCACCCTGCGGGGCTCTGGGAATACTGCAATAGACAAGACGCAGAGTCCCTGCTAGCACCCTGCGGGGCTCTGGGGATACTGCAATAGACAAGACGCAGAGTCCCTGCTAGCACCCTGCGGGGCTCTGGGGATACTGCAATAGACAAGACGCAGGGTCCCTGCTAGCACCCTGCGGGGCTCTGGGGATACTGCAATAGACAAGACGCAGAGTCCCTGCTAGCACCCTGCGGGGCTCTGGGAATACTGCAATAGACAAGACGCAGAGTCCCTGCTAGCACCCTGCGGGGCTCTGGGAATACTGCAATAGACAAGACGCAGAGTCCCTGCTAGCACCCTGCGGGGCTCTGGGAATACTGCAATAGACAAGACGCAGAGTCCCTGCTAGCACCCTGCGGGGCTCTGGGAATACTGCAATAGACAAGACGCAGAGTCCCTGCTAGCACCCTGCGGGGCTCTGGGAATACTGCAATAGACAAGACGCAGAGTCCCTGCTAGCACCCTGCGGGGCTCTGGGAATACTGCAATAGACAAGACGCAGGGTCCCTGCTAGCACCCTGCGGGGCTCTGGGGATACTGCAATAGACAAGACGCAGAGTCCCTGCTACCATGAAGCTTACAAACCAGGAGGGGAAGCACACATGAAATACTCACCCTAACATTTAATTATTGTAGAATTGCGATGATGCTATGAAATAAGATATAGAATACTGTGACATGTTTTAAAGTTTTTAAAGATTTTCTAAGTTCACAGCTCTATTTAAAAATGACAGGCCCGGCTCTTGGTTCCTGAGGTTAGCCTGAGAGAGCAGAGAGAGTAGAGCCAGCAGCGGAAGGAGGCCACGTGGAGGAGGCCAGGAAAAGCAGCCAAGATGGCGGAGAGCTGAGTGAGATGCCAGTTTGTGTAGAGTTTGTATTTGGGATAAGGACGGAGATGGGGAACTGAGGAAATAAGGCTGGTGAGCTAGAAACCTTTGATTCTAGGAAACTCGGATAAATCAGTAGCTTTGTGAGCACTGAATGTGACTGGGTTTTGGAGCCCAGTGTGTATTTTTACTTGCCCGCCGGGTGCAAGGTAGGATTAAAGGCTATGGCCCATCAGTTTTTGGCTCCGCTGTTTCTTTACCGACTGTCCGAATCCAATGCGAACCTGCATGGGCCGGGCTGCTGGCTTTACATTTGGCGTAGTCTGTGGCAGGATTGGATACAGATCAGCAAGGAGCCTTTGAGTGGTGGAGTAGAGGACTGGCTAGTTTTAGGGTTCCCCATGGCTGTCCTTTTGGGGATTGTAGGCTGGCTGACTTTTACAGCCATGCGTGAGGAAACCGAGAGCTCTGTGAAAGAGGCTGCCTGGGACCTGCAAACCAAGCAGCAGAAGGAGTTGGAGCAAACGCAGGAGAAACCGATGCTGACCCTGGAGCTGGAGGAAATGCTGGAGGAGGAGGCCGACCAGGTGTTCGAGATTCGCCTGGAAATGGAGCAAACACTGGAGGAGGATTCAGAGGTTCGTGAGTTGCAGCTTGCCCTGGATGTTGCGGAGAGCCAGCAGCGGTAGGAGGCCGGGGCTGAAGCTGAGGCTGAGGCTGAGGCTGAGGCTGAAGCTGAGGCCGGGTCCGGAGCTGCAAGGTCTGTGGAGCAGAAGGCTGCGGCAGACGGAGGCTCGAGCCCGGCAGCCGGAGCTGGTGTTTTCAGTCCCTCTTTGGAGGATGAGGAGAATCAGACTGGAGTTGCAACCCGCAGTCTCCAGAAGGTGAAAGCGCAGCTGGAAGGAGCACCTACTTCGGCCCTGGTAGGTCTGCGATTTTGGGAAATAGGGCTGGACATGCTTTCCGGAGCAGAGATGGAAATGCTGACTGCCATTGCCACGTGCCCCTCTTTGGGACAGTGTAAAACCTGCCAGGACGGCAGGAATGAGGGGGGTGGCTGATGACCCACGTGCGTGGACTGATTTCCTGGACTACGACCGGAGTGGGCATTGGCTCCTTTGTTGGATGGACTTATGGATTACGGATTTTGGACAATGTAAAATACCCTGATGGGGGTGGGGGGTGGCTTTGCTGGAAGCACTCCCCTGCCCCGGGAAGCTTTTCCCGTGGCTAGAAAGAAGACCGGAGGACATTTTGCGCTTAGGGCTAAGTGCTCAGAGACTGGTGAAATGTGCCTTTGTAATTGTTGAAACTATGATTTTTGCTGTTGTAATCTGTGTAATGTTCTAAATTCCTTGCACAGGAATGCTGGTGATGTAAATTGTGGGTAGTAAAGTGAGCATAGGGGTGGATTGTTGGGCAGATAAAATGTATTATGCTCACTTTACTAAAGAGGCCATCGCCCAGGTGATATTAATGTGTGTTGGAGATCATTGTAACCTGGGGCTTGGTTTTGGGATTAAGCCTTTCCCACCCTTTTTGCTGTAGGGTGGTACAATCCTATCATGCCTCATAGAAGTGACTTTGTAAAATAAATAAATAAATAAATAAATAAATAAATAAATAAAAATGACAGGCCCTGGCTGGGTAGCTAAGTGGGTTGGAGGATTGTCCCAATATGTCAGGGTAGCGTGTTGGATCCCAGTCAGGGCACATAAAAGAATCAATCAATGAATACATAAATAAGTAGAACAACAAATTTACGTGGTTTTTTTCCTCTCTCTCTAAAATCAGTAGTTTTTTTAAAAAAATAAAAATTTTATCTTTTATCTTCACTTCTATATTCTTTTCACTTAGCTAGTTATTTCTGCCTTTTATGTCTCAAATATCATTTATTTTTACCTTCCATTATATGGTTACTATAAAAAGGTTTAATATAATTATTTTCTTTTCTTTCATCCTTTCTTATTTTCCTTTGGGGCTTTTTTTTTTAAGCCTCCTCCTAACTTTCTAATCCCTTTAATCATTTTTTAAAAGTTCTTTTTCACTGTCATTGGTGATCTGTTGAGATTACAGGACACTAAGAGAGATCTGCACTCCAGAACAATAACCAGCCTCTAGGCCAGTGGGTCTCAACCTTTCTAATGCCGTGACCCCGCAATACAGTTCCTCATGTCGCGGTGACCCCAAACCAAAAAATAATTTTGGTGGCTACTTCATAACTGTAATTTTGCTACAGTTATGATTCGGAATGTAAATACCTGATATGCATTATGTATTTTCCAATGGCTTTAGGCGACCCCGCTGGGGTCACGACCCACAGGTTGAGAACCGCTGCTCTAGGCCATAATGACAACAGTCTCCTCCCACTAGCTCTCTCATTATTCACTCCTCTAGGACCCTAGGAATACTGTACCTCTCCCTCAGAGCTGTAATCTCCCCCATTACTGCCTATTAAATCTGATCAAAACATCTGAGTCACTGGATCAATGGCCATACCATAGAAATTAATCTTCACTAGACCCTCTCCCCTTTGCTCAACTCCAGTCTCTCAAGACAGCCCCTCAGTCTCCTCTGTTTGACAACGACTTAGTATCAATAAGCTGCGGTCCTCTTCGGGCTAGTGGACGTATCCCAAGCTCTGGCTTGCCAGAGACAGGGCAGTGGCTTTGGTGAGGGCTCAACTACTAGTCCTGCCAAGCAGCCACTACTGAGCTGTCCCTTCTGAAAGAAGGACCCGGGCAGTGCATCTGAAACTACACAGAACTGAAATGAGGATCAACATTAATTTAACCAAGATCTCTGTATCTAAGTTGCATACAAGTTCACAACATCTCATGCAGGCCATGAAACTCTTGTTACTGAGTTTCAACAGAGTGGGTCATTCACAACATAAAAAAACAAGTCAGTAAGTAAAGCTGAATAAGAAGAATCCAGAGAAAGAATCATACAACATTTCATGAATCATTTAAATCAAAAATTAGTCTGAAATTCTAATTTTTAACAAAATTTTATAATTATTTTAAGACACTCAAAGGAGACAGTCAAAAGTAGTATTACAATTTTTTGATTTAGAAGACTTAAATGGTAAAATGTATCAAGTTGGTCAGAAGCAAGAGTTCCTGCCTTCCACTTGTAACTCAATAAAATCTTTCCCTTCTTAAACGTTTATCACTTTGTCAGTAATTTGTGCAATGCTGACAGTCAACCCTGATCACTAATAAACTAAATACTTTGAAAATCTAATTCTTCCCTAGTCCCTATGGCAGCCCATTCTTTGTAACTGTTTGGGGGAATAAAGACTGTATGACTGCATAAGGTGTATGAAAAGGGCGTAAGGCCAGCTTGCAATCGGAAAAAATCCCTGTTAGAGAGCATAAAAGTTATAGAGAATAACAATACTAGAAACTTATCAATTCACCAACTTGTAACAAACAGTCTCTTAAGCAACCTGACTGAGTTACTCAACAAGGAACAATTTGTACATTCTGGACACTTAAGAGCTTTCATACAATGTTAAATCCAAAGAATCCTAATGTACCATTACACAGAATAAAGCAGTGAGCACTCCAAGTTATCTTTTGCAATATGTGCAAACAAAAGGCACTGCTCGATGTAAGAGATCCCAGATGCTGAGGTGTTCAAACACCTGGATTTGAGGACCTACAGACTACACTCTACGCACTGTGCTAGCAACAGAACAGTTCATTTACCCAGGCTTTACTTATTTCAGTTGTCTCTACCAACCTGCCACCTTGCTTCTCTCTTCAGCGTCCTTCCAACCCCCTGCTAACTATTTAGTGCCAAGATCCAATAATGTTCAAAAGAAGAAAACATCAAACACTGAAATGGGTCAATTTATTGCTTTCAAAATTAAAAGTTGGATATAGAGTGACAAAAATCATTTTTTTTATTTTTTTTTTATTTTTCATTTTTTTTATTTTTCATTTTTCATTTTTTTACAGAGACAAAGAGAGTCAGAGAGAGGGACAGATAGGGACAGACAGACAGGAACGGAGAGAGATGAGAAGCATCAATCATCAGGGTTTTTTTTTGTTGCGACACCTTAGTTGTTCATTGATTGCTTTCTCATATGTGCCTTGACCGCGGGCCTTCAGCAAACCAAGTAACCCCTTGCTCAAGCCAGCGACCTTGGGTCCAAGCTGGAGAGCCTTGCTCAAACCAGATGAGCCCATGCTCAAGCTGGCGACCTTGAGGTCTCGAACCTGGGTCCTTCTGCATCCCAGTCTGACGCTCTATCCACTGTGCCACTACCTGGTCAGGCCGACAAAAATCATTTTTAACAGCTCTATAACCTAATAGTAATCGTTCTCAACCAAGGAAAATTTTGTTTCCCAGGAGGCATTTGGCAATCAGAGACACTTTGCGGCATCACAACTGCTGGGGAAGGGGTGTGCTGCAATCTAGTGACGAAGGCAGGGTACGTTAATATCCCATATTGCACAGAACTGCCCCCACAGCAAAGAATGACCTGACCCAAAATGCTCCTAGTCCTCAGAAAGAGAACCTTCATCTATACGCCAGAATTACGCAAGCTTTCATAAAATGGAGAGCTAATTACCTGTATTTTACGCATAAATAACTGTTGAGAAAGTTTTACACTTGAAATCATACTTACATACCCATGCCCTGTATGAAAAAGAAGTGTGCTCGGATTTTTTGAAACCCCAGAGGCTCTTAATTCAAGCCATTCTCATACAAAACTCACATGTTGGTTCAGAATCTAACAATACAGCAAGAAATTTAAGAATACTGGAGTTTAAAAATTTCAGAGGAAAACAGAGAACTATGGATCTGAACCATGACCACACCCTCTTAGGAATGGCCACGTCAACTGAAGTTTCCTGTCTTCCCCCGAGTTCTGGATAGTCTCAATTGTATAATAGGAATGGTATTGAAAAATACATTCATACATCACTCAAAATTAAAAGCATAGTTTAGTGATTTTAAGAACTTTATCAGGTCCTGCCTGGCTCATGGAGGCGCAGTGGATAGCGCATGAACCTGGAATGCTGAGGTCGCCGGTTTGAGGCCCTGGGCTTGCCTGGTCAAGGCACATATAACAAGCAACCAATGAACAATTAAAGTGAAGCAACTAAGAGCTGATAAATCAATAAATAAAACCTTTTTTAAAAAAAAGAATTTTATCAGGCCCAGGCTGCGTGGCTCAGTGAATACAGCATTTTCCCAGCCTGTGCATCAAGGTCACGCTTGATCCCCTGATCAAGGCACATAAAAGAAGCAACCAATGAGCACACAACTAAATGGAACAGCTACGTGGAACAAGTCGATGTCTGCCTGCCTGTCTGTCTGCCTGTTTCTCTCCTCTTCCTCCCCCCCCCCCCAAATCAGTGGAAAATTTTAAAAAGAATTTCATCAAATTCTAATGAGTCCAAGTAGAATATTAACATTAATGTTTATACTACACCCTCTGAGCCAATGAATTATCTAAAGTTTAATTCTTCTAAACTGCAAGCTATATTCAAGCTACAGACATATTCTTTTTTTTTTTTTACCTTTTTTTTTTTTTTTTTCCTGAAGCTGGAAACGGGGAGAGACAGTCAGACAGACTCCCGCATGCGCCCGACCGGGATCCACCCGGCACGCCCACCAGGGGCGATGCTCTGCCCCTCCGGGGCGTTGCTCTGCCGCGACCAGAGCCACTCTAGCGCCTGGGGCAGAGGCCAAGGAGCCATCCCCAGCGCCCGGGCCATCTTTGCTCCAATGGAGCCTCGGCTGCGGGAGGGGAAGAGAGAGACAGAGAGGAAGGAGGGGGTGGGGGTGGAGAAGCAAATGGGCGCTTCTCCTATGTGCCCTGGCCGGGAATCGAACCCGGGTCCCCCCGCACGCCAGGCCGACGCTCTACCGCTGAGCCAACCGGCCAGGGCCAGACATATTCTAAACAGGTTTTTGTTTCGTTTTGTTGTTTTTTTAATTCACTTAAGGATAATCAGCTTCATTATGTGAGTACATGTACTTAGGGAAAACAGAGACCCAACTTTTCAAGAGTTTATGGATTTTTAAAAATTTTTCCCACTGGTTTGAGAGAGGAAGGGCGGGAAAGAGGAGGTAAAAGGGGAGGAGAGAGAGGCAACAACTTGTTCCAGTCACTTGCTGGTTGCTTCTTGTATGTGCTCTGACCAGGGACAGAACCCACAACCTCAGTGCACAAGGACAACTCTTTAACCACCGAGTGCCCGGTCAGGGCCTAAGGAGAGTTTTTAAATAAACAGATTCCACTGAATTATAGAATTCTGTTTAACCTTCGTTTACCTTATTTGCTTATCATTAACCCTTTCTTCCCCTTTATTCTCTCTCTTTTCATTTCTCCTTCCCTGTCTCTTTATTTTTCTTCTTCCTATATTTCTTTCTACTCCTCATACATGCTTTTATTAAAAACACTAAAAAGGTAAAGGAATTAAGCAAAGAAAAATAACCTCACAGACACAAAGTATGGTGATTCTAAGAGGGAAAGGGGAGGAGGCAGGTAGAAGGTAAAGGAGGGATAAATGCTGATGAGTGAAAACAAAATACAATACACAGATGATATATTTTAGAACTGTACATCTGAAACCAATATATGATACTTTTACTATCAGTGTCACCCCAAAAACAAAGACACCAAATAAAATTTTTTTTCTTTCAATTAATCATCCTATCTCCCTAAGAGAACTGACCTAAGAATCATAAAACCTGGATTCAAGTTCAAGTCTGGGATTGCCCCTTTCTAGCTGTTTGCCCACTACAATTTTTTCATCTGTAAATCTCAAAGGATTATAATAAGGATCAAAATGAAATAAAGGACAGAGAATATTTTTGCACTCTATAAATTTTATTATAATCTTTTGATTGTTTAAAATAAGTTTAAATTTTCTGATAATGAAAACTTTAAACATCAGAAAAAACATTCCTACATAAACTAAAACTAAAGAGTTGAAACTGCCACAAGAATGATCAGAAGGAAGGCTTTTCTTTACCCTTTGACCTGTCTAAAAAAGCCTGCATGGTAACACCATAGATAAAAACAAGCGCTGCATGGTTTCAGGTATCACTATACCACAAACAATATGGAAACTAAGAAACCGTAAGGGAAAGGGCAGATTCATTGTTTGTTTGTTTTTTGAGATTTCTCTGATTAATCATCAAAATCTTAACTTTATAAAGCCATCTTTATATAGCTATAGCATGGAATATTCTGCCATTTAAAAAATCATTTTTTACCCTGGCTGGGTAGCTCAACTGGTTAGAGCGTCGTCTCAATATGCCAAGGTTGTAGGTTTGATCCCCAGTCAAGGTGCATACAAGAATCAACCAATGAATGTGTAAATAAGAACAACAAATCAATGTTTCTCTCGGTTTCTCTACCCTGCCTCTAAAAATCGATTTAAAAATTATTTATTAAGAACTAATGACATAGGAAAATGCTCATAAAACATTGCTGCATAATAGCGACATAAAAATGTCAGTTGAAATTTGCTGAGCACTTATTGTATGTCAGAAATTGGGCTAAGTCAAGACTTCTACGTGCTTTATGTTATTAAAACTTTACAACAGCCCTAAGATACTGTCACCATTTTACAAGTGAAGAAAACAGAAGTATTTTTCTGCTAGGGTGACCCTAAGGTTATGGATTAGTAAATAAGGACTGTGAAATTTTAACCTAGCCAATCACCTGTCCATTTATCCAAAAGATGTGGCAGTCTCAGGTGCTCAGGCACTCATTTACACCCTAAAAGTTTGACTTAGTGCACTATACTCTGCAGACACAATTTATGTTTAAAAAATGAATAATAAGATAGGGTGTTGTCTCTACTTTGAGCTTGAGCTGATTGTTAGGTGTCTGAGTAAGGCCACAGTAAGAGACTGGTGTTTGGGGGTGGTACTGGAATGGGAAGGCCAGCATGTCTTCTGGGCCAGTCACTGCCCTTGGGACCTATGATGGAGAATGATGCTACAGGCCCAAGTTGTACCCACGAAGGAGCCCAAGATACAGGGACATCTGTGTGACACCAAATTAGAAAAGTCACCGTCTCCACTTCAGAGTAAAACACAGCTTGATTTGAAACGTCGTCAAAATTACAAGGAATGCAGCACTACTCTAACAGCTCCAGTAAGTGCAACTCGGACGTGTGAGGACAAACCCTGGGCAAGACAAGAGTAAGTCACCAGCCTCCGGGCGTCACTCTGAGCAGAGGAAATCAACCAGACAGGCACAGAGGAGAGGAGTGTGAGAACACTGAGTTCCCGGGAAACACTCTGGGGCCCTTGAGAAGTAACTATTACAGACGAAATATTAAGGAGGATGACGCGGGACCCTTCCTGCTTCAACAAGGACCAAGAGTCAGTGACTAGCAATTATTTTCACTTTCTCAATTCCAAGGAAGTGGCGAAAACTGAAAGGTATTTAAAAAACTAGAAGGAAATACCAGAATTTTAACAGATCTATATCTCAGTGATATGATTGCAAGTGATTATTACTATCTTTATGTTTTCTATATTTCCCCAAAATTGTCTACAGTGAACAGTATTATTTTATTATAATCAGGGAGAAAAAAGAATTTTTTAAGTCAACCATTTGATTCTACTCATATGAAAATGCAATTTCTAAGATTAGACTTCAAGCCTACACCAAAATCTGTGTTTCAAACCTCTAGACAATTATATCTTGTTACAAATGCAAAGTAACTGTCATTCTACATAGACTTGGGAGTATATTTTATGGTTATACGTTTCAATCAAAACAGAAGAAATTAAACCCCTAAAATTTATTCTACCCCAATACATGTACTGTTTGGATTTCGGTTCATTTATATTTTAATATTCTTTGCCAAAGTAAGACACTCGTATTCATTGGCAGACCAGAGTCTTAAAATTTAGGATTAGCGGACCTAGACAAACTGTCACTCTTGCTAAAGAGGCAGAAGTTCTGAGCTATGTAATTAACCTCATCAAATAATTCCTATCATTCATCCGTTATACACGTGGTTGCATCTTATGCTGATTTTCAGGCATCATAAGCTGACTTTCCAAACCAATGAAAGTAATAAAGTCTGTAACTGTTCAAGTGTTCCTATAGCCTGTCTCTGGAGATTCTTTTCTCAGGTTATACAAACAAGCTCATGGACATCACTAAAAACAGAAGCTTAAGGCCTGTTTCATATCGATTGTTTTTAAAGCAGAAATAAAATTTGATGCAGAACCTCAGCTATTAATCCTATATGCTAATATTATTTATTTAGAAAACAAGTAATAAAATACTCTTTTGGGTACCTACCAAAGCCACAGTTTCTTAACAGTGTTCATGAAAAGTATTATATTGGTAAAGAAAAACTTGAAATTCAGTCATACATTTCAAAAATGGGGTCACACTCTTACCTGGAAATTTGATGTCCAGCATAGAGGAGCAGGGCAGTCAAAACATACAGGTAAAGCTGAACCAGGTACTGCCTGGGCAAGGTGAGTAGCACAACACTTAAAATATAGCCTGGAGTAAAAATGAAGAAAGATGTAAAAAAAAAAATGCTGTTCTAATTTAGTTTCTCAATTAATTACACCAATAAAAAGAGCTTGAAGTAATTTACTTGCCATTACGTTTTAACAACTTAAGGTTTGTTTGTTTTTTACTTCACTACCAAAGTAAGTTCAACACAGTAAAATCACTTCGGATATCTTTTTGTTAAAGATATGAAACATTTTTCCCTTTGTGGATGTTTCTCCTTTATAATCAAATACATCACACAAACATAGAGCAGACTCCTCTCATCATTGACCCTTCCTGACGTCGGCTCATCTGTTCTACACCGATGCTCTCATTCTCTTGTCCCAGGGAGAACTGGGCATCTTCACATCCCTCTGAGGCTGCCTTTCCATTCGATTCAAGATCTTACAGATTTTCCCAACTCCTGAGCCCTCTGTCTCCTCCACCTGCAATCATCTCTGACCACTGTCCTTATCCCTCTTTTCACAGCACCTGTATGCAGCGCTCTTTCCCAACTCCTAAGCCCTCTGTCTTCTCCACCTGCAATCATCCCTGACCGCTGTCCTTACCCCTCTTTTCACAGCACATGTATGCAGGGCTCTTTCCCAACTCCTAAGCCCTCTGTCTCCTCTACCTGCAATCATCCCTGACCACTGTCTTTACCTCTCTTTTCACAGCACATGTATGCAGGGCTCTTTCCCAACTCCTGAGCCCTCTGTCTCCTCTACCTGCAATCATCCCTGACCACTGTCCTTATCCCTCTTTTCACAGCACCTGTATGCAGGGCTCTTTCCCAACTCCTGAGCCCTCTGTCTCCTCCACCTGCAATCATCCCTGACCACTGTCCTTACCCCTCTTTTCACAGCACCTGTATGCAGGGCTCTTTCCCAACTCCTAAGCCCTCTGTCTCCTCTACCTGCAATCATCCCTGACCACTCTCCTTATCCCTCTTTTCACAGCACATGTATGCAGGGCTCTTTCCCAACTCCTAAGCCCTCTGTCTCCTCTACCTGCAATCATCCCTGACCGCTGTCCTTACCCCTCTTTTCACAGCACCTGTATGCAGGGCTCTTTCCCAACTCCTAAGCCCTCTGCTGTCTTCTCTACCTGCAATCATCCCTGACCGCTGTCCTTATCCCTCTTTTCACAGCACATGTATGCAGGGCTCTTTCCCAACTCTTGAAGAAAACTTTTCTTCACACTCATTCCTCCTCTATTGCCTATTTTTCTCATTCTGACAAATGTTATAAATGATCTGTACTGGTGTCTCTATTTTTCTAACCATCTATTATCCTCTCTTTATATTCTGCAATCTACAAATCCTCTTCCACTCCAAAGAAGACAGCCTGCTTTTCTTTGTCCCAGCATCTAAGGTTACTATTCTCAAAATTGTTATTTTTTGGCTTTGTGACGTGAATTTCCTTTTAACCTCTAAATTCTCCCCACCCACTTTCTTTTCACCCTCTCAAATGAACATAGAAAGCATAGTCTCTGAACAACTGCTTTTCTCTGTATAAAATATATAGCTCTAGCCTGACTAGGCAGTGGCACAATGGATAGAGCATCAGCCTGGGATGCTGAGGACCCAGGTTCAAAACCCCAACATTGCCAGCTTGAGCGTGGGTCACCAGCTTGAGTGTGGTATCATTGACATAACCCCATGGTTGCTGGCTTGAGCCCAAAGGTCACTGGGTTGAAGCCCAAGGTCACTGGCTTAAGCAAGGGGTCACTGGCTCAGCTGAAGCCCCCTAGTCAAGGCACATATGAGAAAACAATCAATGAACAACTAAGGTGCAACACAACTATAAGTTGATGCTTCCTGTCTGTCTGTCCCTCTCTCTCTCTCTCAAAAAAAACAAAACATGCAGCTCTAAGAATCTATTTTGTTGCTTCAAATATATCATTCCAGATGTATGTTATCTACAAATAGTTATTGAGAAAATAGTACAGGTAAGAAAAAGCTTAACTATTTCTTAATCTAAGTAAACATCTCATAGCACATGATGGCTGAGTTATATTCCAGTTAAATGTTCTCATACACAACAAGTACAAACTGAGCTCCCTCCTCTCTCAACAAGTGAGCTCACCCTCTCTCTCCTAAATCCCACTCTGACTCAAACCTGAGTCACCGTTTCTATTACCAAATCCTGCTGAGTCTTCCTCTGTGTCTGTCACATGTTACCCTTCCTTTCCAGTCCCTATGCCCAACCTAGTCTACCCTGTAATATAGCACCCTGTAATATTCCTCTTTCAGTCTCCTTTCATCTTCATGCATCCTGTATTTCATTACCAGGGCAGGAGTCTCAAAACCATCCCTTTCATCTAGACAACGCTCTTGTTCTAAAACTTTTAGAGATTCTAAACTTCTCAGTCTGACATTCTAGGTCTTGTAAGAACACGGTCTTAGTCTACTCTCTTGTAACTATTTTCAACTTGTGAACGAGTCTTGATTAGGACACAGATATCCCGTTGGCACCGAATGCCCCTCTCAGGCTGGCGCAACCTGCTTACAGCTACGGAAACGGGCAACGTGCTGGAGACGACAGAAGTAGAGTTCAGACTGCACACACACCCTCACTTCACGAACAATCCAGACCAAGCCAAAGATTAGTACAGTATTTCTACTGGCTTTTCATTTCTTACACAAATCACCTGAATTTATTTTGTTAATCCCTACCTCAAAGGACTTCAGAAGTGTTTTAAAGGATATGTATTATATTTAGCAAGCCTTTTTCATGTCTGTGCTTGAAGAATTTTTCTCATCAGTCTATTGCATAAAACTCCTTAAATTCTGTCTTTTAATGAACTATCAATTTCCTTCCAGATATGATCTTTCTCTTCTCCTGCACATCTTATAAAATCAGCTGTCAAAATAGCTAGACTGAACATTTTCAAAGAATTCATTCTTTCAGTTATCCAGTCACTCACCCAGCCAACATTACTACATGAAAAGTATGATCCTTATGTATCCCTATACAAGGAAGAGCCAAAGAACAATAGAGTAATACAGTCTAGTGAAATTATAAATATGGACAATACTATAATACAATTACTGGTGCTGTCATAAGCAAACATTAGATTAAGTGGTTAAGTTTAATCTAGACCTCAAAGGTGAACGGCTCTTTATACCAGGCTAAGGAAAGAAAAAACATTCTAGGAAAGGAGAATAGCAGGAACGAAACCATACAAACACACAGGATATCCTCAGGAGACAGTACATTCTATAGGCTGGACTAGAATGCTGTAAACTGAAAGGATACTGGGAGGGTAGTGGGGGAGGGTGCTGACGTACCTGGTGGCCACAAGAGTCTCAATACAAAGCCTTGGACATGACAATAAGGCGTTTAGACTGAACTAATAGTTCTCAAATTCTTTAGAGACCCATTTAGGTTAGGTAAGAAAACAAAAAACAAAACCCTGTGGCTCACCTACATACCATTTTCATACTCCACTGTAAAAACAATTGTGATAACATTATCGTACAAAGATCTTTGAAATTATGAGTACTTACGCAAAATGAGTATAGTACAAATAAGTCACATGAACTACAAAGACTAGATAATTCTGAAGTTCATATATAGAACTAACAACAGAAAAAACTTGGAGAAATCAAAAAATAATGAGGGGACTAACTCTACAAAACAGGAAAATATCTAAATCCTCAGTCTTTTTTTTTTTTTTTTTTTTTGTATTTTTCTGAAACTGGAAACAGGAGGGGCAGTCAGACAGACTCCCGCACGCGTCTGACCGGGATCCACCCGGCATGCCCACCAGGGGGCGATACTCTGCCCATCTAGGGCGCTGCTCTGTTGCAACCAGGGCCGTTGTAGCACCTGAGGCAGAGGCCACTGAGCCATCCTCAGCACCCAGGCCAACTCTGCTCCAATGGAGCCTTGGCTGCAGGAGGGGAAGAGAGAGACAGAGAGGAAGGAGACGGGAAGGGGTGGAGAAGCAGATGGGCGCTTCTCCTGTGTGCCCTGGCCGGGAATCGAACCCGGGACTCCTGCACGCCAGGCCGATGCTCTACCACTGAGCCAACCGGCCAGGGCTTAAATCCTCAGTCTTTAAATAAACCAAAAAGACAGGAAAAAAGTCTAGAAATGGAACAAAATGAATGTGATAACATACTATATTAGTAAGTAGTGTTTAGTACACATAGTACATTTATATATAATTTAGAATATAATAATCAAGAAAAGTTGGGGCCCTGTCTGACTGCCTCCCCGTTTCCAATTTCAGAAAAATACAAAAAAAAAAAAAAAAAAATTGAACTATACTGTTTGGTAAATACATCGAGACTACCAATTATCTGGAAAAAGATTATACCTATAACACATTGTACATGCATATAAATTACAAATGAAGCAAGGATTTCAACATAAAAAATAAAACCACAAAAGTTCTACAATAAAACATGAAAGAATATAAAATCAAGAGTAGGAAAGCTTTTCAAAATCCTAAAGCTATAAAAGTAACAATAAATTCAACCACATGAAAAGACAACTTCTACATGTCAAAAAAAATTTAGCAAAATCAAAAGAACTAAAGCTGGAAAAAATAATTTCAAAGGGTAAATTAATGTATACAAACTCCCACAAATCGGTAAAAAAAAAAAGGCTACCAATCCCACAGAAAAGTGGGCAGGGAACATTAACTGACACTCTCTCAAGAGAAAATATACATCTTTTTCTCAAATGTAAATAAATTAAATCTCACTCGTAAGAGAAACACAAATTAAAACATTTAAAAAAATCTATTTTTCACCCACTGATGTAGCTAAACATAAAAGTTTGCCAATACTGTTCTGAAAAGGCTATAGGACTACAAGAACTCTCAACCACTGTTTTTGGAGGTACAAAATAGTAAAACCCTATGGATAATGGCATCGGTCAATATTACAAATGTATATACTCTTTAATCCAGTAATTTTACTTCTAGCAAATTATAGAGGCAAATATAGCCTGATAAAATTATGGTTATACCAAGTTATTTAGTACAATTCTCAATGAAATATAAAAAGAAGACAGGAGCTATCTAAAATGTCCACTAATATGGCCTGGCCAAAAAGCTCGGTTAGTTAGTGTCATCCAGGTGTGCAGAGGTTGCTGGGTTAATCTCCGGTCAGTGCACATACAGAAAGAGAGCGATGTTTCCGTCTCTTTCTCTCTCCCTTACTCTCTCTCTAAAATCAATTAAATAAAGTTTAAAAAATAAAAATAATTTTTTTTAAAAGTCCACCAATAGAGGTCCAGGCCAGTTGGCTCAGAGGTAGAGCGTCAGTCCAGTATGTGGAAGTTCCGGGTTTGATTCCCAGCCAGGACACACAGGAGAAGCGCCCATCTGCTTCTCCACCCCTCCCCCTCTCCTTTCTCTCTCTCTCTCTCTCTCTCTCTCTCTCTTCCCCTCCCGCAGCCAAGGCTCCATTGGAGCAAAGTTGGCCCAGGTGTTGTGGATGGCTCCATGGCCTCTGCCTCAGGTGCTAGAATGGCTTCAGCGGCGACGGAGCAATGCCCCAGATGGGCAGAGCATCGCCTCCTGGTGGGCATGCCAAGTGGATCCCGGTAGGGCTCATGCAGGAGTTTGACTGCCTCCCTGCTTCTAACTTCAGAAAAATTAAAAAAAAATTAAAAAGTCCACCAATAGAGTAATTAGTTCAATAAATTATGGAACAGCCATACAAGGAAACTATGCTGCTATGAAACACTTACAGGGTGTGGGGGGACAGGGCAGTCTGCACATTATATCAGAATATTACTGTCTGGCAGAACAGAACACAAAGCTTTATTTCATGAATATCTAACACTAGTAGTTATAGCCCTAAGATATATCATTAAGTTAAAACAAACAAAAGGTTCAAGAGTACTATGCTATCTGTACAAAAAGAGAAAATGCAAACATTTAACCATACATATTTACATTTGTGTATCAATATATCTTTATATTTACTTATATATACATAAAAATATCTCTAAGATTATACAGAAGTAAATAAAAACAGCTGCTTATTGGAGTTCAAAGTGAGGACTTAATGGATGAAAATCTGATAAAGGAGAAAAATAGTTTCCACTGTATATTTTTTTTTTTTTTTTTTTTTTTTCATTTTTCTGAAGCTAGAAACAGGGAGAGACAGTCAGACAGACTCCCGCATGCGCCCGACCGGGATCCACCCGGCACGCCCACCAGGGGCGACGCTCTGCCCACCAGGGGCGACGCTCTGCCCACCAGGGGGCGATGCTCTGCCCATCCTGGGCGTCGCCATGTTGCGACCAGAGCCACTCTAGCGCCTGGGGCAGAGGCCACAGAGCCATCCCCAGCGCCCGGGCCATCTTTGCTCCAATGGAGCCTTGGCTGCGGGAGGGGAAGAGAGAGACAGAGAGGGAAAGCGCGGCGGAGGGGTGGAGAAGCAAATGGGCGCTTCTCCTGTGTGCTCTGGCCGGGAATCGAACCCGGGTCCTCCGCACGCTAGGCCGACACTCTACCGCTGAGCCAACCGGCCAGGGCCTGTATATTTTTTATGCTTGTTGATTTCTTAACTATATTACCAATTTTAAAAATTAAGAAATTTTAAAATGGGCCCTGGCCAGTTCGCTCAGTCAGTTAGAGCATTGTCCCAAAACGCCATGGCTGTGAGTTCTATCCCGTCAGAGCACATATGGGAAGCTACCAATGAACGCACAACTAAGTGGACCAACAAATGAATGCTTCTCTCTCTCATTTTGTCTCCCTCCCTTTAAATCAATCAAGAAAAAACTATTTTTATTTATTTTAAAGAAAGAGAGGGAGAAGGTGGGAAGGAGCAGGAAGCATCAACTAATCAGATAAGCCCAGGGTTTCAAACTGGCAACCTCAGCATTCTAGCTAGGTCAATGCTTTACCCACTGTGCCACCACAAGTCAGGCTGGAAGATTTTTTTTTAATGTGAGAGGAGGGGAGGCAGAGGCAGATTCCCGTTAGTTCCCCAACAAGGATCCACCTGGTGATGCTCTGCCCATCTGGGGCATTGCTTCATTGCTCAGCAACAGAGCTGTTCCTGGTGCCTGAGGCAGAGGCCACAGAGCCATCCTCAGTGCCTGGAGCCAACTCACTCCAATCGAGCCATGGCTGTGGGAGAAGAAGAGAGAGGTAGAAAGAGAGAGGGAGAGAAAAGGAGAAGCGAGAGAGGGAGGAGTGGAGAAGAAAATGGTTGCCTCTACTGCAGGGGTCTCAAACTCAACTCAGCATGTGGGCCGCGGAGCAAGATCACAGCCGTTCGGTGGGCCGCACTAGGTCTACAAAAGGCAACTGTTACGCAACACTTTTCTCACTGCAGTTGAAAACAAAAAAAAATCAGTACAACAAGCACAATCGTACATGCAGTTTACTCAGTGTCACAAAACGACCAGAAACTGTAGTTCCCATCACAACTGCTGTTAACTAAGCTAATCTCTAGCTAGGATGCTAGAGAAATGAAAAATACAAGTAGACCCCTAGGCTTACTTAATTTTATCCAAAATATTTTGAACTTCGTGGATTAGTCTGCGGGCCGCACAAAATTGTTCGGCGGGCCACGAGTTTGAGACCCCTGCTCTACTGTGTGCCCTGATCAGGAATCAAAGCCAGCACATCTACACACCAAGCCAACGCTCTAGCACTGAGCCAGCGGGCCAGGGCCTAATAACATTATTCTTAAAATGTGTTCAAGGATAAAATTCTGTAAACAAGAATATTACGTAAAACACTACATAATAATTTTAACACAGAGGTTTCTCCAACCAAAACCCTATACAAGCTGAAATTACCTACTTACCTAATCTCTAAGTTTACTCTACCACAGGGGTCTCCAAACTTTTTACACAGGGGGCCAGTTCACTGTCCCTCAGACCATTGGAGGGCCGGACTATAAAAAAAACTATGAACAAATCCCTATGCACACTGCACATATCTTATTTTAAAGTAAAAAAAACAAAACGGGAACAAATACAATATTTAAAATAAAGAACAAGTAAATTTAAATCAACAAACTGACCAGTATTTCAATGGGAACTATGGGCCTGCTTTTGGCTAATGAGATGCATCCTGTGCTCCTCTCACTGACCACCAATGAAAGAGGTGCCCCTTCCGGAAGTGCGGCGGGGGCCGGATAAATGGCCTCAGGGGGCCGCATGCTGGGGACCCCTGCTCTACCATAAAGCCAAGTTAAATTCACAGTTATGTCAGCCAGCATAAATAGCAACTGTACTAGAACACATTCAATTTCTAAAATTAATGTTTCTGGTTATTAGGCAGCTGTTTTTATAATAATATTTCAATCTATTCAGAAATAATATATATGGATAAGCACATTTTTAAAACCACTGTATAAATTACTTTGCTGATTAAGTTAAACATCTAAGCCAAGTACTCAACTGTTCTTTTACAAAAGACTGGAATTATTTCCCATAAATTGGCTAACATACAAACAAAGCCTTCAAAGGGCTGAGAATTACAGTGTTTTGCAGCATAAAAGAAACTTCTTATTTCGTACTTTCCCAAGGTAGAGCCACCAAAGGGAGATGAGTTTACAGTTCAGATGTTCTGCATCCAGGACACAGTGTCTTTTCTACTAGACCTTCGTCCCACAGTGACTTATTTGGTAATTTCTTAGAGCTGAAACGGGTTCTCAGGGCTAAGCTCTGGAACCCAGGAAGTCCTTATATAGGTAAAAATATATCTCAGAGAGAGAAAGAAGAACCCTTCACAATTTTATAAAAGATACAGTTAATAGGCAATTCTAATAAAAATATTAATAAAACTATTACAACATCATTCAAACCATGTCTTGACTTATGCAATAGCAATGTTAAATAAAACATATTGCTGCTATCATTACATGTAAACCAAAATTAACCAAAAAAATTAAGAATCATGACTTTTTTTTTTAAGATTTTATTTATTCATTATAGAGAGGGGAGAGAGAGAGAGAGAGAGAGAGAGAGAGAGAGAGGGAGAGGGAAGGGGGAGGAGCAGAAAGCATCAACTCCCATATGTGCCTTGACCAGGCAAGCCCAGGGTTTTGAACCAGCAACCTCAGCATTTCCAGGTTGACACTTTATCCACTGCGCCACCACAGGTCAGGCAGAATCATGACTTTTATTGTACATAAATTTTATGTTTCCTGCCTGTATTTCTTTAATTCCTTTAACCTCTCAACATCACTTTTACCACACACTCCATATCATATCAATAATATTTCAAGGAGTAGTTTTAAAGAAAATATTATATTATCATTTCTCACATTTCAGTTAACTGAAATAAATGCTTTATTTTCTTTTATTCTTAATTTTTTTTTTTTCTTTTTCATTTTTCTGAAGCTGGAAACAGGGAGAGACAGTCAGACAGACTCCCGCATGCGCCCGACCGGGATCCACCCGGCACGCCCACCAGGGGCGATGCTCTGCCCACCAGGGGGCGATGCTCTGCCCATCCTGGGCATCGCCATGTTGCGACCAGAGCCACTCTAGCGCCTGAGGCAGAGGCCAAGGAGCCATCCCCAGCGCCCGGGCCATCTTTGCTCCAATGGAGCCTTGGCTGCGGGAGGGGAAGAGAGAGACAGAGAGGAAAGCGCGGCGGAGGGGTGGAGAAGCAAATGGGCGCTTCTCCTATGTGCCCTAGCCGGGAATCGAACCCGGGTCCTCCGCACGCTAGGCCGACGCTCTACCGCTGAGCCAACCGGCGAGGGCAAATGCTTTATTTTCAATTGATACTAATGTTTCGGAACAATGAAGAATATTACACTTCAAGAAGCTTTCTTTCGTCTGACCTATCTATGGTGGCGCAGTGGATAAAGTGTTGACCTGGACACTGAGGTCGCTGGTTTGCAACCCCAGGACCAGGTCAAGGCCCGTGCAGGAAGAGCAGCTACTACTGCTTCCCATTTCTCTCCCCTCTTTCTCTCTCCTCTCTCTAAAAATCAAAAAAAAGCTTTCTTTCTGAATTACTACCAAACCCCAAAATTAGAACAAGCTAAATGTCTGCAAAGGTACTTCTCATTATTTACATTTAATCATACTGAAATTTAAGATGTTTTCTTCTGCCTTCTAGCTTCATCCAGTAAAATAAACGCAACACTATCTGTTTTCCTCTACCCCTAATGTGCAATGGTAAGACTTTAACAAGATTCACAACCTTCACCAGAACTCACTAGTGAAGATGAGGAAAGACGATGGTGTAGCTACTTACCTACGTAATGCATATTAAGAGCCAAATACTTATACTGGAAAAGAGGGTTGTTATTGAGGCTACTTCTTTGGATCTGCTGGAAGAAGGAGCTGACATCCCATCTGTACAGGACATCCAAGAGCATGATGCTTGGCACCCTCAGGGCCACATTTAACATTGCCTCCAGTTTCTCCTTTGCAGCCATGTTTTTTCTTGGAACAAACCTAAAATTCAGGGGACACAATTGATAAAAACGTCACCTCAAACAGATTTTAGATACCTTCTTATGAATCTAATGGATTTTTGCCTATTATTATATATTCAATGTTAAGGTTTCAAAACTTATTTTAAAAAGCCCCTAACTCCAAATCTAGGCACTCAGGAACAAAATACCCTAAAAGAACATTGTAGTTTTTGTCCAATTAACTTGAAAAAAACAATTCATTTCCATAAAATTATTTGAGATTTACATAGCTCTTATAAAAGAGGGCAAACATGAAATATTTATTATGCAAAGAAACTACACCATTCAATAAAAATTTGATAATTACACATTTCGTCTGCCATCCTCTCATAGTTTACCCTTTTCCTTGTCACTTACAATCAGAATTGAAAGTAATGACATTACATGATATAAATAAAATCCAGAGAACTCGTGATATGTAAATGTAAAGGAGCCATTATTTACAATATTGCTTCCTGGAATCAGTCAAGGAAGTTAAGCTCTTAGTCTGAAATTCTCGTAATTTGCCTTCAAGGCAGGAAAATAATTCAGATTCTTCCTGTGATACACACACATGCTGGCACACGAGAGAGGTCAGGCGCTGTGAATCTGCAGCCCTGTCTTTACTGAGCTGTTGATGAGTAGCAGAATGAAAAACAAGAAAGAAATGAAAGACCTCCTGGACAAATCTATTTAAAAGTACACTGCTTTATATGACTGAGCTGAAAATTATTCAAGGAATTTTAAGAAAGAGAATAGGGTAAACAAAAGTGGGTAAAGGGCAATTTTAAGAGTAAAGATAATTCTGGATTATTGGCTCTGACAATATCCTTTTAAGAATTTTGCTGAGAAAGCTAAACACATTTCTAGCTTTGGCAGTAATTTCAGACATTACAGGACAAATGAAAACACTTATTTCTGAAGTAAATTATAGTGACAGATTGCTATGCTATGGTTAAATATTTGTCAGTATTTCCATTTTACCCTCTAATTTTCATTGCTTCCTAGCTCAGACAGTTAAAAAATGGGATGGGCAGGGCAGCTTAACTTGGTACACTGTTATTTCAGGTTTTCAGGCACTGAAAAACTGATAAATTTTACTGATTGTTAACTAATCATGTATCATTCCTACTGCCCACACACATATTATATAGATCCTATCAATACTGCGATATTAAGTTTTACAAATACTATAATTCTGATTACTTTAAATGAACAGGACCACTTTAATAACTTTCCTACATAAGAAAAAAATAATACTGTGTGAAAATCAAAATCAAATAGCTGTGTCTTAAGGGGAGAAAAGCATTGAAATATAAAATGTCTCAACAACATTTCTTGCAAATTACACGTTCAGGAACCTAACTTTCTCAAAGCTCATATTTTAAGAAGAAGAAAAAAAAAAGCCTGGGAAGAAATACACCAAAATATTCACACTAACATCCCTTCAACAGTGGGGCTGGGGTAACTTTTATTCCCTTCTTTCTACCTTTTCCTGTTTGCCAAATGTTTCAGAATACCCATGTGTTATTTGGGGAGGTGGAAAGATGCATTTAAAAAAAGAAATTCTTGATAAAAAGGTAATATGCTTGTGCATTTAAATGACTTAAGGATATATACATGAAATAACAGCCTATTCTGGTGGTTAACCAGTAACTCAGTGTGTTCTTGGGAGTTTAACTATGTATTTTTCCATATTCTAAAATCTAGTATAAATACTACTTCTTTCGTAACCAAGAACAACAAAGGGAATATTATTGAGTTAAATTTACTTCATCTGATTTGGAGCCTTCCTGTTTTTTAATGGTTTGTTATTTTTAAATGTACCCACTTTCATCAGTCACTATAGTTCTCAATCGGGTAAAGAAAAACCTTGAAACAAGTAACCAAACCTGCATTAAAAATCAAGGTCTGAACTGCAAGGGAAAAAAAATCTCCCTAATTCTTAGAGGATCATCTCTACAAAAGAAGGCCATTAGCACAACAGTACAAGTTCCCTCTGAATAACCTGTACTCCTGTCTCATAAATAGAACAGAATAAAAAGAAAATCTTGGATCGCTAGAGCTGTCAATATCCAAGTAGGCAGATTACTACTTACTACTTAATAAACTCAAGACTCAAGCATCTGAATTAAGAAGGACCTTATGTAGAATGAAATATATCCACTTAACAAAACATCTAGGCCTTGCCCTGGCGGGTTGGCTCAGTGGTAAAGTGTTGACCCGGTATGTGGAAGTCTTGGGTTCGATTCCCAGTCAGGGCACACAGGAGAAGCACCCATCTGCTTCTCCACCGTTCCCCCTCTTCTTTCTCTCTATCTCTCTCTTCCCTTCCAGCAGCCAAGGCTCCATGGAAGCAAAGTTGGCCAGAACGCTGAGGATGGCTCCATGGCCTCCGTCTCAGACACTAGAATGGCTCCGGTTGCAGCGGAGCAATGCCCCAAATGGGCCGAGCATTGCCCCCTGGCAGGCATGCCAGGTGGATCCCAGTTGGGGGCATGCAGGAGTCTGTCTGCCATCCCCCACTTCTCACTTCAGAAAAATACAAAAAAAGAAGTTAAAAAAAAATTAAAAACATCTAGGCCCTGGCCAGTGGCTCAGTGGATAGAGCCTTGACCCCCATATGGATGTCCCAGGCTGGCGTTTGGATGTCCCGAGTTCAATTCTGATCAGTGCACAAAGGCAAAGTGATCATTTGCTTCTCTCCCTCTCCCACAGCCAATGGCTTAATTGGTTCCAATATGGCCCCAGGGACACTGAGTATGGCTCCCAGCATGTCAGCCTCAGGCACTAAAAATAGCTGGGTACTGGAGCATCAGCCCTATATAAGGTTGCTGGGTGGATCCCTGCCCGGGCGCATGAAGGACTCTGCCTCACTCTTTCCCCACCTCTCACCTAAAAAAATAATAATAATAAAATAAATAAAAAATCTATTGCTTATTAAATGTTCCGTTTATTTCTGTATGTAAATGATATTTCAGCAAGTAACTGGCGTGCTGACTATGTATCGGGGCATGGAGAAAATAAAGTTAATATGTAGAAAACCAAATCTAAAATGTCACCAACAGTAGATGTGGAAGGAGAAAAGAAAAAAATATATTTTCCTTAAAACTTAATAATTTTGGCCCTGGCCAGTTGGCTCAGCGGTAGAGCGTCAGCCTGGCGTGCGGGGGATCCGGGTTCGATTCCCGGCTAGGGCACATAGGAGAAGCGCCCATTTGCTTCTCCACCTCCCCCCCTCCTTCCTCTCTGTCTCTCTCTTCCCCTCTGGCAGCCAAGGCTCCATTGGAGCAAAGATGGCCCGGGCGCTGGGGATGGCTCCTTGGCCTCTGCCCCAGGCGCTAGAGTGGCTCTGGTCACGGCAGAGCGAAGCCCCTGAGGGGCAGAGCATCGCCCCCTGGTGGGCAGAGCACCCCCCTGGTGGGCGTGCCGGGTGGATCCTGGTCGGACACATGCGGGAGTCTGTCTGACTGTCTCTCCCTGTTTCCAGCTTCAGAAAAATACAAAAAATACAAACAAAACAAAACAAAAAAAAACCTTAATAATTTTGAATCTTTCTAAAGCAGAAACGCCACATGATAGGGTGGTGACCAGCACAAACACTACACTCTAGTACTACAAACTAAACCAACACCTAAACAAAATGTTGAAATATTTGGCATGTTTGCAGATACCTAAAATCACTCACACCTGCCAAATCTCTATATTACAAGCATGCAGTAAAAATGGGGCCTTCTCTACTGGAGTAAAGAGAGTATTATACCTGTATGCTGTTCGGTTCAAGCCTAATTTATCATTTTCCTTAGATTTGTCGGATACTTTAATGAGCATAGCATAAGTCAGAGTGAGCTCAAATTTTTAAAACCAAAACAGTATCAAGTAACCCTCAAAAATAGCTAAAGGCAAAGAAACTAAACATAAAACTACTTCCTGCCCAGTTCAGTTACAAACATTTTACTTGCAATGCAAAATTTTTAAATTTCTTCTGTGAACTATGAAAAGAACTGGAAAATACTCCAAAACAATGTCTCAGCAAGTAACATACACTAAATGTGACTCAAATTTAAAGACGCAGTAAAATAGCTTTAAACAGTAAAATAGCTTTAAACAAACCAAAAAAAGCCTCTCTGTCCAATAATGACAAAAAAGGTTCAACAAATGCTAACCAATACCAGGACAATGATTTCATTAAATTACTTTCCCAGGCCTGGAAGCAGTAATCACTACATACACAGTAATGTCTATACAAGTATAAGTTGCATGGCTCACCATTCATATTTGTGGGTTAGGAAACACAAGGAGTCTCATTCTACACTTTCCTGAAAACAAATGCATTGTTTCTGAATATGAACAAAACAAACAAACTATCATAAACAATGTAAAAACAAAATTTTACACTCATTGCTCATCTCAGTTTAAGAATTATGGTAAATATCAGAAACAGAATATAATGTGATCTTACCCCCAAAAATGAACAGTATTCACATCTTCCAAACCCCCTTTTAAAAAACAAAGCAAAAATAAGAATGCTATATAACCCAATTTAAAATATCTCCGTACAATACTTAGATAATTTAAGGCTGAGAGTTTCTACTCCTTTTTCCATCAAAAGAAAAACAAACTCATTTATCATTAATCTTTCTTTGTCCCATTCCATGGAAAATAACATTCCCCCATCAGCTAAAACCAATCTTAAATCTGGCAGATTTTTCTAGCTGTCCATATGTTAAAATGATAAACTCTAAAAAAATGTGAAAAGATAAAGCTAGAGCCTAAAATCTTAAGTAAACTCAGCCAAAAACTGATACCGGGAGAACGCACTTCTTCGCACTTCTTACATAAGCACGGGCACATGTTTTAAATAGAGCTGGTCCTCCCCACTCCCACTCATTGCTAGCTAACTTTGTATGTACCTGATTTCCACTACTAGCAGCCCTGTAGTTGCTCGTCATCTCAAAAAACAGCAAAGATACAAAGTCCACTCCGAACAGAAGGGCCATCTTTCAACTTAAGCAGCCAGAGAGTGGAAATATAAAAACTGCTACCTCTGCCATTCAGCACTCAGCCTGGGTCACGACTGCAGCACCAACAGCTCATCCTCTGGGCATGATTCAAGATTCCGAACTGCACACTCCGTATTTTTAAAAATAAAAAGACAGACCTCTCCTTTCCTCTCACTCTAGTTTCCTGTTTACCGTAGACTACGACGCAAAGCCATCCATTAACCTTTGATGCCTTCTCACTGCAAAGCCCCCTTCCTCTTTGCCTGCACCCTCCTCCCCCGCCCCGACGCCTGCGGCTCGCAGACGCGTTTGAACTATAGTAACCCCAACTCAGCTCGCTGCAAAGCAAGCAGCGGCAACAGCGGCAGCAGCAGCAGCAGCAGCAGCCCGGCCGCTGCCGCCCCGGGGTAGGGGATTACGTTCACAAAAACTCTTGCCAGGAGAGAGGCCAGGCCCTGCCAGGGAGCTCCCCTCCAGTCTAGCCAAAGGGTGCTGGCTCCGCCACGCCACACACCAGAAAGCTTCCTTAAGAAAGACGCGGGCGAAGTTCTTCATCCCCCAACAGAAAGGGTCTCATTCCTTTTGGGTCTTGGGGCCCTTGGGTGGGGAAAACAGAACTGCAGCAGGATGCAGAAGAAATGACAAGCAAGAGAGGAAGCGACAGGGATGAAAAGGAAGGGATGCGGAGAGCTCTTACAGTTAAAAAAAAAAAAAAAAAAAAAGACTAACAGACGGAATGCAGAGCAAATGGGTCCCCATTCGAAGAATGGCTTGGCAGGCCTTTCCGCAACCCCCAGACAACATCAACCCGCGAGAAAGGGGGAGGACGAGTCTGGGCTGCGTAGACCAAAGAAGGGTAAGGCGAGAGGAAAGAGGGAGGGAAGCCTGGGATCCAAGTGGACAAAGACGCAAAAGAGGGAAAGTTGGAAGTAGGAACAAGAGAAAAGAAACTGGAAAGGAGGAAAAAGGAAAGGGCAGCCCAGGCAGGGGCTTACAAAAGGCCTCGAAATGGGATGCTGGAGCGGCGCCGGGGGGCGCGGGGGAAAGCGCAGAGCGAGGGCATCTCAGGAATGCCGGGGAGGAGGGGATCTCTCCAGGGGGGTGGGAGCTGGGGCTGGGGGCTCCGTCTGGGGCTCGGAGTGGGCGCAGGGTCGGAGAGCGGCCGGAGGACCGCGGGAGGGCTGGCGCCTGGGAGGGAGGGGCGCTCCCGGGGAAGCAGGGATGGGGACGCCGCCGAAGCTGGAGGGATGAGCGGGGGAAGGGGCGCTGGGGGAGAAGAGGAAGGCGCGGGCGACGGAATGGGGGAAGGGAGGAGAGAGGAGGGAGGATGCGGGCAGCGGACCGAGGGCGCCGGGATGGGAAGGGGCGGGCGGCCCAATCACCTCGGGCTGCGGCCTCCGTGCCCGCAAGGCGGCGCCGCCGGCGGGCTGGCGGGCTCCGCAACTCCCCGGCTCTCTCGCCCGCCCTCCCGTTCTTCTCGGGCGGCGCCGACGGGGGCCGGGTCCGTGGGGCTCACAGCGGCGGCTCCTCCGCGCCGGGCCTTGGTTGCTGCGTCTCGGGAGGCGGCGGCAGCGGCGGCGGCAACGGCCCGGCCCGTGCGGTCACCATCGTCTGCGGCAGCGTGCGCTCGCGGGCCGAGCCTCTCAGCAGCCGGCGGCGGCCATGGCCTCTAGTGCTCGCTCCTCCCGCCCCCGGCACTCTGCGGCGGCCACGGCCCGGCTCTCGCGTTCTGCGCCTGCGCGCGGCGCCGCCAGCGCGGCGCACCCCTCCCCGCCCCCCACTCCCGCACCCGCGCGCCCTCGCTCACTCACAATCGCACGGGTCCCATAGTTCCCGCGCCGCCTCCGGTACCTGGGTGGGAGACACGCTTCCAGCCAGGCCCTAGCGGCTATGGAAACGCGTACCGCGACAGCATCTGTCCGTGCACTGTGACACGCGCCATTCTGACACACGTGCGCTCTCACACTCCCCAAACACCAGGAGCCTCACGCGCTCACACCCACACTCACCTGCCGGGACCACGTGGGAGAATTGGAGGGGCTGATCTTCACCCGGTGCAAACGCAGTAGCAATGATGCCAGAATGTGTTTTAACTCCCTCAGTGACTGGACTTGACTGTCAACTCCATGGCGTCAGGGACCACGTCTGTGATGGCTCGGCAGCGCCTAGCGCAGAACAGGTGTTGAGTATACCTCCGGTGAATAAGTGAGTGGATGAATGAGTAAATGAACTGGAGCTGTTCACTGAGTATCCTTAATTGAAAAATCCCAACCCTTTGATTTAAAGAATTTGCTCAAAGAATGTTACCGTAGTATGAAATTAAACGATATTTTGTGTGTGTCTTGTCTTTTGGTCTAAGGTTCAAAACGGGTTAGAGTACACACACCCCTTACCCAAGGTCGAAGTTCTGCGGAGTCACTGGCACTGACCAGCATTACTACCCTAATTTAAATGTCAACACACCTTTTAGGACAGGAACTGGGCCCCACTTCCCCACAATACAAAGCCTGAAGCACATTACCTGTGCACAGAACGAATCAAAGATGTCCCTAGTCTTTTCGGCTTTGGCAGGACTGTTAAAAACCCAGTTTTTGTGTGTTTCTTTCTGTCCTGCCTTACCAGGACCTTCCACAAACCCCCTCACCCCTGCCCATCACCCTCACAAAAAGAAACCTACATTGTTCCTGGAATGCAGGTCGCTACTAGAAACCAGTAGCCTTTGACGTTGTCAGTGTCTATTACAGAGAAGATACAGACCCGTAGGTAAAATGTTGCAACTATACAGGATCATCCAGAAATTGTGAAGCCTGTTAACAAGAGAAATTAATGTTTTTCTGTCTAAATTTCTGTGTTGGCGGCCCTCTTTGGAAATTCACGTGTCTGGCCTCTGTGCTTTAAATGGTAAAACCCCAATTCTGAGCAACCTTTGCATCTTGATAAAATTGCAAAAAGAAGATCTACATTTTAAAAATGTGATTACTGGAGGTATCAGTGAATCAAATTCAGAGTAACCTCCCTTCCACTAGTTTGATTTTTATAGAAATCAAGGCCCTGGCCGGTTGGCTCAGTGGTAGAGCGTCGGCTGGCGTGCAGGAGTCCCAGGTTCGATTCCCAGCCAGGGCGCACAGGAGAAGCGCCCATCTGCTTCTCCACCCCTCCCCCTCTCCTTCCTCTCTGTCTCTCTCTTCCCCTCCCGCAGCCAAGGCTCCATTGGAGCAAAGTTGGCCAGGGCGCTGAGGATGGCTCTGTGCCCTCTGCCTCAGGCACTAGAATGGCTCTGGTTGCAACAGAGCAACGCCCCAGATGGGCACAGCATCGCCCCCTGGTGGGCATGCCGGGTGGATCCCGGTCGGGTACATGCGGGAGTCTGTCTGACTGCCTCTGGGTTTCCAGCTTCAGAAAAATACAAAAAAAAAAAAAAAGATTCACAAGGCAAATAAAATCTTATTTAGAAATCAAGAGTGTTTTTCTTCTTTTCCAAGTGAGAGGAGGGGAGATAGACTCCCCCCATGCACCCCAATGGGGATCCACCTGGCAACCCCCTTCTGGGGCCCCAGTCCTCTGCCCATCTGGGCCAGAAATCAAGTTTTTAAAGTTTCTGGGAATTGTGTTAATAACTATAGCCACCTTTCATCGTGGTGACTTGGACTACTTTAGAATAATCATTAAGCCTGCCACATCCCAGGGAGGTCGTTTTTATAAGTCTCTTTATATAGCCTAGTAAGAAGAAATTACAGAGACCACGTGACTCATGACTGGAATAGGAAACTGCCCAAGATAGCAAGGCCTTATTCCTGGGTTTCCTCCCAGTTTTAACAACTTTATTACTGACTCATTAAAGAAAACAAATGGCCACAAACATTACAAAAAAGTCAAAATCTATATAATGCTACATTCTAATTAGTTTTCTTTATTCTTTCAGGGTGAATTGCAGAATCTAAAAAATATTACCTTGGTTTTGTTACCAGGTTGGTGTGTGTTTAAATAGAGGGAAGGCCTACCTCAGATCTCACCTTTCCTTTTTTTAAGGAGGAAAAAAAAAGGCTTCAAAGCCAGATAACCCGCACTGTAAGTACTCTGGACTTCTAAAATCAGGAAAAGGCACAGGTCGTTTTTGGCTTTTGAATTTCACAGCAGCTGCCTGTAAATGCCGAAGTTCAAAACAAGTAAAGAAAATTACTCTGGTAATGAAAGGGTTACTGCTATTATATTGCTGCAGATCCAGTTTTGGAAAAGCTCCACATTGCCTGAAGCAGGTAAACAAATCAAATGAAAAAGAAAAATAGAGAAAAAAGAACAGGCAAGGGGTAGTAGAGAGGGCTGCTCAAGTGAAAGAGACCAATCACAGTGTCAAGTACCATCGAGAGGCACCCAAACCCACCCAAATCAGGAAAGGTCAGGAGTGAGATTTATGGTAAGTACCTGGAACTAAACTTAAGGAAATACCCAAATGCCACAGCTTAGTCATAAAAGGAATTAGCACTGAGTGCTAGAAAAGGGTGAAGTGTTTGTGACCGTGAAAAGGCAAACCATTCAAGATTCTAAAGGTTACCTTCCTGTTCACTAAATGTATTCAACATTGAAGAGGAGGTCGGCATAAAGTTTGGAAGTATGCATATTAATTATAGCTCTAGCCACTCCAAGAGACTACTCTCTGAAAAGTCCTTATAAAACCCACTATTGCTATTAATCACATAGAAATAGTCCTTTGTTGCAAATCCTTACATAACTGATGGTCAGTTTGTTATGCACTACGCTTTAGATCCAGAGATAAAGTCTTATAACAGATTTCACAGAATGAGACCAGAAACCAAAGAACTTGGCTAGCCAATATTGAAAATACGGGGGAGATAGGGTAGGAGAGACAAGATGGCGCTGGAGTAGGCGGACGTACCAGCATCTACCTCCCAGAACCAAAGTGGATTACAAACTAATTTTATGAACTATCATCTGGAAAAACCAACTTTGGACTAAACTAAAAGGACTCTTCAACCAAGGAATGCTGAAGAAGCCACACAGAGACTGCTTAGTGTATCCCAAGGTTCTCTTTACCAGGCCACAGTCACAGAGCTCCAGGGAAAAGCAACCTGGTCTCAACTATCCAGGCAGAGGAGAACAGAAGCTCCATATCCACGCATGCTGCAAATGGCTTTTTCCAGTGTATCTGAATCATTACCAGCTAGAAGCAGCGGTCATTGGGACTTGGACATGAGCTGCAAAATATAGAATGGTAACAACAATTCCAGTGCCAGGCGGACTTTTCCTGTGGGGAACTTTCCTGGACTCCTGCTCCCTGTGACAGCTCCTAACAGACTGAACTGTGGTTGGGTTGCATTTTTCAGGGATTTGGCATGGTGATGGGGCCAACTTGGACTTGGGGAACATGTTAAGGACACTACTCTTTTAGGGATTCTTGCTGTATTGGCCAAGAGTTTGCTTAAAGGCTTTTAATCACTGTAAAAAAAATAGAGGACTGGATGAAGAAGATGGGGCACATATACACCATGGTATACTATTCAGCTAGGAGAAATGGTGACATCGGATCACTTATAGCGGAATGGTGGAGTCTTGGTAGCATTGTGCGGGGTGAAATAAGCGAATCAGAAAAAAACAGGAACTGCAGGATCCCATACATTGGTGGGACATAAAAGCGAGACTAAGAGGCATGGACAGGAGTGTGGTGGCTACGGGGGGGGGGGGGGGGGGGGGAGGGAAGGAGGGAGAGGGGTACAGAGAGAACTGGATGGAGGGTGGCGGAGGATGATCTCTCTTCAGGTGATGGGTATGCAACAGAACTAAATGACAAGATAACCTGGAAATGTTTTCTTTGAATGTATGTACCCTGATTTATTGATGTCACCCCATTAAAATAAAAATTAAAAAAAAAAAAGAAAATACGGGGGAAAGGAGAATGTTTATGTATTCATTTATTCACTCATTTTATTAGTTCCTAATATTTTCCGGGCACTTTGAGGTTTTCTCTATCCAATTCAAAAATAGTTCATTTTGTTGAATAGGAAAGTCTAAATGGTATATCAATACTCACTCGACCTAGCTATCCTCATGGTTTGATTTGAAAGCTAATTCTAAGAGGAAAACTATAGCTATCTAACTGAATGGCTTAATGGCAGGATACTTTCTTTTTTTTTTAATTATTAAATTTATTTATTTATTTTACAGAGACAGAGGGATAGATAGGGACAGACAGACAAGAACGGAGAGAGACGAGAAGCATCAATCATTAGTTTTTCCTTGCAACACCTTAGTTGTTCATTGATTGCTTTTTCATATGTTCCATGACTGTGGGGCTACAGCAGACCGAGTAACCCCTTGCTCAAGCCAGCGACCTTGGGTCCAAGCTGGTGAGCTTTGCTCAAACCAGATGAGCCCACGCTCAAGCTGGCGACCTCGGGGTCTCCAACCTGGGTCCTCCGCATCCCAGTCCAACACTCTATCCACTGAGCCACCGCCTGGTCAGGCAGCAGGATACTTCCTGAGATATGCATTGTTAGGTGATTTTGTCATTGTGTGAACCTCATTAGTGCTCTTACACAAACCTACATGGTATAACCTACTACATACCAAGACTACACAGTATAGCCTATTGCTCCTAGGCTACAAGTCTGTATAGCATGTTACTGTACTGAACACTGTAAGCAATTGTAATGCATTGAGCTGTGACATTCCAAGGACTAGAGTGTCACTAGGTGATAGGAATTTTTCCACTCCATTATAATCTTATGGGAGCACCATAATATATACACAGTCTGTCATTAACTGAGATGTCATTATGTGTCACATGACTAGTTTTCTTAGGCAACAGGGATAAAATGAGATTCATTCTTTCTGAGATAAAATTCACACATCATAAAACTATTTTAAAATGTGCAAGTCAGTGGTTTTTAGTATATTTATAGAGTTGTCCAACCATCACCACAATCAGTTTTACTTTTTTGTAACTTTTGTTTTTGAGAGGAAGTGAGATAGTGAGACAGACTCCCACATGTGCCCCTACCAGGATCCACCTGGCAACCCCTGTCTATGACCGATGTTCAAATCAGCCAAGCTATTTCAGCACCTAGGGCTGATGCACTCAGACCAATGGAGCTATCCTCAGCGCCCAGACCAGAAATCGAAACTGGGACGTCCATACACTAGTCCAAAGCTCTATCCACTGAGCCAATCAGCGAGGGCCTTTTTTAACTTTTATGTATTGATTTTAGGGAAAGAGAGAAACATCGATTTGCTGTTCCACTTATTTATGCATTCATTAATTGCCCTGACCAGGGATCGAACCCTCAACCTTGGCATATTCTGACAACGCTCTAACCAACTGAGCTGCTGGCCAAGGCCACCACAATCAATTTTTGAACATTTTTATCACCACCTCCCTTCCAAAAAAACCCTGTATCCATTAGTAGTCACTCTCCTTTTCCTCCCCAGCCTTAGACAACTACTCTTCCTTCTGTTTCTACAGATTTGACTATTCTAGACATTTCACATAAATGAAGTCATACAAGATGTGTTTTGTATGTGTGTGTGTCTGGCTTATTTCTCTTAGGATAACATTTTTAAGGTCCACCCATGTTCTACCATGTATAGGTACTTCGTTTCTTTTTATGGCCAAATAAAATTCCACTTTATGGATATACCACATTTTGTCTATACATTCATCAGTTTTTGGACACTTGGATTGTTTCTACTTTTTGGCTCTTGTGAATAGTGCTGCTATGAGTATTGATGTACAAGCTTTTGTGTGGACACGTTTTCATTTGTTTTTGCTAGATACTTAGGAATGGAATTGAATTGATGGGTCATATGGTGTCTAACTTTTTGAGGAACTGCCAGACTTTTCCACAGTGGCTGCTCCATTTTACATTCCCACCAGCAATATATGAGGAGAGACTTGCTCTTAGATCCCGATGGCCCCTTGTTAGCTGTGGGCCTCTGTGCCAATTGGACATGATTTATAAACACCTCTACTTGTCATCTGTGAAACAGGAATAATGGTAGTATCTACTCCACAGATTATAGTGAAAAGTAAGTGAAATGTATGTTAATAGTCCTAGTACAAAGTGAACCCTCAATAAATGTTGTTAGTTCCCTTCCCTTGTCTTGGGTATTTGGTTGGCAACATTTATTCTGTAGCAAAGTCCAAGATAAAATTATAACTCCATATTAACAATAAGAGATGTATACACATAGTTGGTTCTAAATAAACTTTTTAATGGATAATCAGAAAAGCAATAGAACTAAAACTGTTTTAATGCCAAAATAAATTTTCTTTTTCTGCCTTCTGTGGAATAAATACCTAGGTCTACAGGAGGAAAAAAACATAGAAGCAAATCAGCTTTTGTTTGGTTTGGATTTTTCAGATTTCCCCTAAGACTTTTTTTTTATTTCCTCAACTCTTTATTTGGAAGAGTTTCAAATATACAGAAGAATTAAAAGAATATTACCGTCATCACTCATATATCCACTGTCAAGATTCAACAATTGTTCAAGCTTTGAATATTTGTTTTATCTAAGTGTGTGTGTAAACTGTGAAGCTATTTGAGATAGCTTCAGTTGCAGATAGCAAAACACTGCCACCCGAAATACTCTAGCCTTCCTCTTCTAAAAATAAGAGCTCTCTCGGCCCTGGCTCAGTGGTAGAGCATTGGCCTGGTGTGCAGGAGTCCCAGGTTCAATTTCCCGCCAGGGCACATAGGAGAAGCGCCCATCTGCTTCTCCACCCCTCCCCCTCTCCTTCCTCGCTGTCTCTCTCTTCCCCTCCCGCAGCCAAGGCTCCATTGGAGCAAAGTTGGCCCGGGTGCTAAGGATGGCTCTATGGCCTCTGCCCCAGGCGCTAGAATGGCTCTGGTCACGGCAGAGCATCGCTCCCAGGTAGGCATGCCTGGTGGATCCCGGTCGGGCGCATGCAGGAGTCTGTCTGACTGCCTCCCCGTTTCCAACTTCAGAAAAATACAAAAATAAATAAATAAAAATAAAAATAAGAGCTCTCTCCAAATTACCAACGCCATTACCAGACCTAAGAAACAGAATTACAATTCTCTAAATCTTTTACTGTCCAATCAATATTCAAGTTTTCTCAGTTCTTCCTCAATTATCTTTTACAGATAAGTTTTCCCAACCAAGATCCAATCAAGTTTCCCTCACTGCCTTAGTTGTTATACCTTGCAAGCCAGCTTTGCTTTTAATCAACCTGAGTGCTTGACTGTTTTGAATCTCTAACATCAGCAGGGAGGGAAAAAAAAATGTATTGCTGCTGTTGTTTTTCCAATTTAAGATCAGTTGCTGTACCTCCATCCTACCCAGCCATTTTCTTTGTCTTGCTTCTGCTTAAGCCTGAAATGGGCAGTAGTACAAAATTGTGTATTGCTTTTCAAGCATGATATTCAGCAAAATAGAATGAATATTGATTGTCACAGACATTAGTTAGTTGCCTCCCCAGTATCACCTTGAATGATCTAGCTATATAGTCTATTGGTCATTGATCATGGATGAATCAAAGAGTTTATCCTCTCCCACAGTGATTAGTCCAGGGAAAATCCCACCACCCATATCAAGCCTTCACAATCAGGGCAAGACTCAACACCAGGGCTTTTGGCTGAACTGTGAAGGAGAACAAAGTTTCTCTTTTCTGCTCGACCTAAAGACGAAATCCTATCATTTCTGGGACTGCAGGCAGCCATCTTAGATACAAAAGGGAAGAGCCAACTTAAAAATATGCCAAAGCATGTAAAAGAACTCAAGACAAAAAATGAAACCAGGACCTGGTCACAGTGTGTGAGTCCTAACTTAAGCCTCATCTGAAGCCAGCATGTTCACCCCCTATTCTGTAATTATATCAGCGAATACATGCCTTTTTTTTGCCATAAGCCAGTTTGGGTTGTGTTTTCTGTTACTTGCAATTAAAAGAATCCCAAGGCATCAACACTTTTCATTTGCTAGTCAGTGCAATATGCTGTTACAAAGACGAGGAAGTAACTAACGACATGGTGATAAGTGCACAGAAACACAATTGTACAATTGAATGAATTGCTATTTAAAAAAACCATTTAACCACTATCCAGAAATAGAAGCTTGCTAACACCTCAAAAGCCCACCCCACATTCTTTTTTCACTGTCTAACCTGACTTTAATGTTGTCGTTTCCTTTTCTCTGTTTGACCACCTAAATATGAGTCCCTAAATGCGACAGTTTAGTTTAGCTTGTTCTTGAATTGTATGTAAGTGGAATCACACAATATGCATTCCTTCGTGGCTCGCTTTTTCTTCTTAACATTGTGTTTGAGATTCAGTTATGTTCTTGTGTGAAACGGCAGTTTCATTCATTTTCACTGCAGTATTACTTCATACGAATATAACATTATTAATTTACTCATTCTGCTATTAATGAACATCTGGGCTAACAAATACCCAAATTCCAGTTTGGGTCTACCACAAATTATGCTGCTATCGGTATTTTGGAACTTGTCTCTTGGTGCTCATGCGTACACATTTCTCTTGAAGAGAGCTGCTGGGTCACAGGGTCATAGGTATTCAACTTTCTTTCTTAGAATACTCCAACTGTTGACCAAGCTGTCCGCAGCAATATATACACCCCCCAACAGCAATTGGTGAGATTTTCTATTGCTCTGCATTCAAGCCTACCACTGGTATTTTCAATTGTAGCCATTCTAGTGGGATTTTTAATTTACATATCCCTAATTGCTAAGGAGGTTGAGTATCTTCTCATGTTTATTAGACTTTTAGACTTCCTCTTTAGTGAATTGCTCAAATCTCTTCCCCAATTTTCTCCTGGGTTGCTTATCTTTTACTTTTTGTTTTGTAATCCTTTGTATACTCTGAATGCAAGTCCCTTGTCAATTACATATGCTGCTAAAATCTTGCTCTATAGCTTCCTGTAGGGCCAGTAGCTAAGACCACCATCACAGCCGCCTGACCCGTGTAGGTTCCCATTTAATTCAGAGAGATCGTAAAGAAACTGTGGAGCCAAAAACTGGTGGGCCATTCTCCTTTATTCTAGACTTGTACTGGCCAACGAGTAAAAAACTAACACACGGGCACCAAAACCCATTCTTTCTGTTTTTTTTCCTAGAATCAAAGGCTCCCACCTCTGTTCGCCTCCATTTTGGCTACCTCCTCCTCTCCAAAAACATGGCCTCTCTGCCCTGGAACAATGTGGTCTTCTTCCTTAAAATGACCTCCTAGCTCCTTCTTTTAAAATTTGTCAGCGGGACAGCCCCCTCCTCCAGCACACATTAGCATAACCAAGCCCCTTCCCAAGCAAGAAGGGCAATTAGCTGTATCACGTGAGAGCATCACCACGTGAGAGCAGTGGCCATCTTTGACAATAAGGTGAAGGAAAACCAGAAAATACAAATTTTACAACTCATTCATCCAACACTTCCCTTTTCATTCTCTGAGTAATGAATGTAAAATTCTTAAATTTAATAATTTTTAAATGTTTTGATTTTTTTTTTTTTAGAGAGAGAGAGAAAAAGAGAGGAAGGGTAAAAAAGAAAGAAGAGCATTCATTTGTTGTTCTACTTAGTGTGTACTCATTGGTTGCTTCTCATATATATTCTGACCTAGTTTCAAACCGCAAAACTTGCCCTGGCCGGTTGGCTCAGCGGTAGAGAGTCGGCCTAGCGTGCGGAGGACCCAGGTTCGATTCCCGGCCAGGGCACACAGGAGAAGCGCCCATTTGCTTCTCCACCCCTCCGCTGCGCTTTCCTCTCTGTCTCTCTCTTCCCCTCCCGCAGCCAAGGCTCCATTGGAGCAAAGATGGCCCGGGCGCTGGGGATGGCTCCTTGGCCTCTGCCCCAGGCGCTAGAGTGGCTCTGGTCGCGGCAGAGCGAAGCCCCTGAGGGGCAGAGCATCGCCCCCTGGTGGGCAGAGCGTCGCCCCATGGTGGGCGTGCCGGGTGGATCCCGGTAGGGCGCATGCGGGAGTCTGACTGTCTCTCCCTGTTTCCAGCTTCAGAAAAATGAAAAAAAAAAACAAAAAACAAAAAAACAAACAAACAAACAAAAAAACCCAAAACTTGGTGTTTCAGGACAATGCTCTAATCAATTGAGCTAACCGGCCAGGGCTTTACATTTAATATTTTTATGCATAAGGATTCTTTCAGGACTGTTTCCCCCTGCTTTACAGAGCCATTTTATCATAAAGCAAGTGTGCATATCCAGGTAATCCTGTTTCTGAACTCACTATTCCATTACATTGTCTAGCCTTGTGCCAATACCAAACTGTCTCAATTACTCTAGCTAAATAAGAAATTTCCATATGTGGTAGACCAAGTCCTCAACTCTGTCTTTGTTTTATTTTCTTCATAAGGATCTTGGGCCCTGGCCGGTTGGCTCAGTGGTAGAGTGTCAGCCGGCATGTGGAAGTCCTAGGTTCAATTCCTGGTCAGGGCACACAGGGTGAGGGACCATCTGCTTCTCCATCTCTCTCTCCTTCTATTTCTCTCTCTCTCTCTCTCTCTCTCTCTCTCTCTCTCTCTCTCTCTCTCCTGCAGCCATGGCTTGAATGGTTTGAGCAAATTGGCCCTGAGTGCTGAGGATAGCTCTATGGCTTCGCCTCAGGTCCTAAAATAGCTTGGTTATAAAGCAACAAAGCAGGTGCCCCAGATGGGCAAAGCATCCCCTGGTAAGGGGCCTGCCAGGTGGATCCCAGTTGAGGCACATGCGGGATTCTCTCTGCATCCTCCCCTGTCACTTAATTTAAAAAAAAGGAAAGAAGGAAGGAAGGAAGGAAGGAAGGAAGGAAGGAAGGAAGGAAGGAAGGAAGGAAGGAAGGAAGGAAGGAAGAAGAAAGAAAGAAAGAGAGAGAGAAAGAGAAAGAAAAATAGATTTTGGCTCTTTGCATTTCCTTATTAATTTTGGAATCAAATTTAAAATTTTATCTTGACAAGTTTCTCAAGAACTCATTGAGACTTTTAGTTTTCAACATAGATATCTAGCATATTGTTTATTACATTAATTCCTATTTTCTGTTTTTAATGCTATTGAATATTACTAATGGTAATTTAAATGTTCTGTTGGTTTTTGAATAAATTAACAGTAAATCTCCAGAGTTTCTGTCCCCAAGAACTACCAATTTCTTGGGGTTGAGGACAGACACATAAATGATTTTAATACAAAGTAGAGTGGATTGGTTATGATAACGGTTTCCATTATTGGTTATGATAATGGAAATACAAACAGGAAGGATTAGTCTATTCTATGGGATCACAGGACGGAAGGAAAGGAAAAACATCCTAGGTGTTGAAACATTGATAGGAGTCAGTAAAGAATGAAGCACAGAGGGGGAGAATGGACACACAATTCACATACACATTTTAGGGGACGTTAACATGGGACACTTTCTGCCTCATTGTCAAGTGAAGCACCAAAACAGTAGATTCAGATGCCAGCATGGGGGGAATACAAACTCTTCTGTGGGCACAATTTACAAAAGGAATGTGAACACACTAGTTCCAAGACTCCCGGGCCCTTGTAGGCAGACGAGGTTAGCATATGGTGCAAAACAGGAGCAGAGAGAGGACTCGGGAAAGGTTTCTTTGGAGTGCTGTTGCTGTCAGTACTGCAGAGCGAAGAAGGCACTGTGGGGGCGGGGGGTGCCACCCTCTTCTGCTCCAGTCTAGTGGCTGTGACACCTTCCAAGAGATGGGATAGGGCGATCCACTCTGCTGCTCCTACACCGTGCTGAGCTATGGAAACTTCCCTGGGGGAATTCTGACACCTAACGTGTAATATCATATATATATATTTGGTCTTTGTTCCTGGTTCCTGGAGCAGAGCTTCTACAACCCACGGAATTTCCTGATAAAAGTTGCAAGCCCCTTTTCACCACACCTGAATTTATGCTAATAAGGTGATTCTTTGCTAACAGATAGCTTCAGGCTGGGGGCCAGTCACCATATTCTTGTGTAACCCCCTGGAAGCAACTTAAATATACTGTTCACAAAAATTAGGGGATAGTTCAGAATGAATATGAAGCTATAAAATATCCCCTAATTTTTGTGAGCAGTAAATATTACGAATGTCTTTCTCTCCCTACTATACATATGTTCTATTTTTTAAAGTTACATGACATTCCACTATTTGAATCTACTGTACTATGATTTATAAATTTTATCTCCCACTGTAAAACACTTAGATTGTTCCTCCTATCATACAATTATAAACACTCTTGCTGTCAATATCCCTATATGAATGCCTTTGCTCACTTGTGCAATTATTTTCATAGGATTAATTACTATGTATGAAAACTCTGGGCAAAGAGTACATATATTGTATTAATTTTCTAGAGCTGCTGAAACAAAATGGCTGGCTTAAACAGTGGAAACTTACCGTCTCATAGCTCTGGAGGCCAGAGGTTCGAGATCAAGATGTTGGCGGGGGTGATATCTTTTGGGGCCTGGGGGAGAATCTGCTCTCTTCTCCTCTCTTAGCTCCTGGTGGTTTGCTGGCAATCTTTGGTGTTCCTTGATGTTTTGCTGTGTCACTCCTTTCTTTCTTTCTTTTTTATTTGTTTATTTTAGTGAGGAAAGAGAGAGAAAGAAGGGGGGAGGAGCAGGAAGCATCAACTCCCACATGTGCCTTGACCAGGCAAGCCCAGGGTTTTGAACTGATGACCTCAGCATTCCAGGTCAATGCTTTATCCACTGCGCCACCACAGGTCAGGCGCTATGTCACTCCTATGTCTTAATTTTCACATGGCATTCTCCTTGTGTTCCTACTTATGTTAAATTTCTCCTTTTTCTAAGGACACCAGTCATGCTGGATTACGGATCCACCCTATTTCAGTCTGACCTCAGCTATAATGACTCTATTTCCAAATAGGGTGACATTCTGACATACGAGGCATTAGGATTTCCACATGTGAATTTCGGGGGATACAACTCAACCTACAATATATCTGTAAGACTGTTAGTATATGGTTGCCAAAGTTTTAGAGTGCACTTTTGAGAGATGTGCTAAGGTAGCGCTGACGGGACTTGGTGTGACTCTGCAGTTGGTGACGGTAGCAGAGAAAGGAGTAAAACTGGCTGATTTCTAAATATTGACGATGAGCAACTGAGTAAAATACAGGAGAATTATACCGGGAGAGGGACTTTGGCGGTTGAGGGGTTGAGTTTTAGACAGAGTCTGAGGCATTAGGAACAAGCCAGTGGAAATATCTAGTGAGTGACTATATATATTGGTCTGGAGTTTAGGAGACATAGGTTTGTGAGTCATCACTATTTAAGTGGAAGCTGAAAGTCATGCATGAGGATAGATACCATCACCCACTAAAATCACCAAGTAACACAAGATAAAAAAGAAAACCAAGGACAGCATTCTAGAAGTCTCAACAGTAAAATTCTGTTTGGAAGGTAAGGAGCTCATGAACGTGACTGAGGAGAAATGCTTCAAGAATGAGGACATAGGCCCTGGCCGGTTAGCTCAGTGGTAGAGAGTCAGCCTGGCGTGCGGGAGTCCCGGGTTCGATTCCCAGCCAGGGCACACAGGAGGAGCGTCCATCTGCTTCTCCACCCTTCCCCCTCTCCTTCCTCTCTGTCTCTCTCTTCCCCTCCCGCAGCCAAGGCTCCATTGGAGCAAAGTTTGCCCAGGTGCTGAGGATGGCTCTGTGGCCTCTGCCTCAGGCGCTAGAATGGCTCTGGTCGCAACAGAGCTACGCCCCAGATGGGCATAGCATCGCCCCCTGGTGGGCATGCCGGGTGGATCCCAGTCGGGCACATGCGGGAGTCTGTCTGACTGCCTCTCCGTTTCCAACTTCAGAAAAATACCAAAAAAGAAAAAAAAGAATGAGGACATAAAGTAATATTTGAAGGATGTGTAAGACTTCAAGGAATATAAGGAAGCATTCTAAACTGAGGGAATGGTCTGAACAAAGGGCTAGAGAGTGGGAATGTACATGGCACAGCCTGAAAATATCTGATAATCTGATGTGGCTGGACATAATAAATAGTACAAGCAGGGAGGGAGTGGTGGAATGAGCAAAAGAAGGTAAATTAGGGCCAGTTGTGGGAGGTGTCTTGTGCTTGTCATTGGCCTGTTAGCTCTCAGACCCATACCTGTTCTTTTCTGCTTACCTCTGTCTCACAGGGTGCTGACACCTGTACCTGCATTTCTCAAACCACCTTGCCCACTGGCTTCTGATTAGATTTGGCCAATGGGGGCACAGATAATAGTCCAGAGGGTAAGAGGAGGGGAGGAGGCAGAGTATTTCTTCCTTTCTCTCTTGGCTTTGGGCAGCGTCTCTGGAAGTGGCTGTGTCTCCTCCACGGTCCAGCTCTTGCTGGGCAGTCCCTACCATGGCACCAGCTCTTTCTGGCAACTCTGGCTGCAGTCTATCCAGCAGCACTGGAAGCTTTCTCTTCTAAGTTCAGGTCCTGCCATTCCCTGGTTCCTGGGCTCCAATGACACCATCCATTTCTAGGGACCCCCGCAGTTGCTGATCTCTGAGATGCCTCCTCTGCCCGCTGTCAGCTCTACCAACACTCAGTGAACAGTTATCCATATTAAAGTCCTTCTGTTGTTATCAGTTATTTTCCTGTTGTGAATAATGCTACAATGATGGCCCTGGCCGGTTGGCTCCGCGGTAGAGCATCGGCCTGGTGTGCGGGGGACCCGGGTTCGATTCCCGGCCAGGGCACATAGGAGAAGCGCCCATTTGCTTCTCCACCCTCCACCCCCCCTCCTTCCTCTCTGTCTCTCTCTTCCCCTCCTGCAGCCAAGGCTCCATTGGAGCAAAGATGGCCCGGCGCTGGGGATGGCTCCTTGGCCTCTGCCCCAGGCGCTAGAGTGGCTCTGGTCGCGGCAGAGCGACCCCCCGGAGGGGCAGAGCATCGCCCCCTGGTGGGCAGAGCGTGGCCCCTGGTGGGCGTGCCGGGTGGATCCCGGTCGGGCGCATGCGGGAGTCTGTCTGACTGTCTCTCCCCGTTTCCAGCTTCAGAAAAAAAAAAAAAATGCTACAATGAACATGTTCCTATATATCTTTTGGTGCATCTCCAAGAGTCTCTTTCTAGGGCATATACCCTGGAGTAGAATTGCTAGATTGACTATCTCTAGGTTTGTAAATGAGCCCATCTGATAATGGATTCCTACCTCATACCGTAGTCAATTTCAATGTCATAAGATCAAATATGGAAGTTAAACTTGAAAACTTTAAATGAAAATATAGACTATCTTTATGACCTAAGCTAGGGAAGGATTTCTTAGACAAGATACAAAAAAGCAATCCACCGGTTTGAAACCCTGGGCTTACCTGGTCAAGGCACATATGGGAGTTGATGCTTCCAGCTCCTCCCTCCCTTCTCTCTCTGTCTCTCTCTCTCTCTCCCTTTCTCTCTCCTCTCTAAAATGAATAAATAAAATTAAAAATGAACAAAAAAGCAATCCATAAAGGAAAAAAAAAAACCCCAAAAACATTATATATACATCATTGGAATTAAAAACTTCTATTCAACAAAAAATGATAAAAAGCAAAAGCATAACTAACGCTAAGAAGATAGTCATAACATATCTAATGCACAAAAAGATGAGTATCCTGAATGTATAAGCAATTTCTAAATAAACAAATAAGGAAAAGACCAACAACCATATAGAAAATAGGCAAAAAGATTATTTACAGAAGAGGAAATCCAAATGCCCAGAAACAAGAAAAACACACAAACAAAAAACACCTCAACCTCATCAGTCGTCAGTGAAGTGCAAATTAAGGAGGTAACGAGAAACCAGTTCAACTCACCAGGCTGGCACAAACATAAGAATGAAAGAGTACCAAGCTTTAGAGAATGTAGAGTGATGTAAACTCACACTTTCCTGGTGAGATGTAATTTGGTACAACTTTGGGAAGAAATTTGGCATCACCCAGTAAAGTAAGCACATATCATATACCAAGCTATTCTATTCTGAAGGCCAACTAAAAAAATAAAATCTGTGCAAATGTATAGCAAGAAACTCTATAAGAAACTCCAATGCATGATGGTCCATAATAGTTTCTAAGAGGCAAAAACATTAGCAAGATTCAAGTCTCCATTGACAGTAAATTGAGGGGGAAAATTGTAATCTATCTATGTCAAGGATTTTTAGTGAGCAGCGAAAATATACTACAAGCACACACTTAAAATGAGTGAATTCCAAAACAGAGTGAAAGTAATCACAAAATGCCATATATATGATTTAATTGATGTAGTTTTAAAAATAGACAAAACTGCCCTGGCCAGTTGGCTCAGCGGTAGAGCGTCGGCCTGGCGTGCGGGGGACCCGGGTTTGATTCCCGGCCAGGGCACATAGGAGAAGCGCCCATTTGCTTTTCCACCCCCCCCCCTTCCTCTCTGTCTCTCTCTTCCCCTCCCGCAGCCAAGGCTCCATTGGAGCAAAGATGGCCCGGGCACTGGGGATGGCTCCTTGGCCTCTGCCCCAGGCGGCAGAGTGACGCCCCGGAGGGGCAGAGCATCGCCCCCTGGTGGGCAGAGCGTCACCCCTGGTGGGTGTACCGGGTGGATCCCGATCGGGCGCATGCGGGAGTCTGTCTGACTGTCTCTCCCCGTTTCCAGCTTCAGAAAAATACAAAAAAAAAAAAAAAATTGACAAACCTGAGTAACAGTTGACAGGTGCATATCTACGTGGTGAGCTCTAAAGCATGGAAGGGCATGCTTAACGCCAAATTCAGGGTAATGGCTACCTCTGGGTGGAGATGGAGCATGTGGTTATGAATTCTAACAGGTCTCTGAAGGAAAAGACGGCTTCGCTCGACTTCATAGTCAATGACCTGACTTAGTCTGCAGGTTCACAAAAGCCTACCAGAAGAAAGGGCACTTGAACTGATGGCTGAAAAATTAGAATGAGTTAACTATTGTAGAATAATGCTTCTCAGACTGTAGGGCAAATTCCCAGGAGCTGTGAAATATAACAGTATTGGCAGGTGTCAGATTTTTAATTATTATTTATTTATTTATGATGGAGACAGATAGGGACAGACAGCCAGGAAGGGAGAGATGAGAAGCACCAGTTCTTCGTTGTGGCTCCTTATTTGTTCATCAATTGCTTTCTCACATGTGCCTTGACGGGGTGGGGGTGGGCTGCAGCAGAGCAGTGACCCATTGCTCAAGTCAGTGACCTTGGGCTTCAAGCCAGCAACCTTGGGCTTCAAGCCAGTGGTCTTTGGGCTCAAGCCAGCGACCATGAGGTCATGTCTATGATCCCATGCTCAAGCCAGCAAACCCGCACTCAAGCCAGATGTGGATGTGCCCTTACTCAAGCCGGCGACCTTAGGGTCTTGAACCTGGGTCCTCTGCATCCAAGTCTGATGCTCTATCCACTGCATCACCACCCATTCAGGCAGATTTTTAATTATCAAAAATATAATTTTACTCAAACAAAAATAAAGGACTAGCCATTGGAGTCTCCGCCCTCGTGCAGGAAAGACATCAATGTTTTTACAAGTTCACCCTCGTTAATATAGAATCTCTAAGGCTTTAAATCTTCTTTAATGTAAATCATATTTGAGAACAAATGATTATAGCACAAAACCTGGTGGCCATTAATAAACCTGGAAATATTTGACTCTATACTTGGGGCTAAAAGAAAGACTTTAAAGAGAAATTTAAACATTTGGAATGAGTTGAGCAGAAAGCTGACATTACAGGGGAGACCTGATTTTTTTTTTTTTAACAGAAACAGAGAGTCAGAGAGAGGGATAGACAGGGACAGACAGATAGGAATGGAGAGATAAGAAGCATCAATTATTAGTTTTTCATTGTGCATTGCGACACCTTAGTTGTTCATTGATTGCTTTCTCATATGTGCCTTGACCGCGGGCCTTCAGCAGACAAGTAACTCCTTGCTCAAGCCAGCGACCTTGGTGAGCTTTTGCTTAAACCAGATGAGCCCGCGCTCAAGCTGGCGACCTCGGGGTCTCAAACCTGGGTCCTCGGCATCCCAGTCTGACGCTTTATCCACTGTGCCACCGCCTGGTCAGGCGAGACCTGATTTTTAGAAAATGCATCATTATTGTCGGTGGTGCCAACTGGATGTGCCCTTACTGAAGCCGGTGACCTTAGGGTTTTGAATCTGGGTCCTCTGCATCCAAGTTCGATGCTCTATCCTCTGCATCACCACACAGTCAGGCAGATTTTTAATTATTAAAAATATAATTTGCCTGGCCAGGCGGTGGCACAGTGGATAGAGCGTCAGACTGGGATGCAGAAGACCCAGGTTCAAGACCCCAAGGTTGCCAGCTTGAGCCTGCGCTCATCTGGTTTGAAAAAAAAAAATAGCTCACCAGCTTGCACCCAAGGTCAATGGCTCAATCAAGAGGTTAGTCAGTCTGCTGTAGCCCCACGGTCAAGGCACATATGAGAAAGCGGTCAATGAACAACTAAAGTGCCACAACGGAAAAACTGACGATTGACGCTTCTCATCTCTCTCCGTTCCTCTCTGTCTGTCCCTGTCTGTCCCTCTCTCTGACTCTCTCTGTAAAAAAAAAAAAAAAAAAAAAAAAAAAAAAAGGAAATAAAAAAATATATAATTTTACTCAAACAAAAATAAAGGGCTAGCCGTTGGAGTCTCTGCCCTCGTGCAGGAAAGACATCAATGTTTTTACAAGCTCATCCTTGTTAATATAGAATCTGTAGGCTTTAAATCTTCTTTAATGTAAATCATATTTGAGAACAAATGATTATAGCACAAAACCTGGTGGCCATTAATAAACCTGGAAATATCTGACTGAAACTTTATAGAATATTAACAAATGGGTTTTTTTTATTGAGATAAAATTCTCATAATATAAAATTCCCCATTTTAACCATTTTAAAGTTAACAATTCAATTTTACTACATTCACAAGGTGTGCAACTGTCACCACTATCTGTCTAGTTCTTAGACATAAGATCACTTCTTATAGTGATCACTTCATGAGGGGTACAGTTGTCTAATCACTAAGTTTTACACCTGAAACTAATACAATATTGTATGTCATCTATAGCTGAAAAATAAAAAAAAAAGAAAATGGATCAGATCATATAAAGTTTTAATTAGCTGCAACCAAAACAGCTTTAAAAATATGTCAGCTAAATGAACAACTCAAGGTCACAATAAAGGATAGTTTGGATGAAAATGCTTATCTTAAAGAAAGCATAAATCTGCTTTCACAAGAAGCTAAAGGGTGGAAAGAAAGAATGAGTGAACTTAGAAAAAGATTGCAGAAGATGAGAGATTGGGCTGCTGTTCTTAGAGAAAAGAACACTAATGGGATCTTGAAATTATGGTCTACACTGTGCATCAGACTCTACAGTGCATCAGACCGTGGAAACTTGATAGAATATTAACAAACGGGTTTTTTTAATTGAGGTAAAATTCTCATAATATAAAATTCCCCATTTTAACCATTTTAAAGTTAACAATTCGATTTTACTACATTCACAAGGTGTGCAACTGTCACCACTATCTGATATTGGTATTGGCATGATCAGTGATTAGGAACTTAAAGGAAAGGGAACCAGCAGAATTAGCAAAGAGTAAGCTGGTTCAAAGAGATAACAGAACTGGAAGTGGGATGTAGGCAGTGATGCAATTCAGCCAGTTTGCACGGGTTCAGCAGAACCAATACCTAATTTTTTGTTGAGTTCAGTGAACCAGTTATTAAAATGGCAACTGTATTCAGGGTTCTAACGTGGGCCCCTGGGAAGCCGCCCAATGTGGAAATGACAAATTTACATTCCTTACTCATGTGCAAGGTGCGAGGCCTTGGTCCAGCAGACGGTGGGGGAGTGCACCTGCCGTGGAGTTCTCTGCACGGGGGTCCACAGCAGGAGGGTATCTGGCATCACCGTGGCCTTCGGAAGCATCTTATCCGAAATACCTGCTATGCTCTTCAACAAATGGTGCTGGGAAAACTGAAAAGCCACATGCAGAAGAATGAAACTCGACTACAGTTTGTACCCTTGTACTAAAATTAATTCAAAATGGATCAAAGACCTAAATATAAGACCTGAAACAATAAAGTACATAGAAGAAGACATAGGTACTCAACTCATGGACCTGGGTTTTAAAGAGCATTTTATGAATTTGACTCCAAAGGCAAGAGAAGTGAAGGCAAAAATAAATAAATGGGACTACATAAGACTAAGAAGTTTTTGCTCAGCATGAGAAACTGACAACAAAATAAACAGACAGCCAACTAAATGGGAAATGATATTTTCAAACAACAGCTCAGATAAGGGCCTAATATCCAAAATATACAATACAAAGAACTCATAAAACTCAACAACAAACAAACAAACAATCCAATAAAAAAATGGGAAGAGGACATGAACAGACACTTCTCCCAGGAAGAAATACAAATGGCCAACAGATATATGAAAAGATGCTTGTCTTCATTAGTTATTAGAGAAATGCAAATCAAAACTGCAATGAGATACCACCTCACATCTGTTCGATTAGCTATTATTAACAAGACAGGTAATAGCAAATGTTGGAGAGGCTGTGGAGAAAAAGGAACCCTCATACACTGTTGGTGGGAATGTAAAGTAGTACAACCATTATGTTAGAAAGTATGGTGGTTCCTCATAAAACTGAAAATAGAACTACCTTATGACCCAGCAATCCCTCTACTGGGTATATACCCCCAAAACTCAGAAACATTGATACGTAAAGACACATGCAGCCCCATGTTCATTGCAGCATTGTTCACAGTGGCCAAGACATGGAAACAACCAAAAAGCCCTTCAATAGAAGACTGAATAAAGAAGATGTGGCACATATACACTATGGAATACTACTCAGCCATAAGAAATGATGACATCGGATCATTTACAACAAAATGGTGGGATCTTGATAACATTATACGAAGTGAAATAAGTAAATCAGAAAAAACCAAGAACTGCATTATTCCATATGTAGGTGGGACATAAAAACGAGACTAAGAGACATTGATAAGAGTGTGGTGGTTGGGGGGGGGGGAGGAAAAGGGGGAGGGGGAGGGGCACAAAGAAAACTAGATAGAAGGTGACAGAGGACAATCTGACTTTGGTTGATGGGTATGCAACATAATTGATTGACAAGATAACCTGGACATGTTTTCTTTGAACATATGTACCCTGATTTATTGATGTCACCCTAATAAAATTAATTTAAAAAACCCTTAAAAACAAAACAAAACAAAAAAAACCCCAAAATACCTGCTATGCCTGGACGACAGCCTGGAGCACCCTGGGGGTCAAGAAGAGAGTCCGGCCTCACTGTGGTCCACTCCTCGGCCCCATCTGAAGGAAACTTCAAAGATTGGGCTGTTTTCCTGAGGCCCCTCTCCCCTCCCCTGCTCTCCTTTGCTCCCATGTTTGTGGAGTTCTTATCAAAGTATTTTATTCTCCCTAAATTTGTAATAAACTTGATGCTCCAGAGAGATGTGTCGGATACTCTGTTTTTCATCTCTGCACAGAACTGGGGCTGTGCATCCTCTGCTTCTTCGAAGCGTGGAGTGATGTGGTACGTGGACTTTATTCTGGGAACTCCCCACGGAAATGAATGTGGTTTCGAAGGGAAAGGCCAGCACCCAGCATGCCAGCTGGTTCCAGACACCAGGGCACAGCAGTGGGTGAGGCAGGCAGGGTCTGCATTCTCCTGCAGCTGGTAGCCCGGGCGCTCTGTAACATCAGCAGGAGTCATCTCTCCGGACTCTTGGCTTTGCTCACGTCCCTCTGTGCTGGTGCTGTTCTCAGTGGGCTTTTCGTTTATATAAGTCAGACTTTTAAGGTGCTGGAGGAAGAGGCTGCAGGCAGAGGGAACAGCAAAGCTCAAGCAAAGCGCTCCAGTGGGGAAGAACCTGGCATTTCTCACGGGGGCCACAGCTTGGTGAGCCGAGTGGGAACAGCAGGAGCTGTGGCTGCCGACGAGGGGCGGAGCTGTGGGCTGTGGGAAGGGGCGTGGGCTTTATTCCCAGAGCAATGGTCAGCCTGTGAAGGGTTTTAAGCAAGGAAGTAACACGATCTGATTTCTGTTTTACAACCATTCGGTTGTGGAGAATATCCTTCCTCTGCAAACATTTTTATCCGTCTCTACTTATTACAAGGTTCAGCAGGCAGAGCAGGTTTTCTTATCATCCCTGAAGAAGTAGGAGTTAAAAACTGTATGTGTGTTTCCCACTCGAATCCTTACCACACCAGTTCCCAGAACACCCAGAAAGCAAATGAATACACTGTTTTCGAAGGGAAAGACCTCCCCGCCTCTGTGGAGTGGTTCCATGGTTCTCACATGGCCATTAGCTGGTCTTCCTGCCCTTCTCACTGAGGAACCTGCAGGGTCCCTTTGATTCATCTGTCCTCCTCCCTGTGATGCTGACAGCATATGGCAGAGACCTGTGTGTGACTCTCATCACTTCGTGTTGGCTATGTTCCCTTTCTTGGCCTGACCTTCCATTCCCGAGCAATTTGGGGACTGGGAAGTGTCTTATTCACCTTTGTATTTGCAGTCATTCTCACAGAGCCAGGGCTAGGGTAAGGTGCTCAGAAAATGATGGATAGGTGAGCGATCAACCTGGTGACAATATAGTGGATTGTCCCAAATCAGGACATATTAGAATATAAGAGGGGATGGGAGTAATGACTATGCTGAGACAACGGGGTCAAGTTGGACTGGGATTTTACTGGGATGTGTGGTCATCTTGGTAACCACTGTAAAGAATCATGAACAGTATGTGGACTCTCTCATTCTGGAGATCTTTATTAACGCACTAGTACTCCACTTGCCTGAGTCGGTTAGACCAATAGTTCCCAAAGCAGGGAAGACACCAGCAGAGGAAATGTTTGTAAGTAGCAGGGGCATCGAGATTAAAATAGATTTACACTCTGATCATGTAATTCCCTTTTCAATTCTATTTTAGCATTTTTAATGATTACAAAGAGAAACTCAGTTTGGTGCTAAGTTATCTTTAACTCCCTCACACTTCCGCTAATCTTCCTTTAAAGACAAAATGTAAACACAACTCAGGATCAGAACCTTTGAACAAGAAAGGGGGTATCAAGGAGAACAAGGGGGGGAGGGAGGGAGATATACTCAGGGGTACACTTGTAACTATGTAAACAACAAATTAAAATCAATTAAAAATAAAAAAGAAATGGTATTTGGCTGGAATGTGTTTTTCTCTTTGCAAATTATGGTCACTTCTCACATGGTACTGGGATATAAAATTTTATTTTTAATTAATCTTTTGAAATAAAAAAGAGAAGACTTAAATATATACAAAACATATACAATAAAGTTTATACACAGATTTTGACAAAACAACAACAGGAAGTTGTTCTAAAAATGAGTGAAGTTTGGGAAACTAGAGCAGATGACTTCCAGACTCGTTACTGAGGGTTCACATTTAAAAAAATAGTCACATAAAATTATTTTAAATTAATTTATAAAAATAAATATATCATACTTTTTTTGTTTGTTTGTTTTTTGTTTTTTTCCTGTATTTTTCTGGAGCTGGAAACGGGGAGAGACAGTCAGACAGACTTCCGCATGTGCCCGACCGGGATCCACCCGGCACGCCCACCAAGGGGCGACGCTCTGCCCACCAGGGGGCGATGCTTGTCTCTCTGTTGCGACCAGAGCCACTCTAGCGCCTGGGGCAGAGGCCAAGGAGCCATCCCCAGCGCCTGGGCCATCTTTGCTCCAATGGAGCCTCGGCTGCGGGAGGGGAAGAGAGAGACAGAAAGGAAGGAGAGGGGGAGGGGTGGAGAAACAGATGGGTGCTTCTCCTGTGTGCCCTGGCCGGGAATCGAACCCGGGACTTCTGCACGCCAGGCCGACGCTCTACCACTGAGCCAACCGGCCAGGGCCATATCATACATTTTTATTTGTTTACAATATTTTTCTCATTTTAAAGATTCTGCATAATTATTGTTGGAATATAACCCTGGAAAATACATAATGGCATAAAGATATTTAAAAAATAAAAAACACAGAATAACATTATTCAGGGAAAAACACATTTAATAGGTGAGTTGTTTTTTTTTCTTATTGTGTGTTTTTAGATATATAATTTTGAATCTCAAATGTTATTACATTTGTAACTTGTATTTACAGAAAAGAAATAAAAGGTATTCGTTTTGTTTATTAAAAACAATTAAAAATTTTATCAAACTCTCCCTTGTGTACTAAAAACTTTAATTTACTCAAAATTTATATACATGTAATACTTAGTCCCATACTTATTCAGTAATTTAAGACACATCTTTACTAAATAAAATTTCATACAATTTCAATCTGTTATAATGAGATGAGTGAAGCTTCCTTTTGGAAATCATGCATTTAAACTCCTGCTTTTCTGACTTGGCAGAGATGTACACCTTCCAGCTCTTTGCAAACTTGGCTTTCTACTTTGCAAGAATAAAAACAGCAGATTGAGTTGTATTCTAAGTTCAGTGGGAGGCAATGGCTATGGCTCTATTCCCTACCAAGCCAACAGGCGGAGGGAGATGATATCTACTTATAAAAATGGTACAGATGCCCTGGCCGGTTGACTCAGTGGTAGAGCATCGGCCTGGCGTGTAGAAGTCCCGGGTTCAATTCCCGGCCAGGGCACACAGGAGAAGCGCCCATCTGCTTCTCCACCCTCCCCCTCTCCTTCCTCTCTGTCTCTCTCTTCCCCTCCCACAGCGAGGCTCCATTGGAGCAAAGATGGCCCGGGCGCTGGGGATGGCTCCTTGGCCTCTGCCCCAGGCGCTAGAGTGGCTCTGGTCGCAACAGAGCGACAACCCGGATGGGCAGAGCGTCGCCCCCTGGTGGGCGTGCCGGGTGGATCCCGGTCGGGCACATGCAGGAGTCTGTCTGTCTCTCCCCGTTTCCAGCTTCAGAAAAAAAAAAAAAAAAAAAAAAAAAAGACTCCAAAAATGGTACAGATGTTGAAAATATCTATTTACGTACTTTTTCCAAAGCAGAACATCAGCATAGTAAAACATTACTGCCTTAAACACAAACAATAGCAACAATAACAACCACTGCACACCAAGGTAGTAGCCTGCTGTTCCCGTGACAGCTGCCTGTTCCTTTCCTTCCCTGAGAATTTCTTAATTGAGAATGACTACACTGTCACTTAATTTTGACATCACAAAAATTAGTATTGGCTAATAAATATCTGAATAAGGCTGGGGACAGGGCTTCAGTCCCTGGATCTGCTGACAGAGACTATTGCCTCCCCTTGGCGCCTCGGAGCATTTCATCTGGTCCATTGTCCCTGCGACAAGTGGTGCCCCCTGTGAGGAATAGGACCCATACGACAGGTTTGCTACTCTGAGTAGTTAATTGTTGCAACAACAAGACCCTATATTTAAATCAAACCTGTTAATTTCAGGCTTAAAATTAAGTTTTAGAGATCTAGTGTACAACTTTGTATCTATCCTTAACAATACCATATTGTACACTTAAAATTTATCTTAAGAGAATAGATCTTGTGTCTAATTCAATAAAAAATTAAGCCTTGGCCCTGGTTGGTTGGCTCAGTGGTAGAGCGTCGGCCTGGCGTGCAGAAGTCCCGGGTTCGATTCCCGGCCAGGGCACACAGGAGAGGCACCCATCTGCTTCTCCACTCCTCCCCCTCTCCTTCCTCTCTGTCTCTCTCTTCCTCTCCCACAGCCAAGGCTCCATTGGAGCAAAGATGGCCCGGGCGCTGAGGATGGCTCTATGGCCTCTGCCTCAGGCGCTAGAATGGCTCTGGATGCCACCGAGCAGTGCCCCAGATGAGCAGAGCATCGCCCCCTGGTGGGCATGCCGGGTGGATCCCGGTCGGGTGCATGCGGGAGTCTGTCTGACTGCCTCCCCATTTCCAACTTCAGAAAAATACAAAAAAAAAAAAAAAAAGAGCAGGTAGATATTCATGCATCATCAGTGCAACAAAAATTAACAAAGGGAAAGAACGCATAAAACGGTGTGCCTTAAATATAACTTTGTTAAGAAACAAAACTTGGCTTTTTTTTTTCTTTTTCTTTTTCAAGTGAGAGGAAGGGAGATAGAGACAGAATCCCGGATGTCAGATTAGGGTCCAGCTGCAACCCAGGTCTGGGGCCAGGCTCACAGTTGTAACCAAGCTACCTTCAGCGCCTGCGCAGACACTCCACTGAACTATCCTGGGCGGGTGTGTGTGTGGAGGCATGAGATGTGTTTGATCCAAGAGCCATGGCTGCGGGAGAGGAAGAGAGGGAGGGAAAGAGAAGGGGAGGGGTGTGTGGAGAAACAGATGGCTGCTCCTCCTTTATGCCCTGACCAGAAATGGAACCTGGGACAACCATACACTGAGGATGCTCTACCATTAAGACAACTGGCCAGGGCCAAAACTTAGCTCTTCACTTCTCTTCCAAATAGCCAAAAGGGAAACATGAATGTTACATCGCTGTCAGGTACAAGTAAAAATACAGGTAATTCAAGGACTAGTACTTATTTGGGGGCCAGTATTACTTAACCTTCCTTTTCAAAACCTAAGTTTTGTTTGGCACCATATACAAACAGTAATCTAGCAACATTTGCACGTTGGTGGTTCGCTGTAGGAACCATACGGGGACCGCTCTGCATTTCCATTGAAGTCTGGAATTCTTTCGTCAGGGTTTGGCTTTCCTCGCTTTCGGAGAGAAGATGTAACGGGTGGGCATGGGCGAGCGGAAATACAATTTGATACAGAGCCTCCAGGGCGGCTCATAAATTGAGATTTGGTTCCTTCGTTCTAAAGTCACTTAGACCTGCCCCTTCCCCTTCCTAACAGTCCTGTTTCCCCCCATGGACTGGGTAAAATGGGTAGAATTCTAAGCTGAAACGACTCGTGTTGGTGGCCTCCGGTGCCAGGGAAGGGTCTCAAGTCTTCAGCCTCCATTCGGAACATGGACGAAGCAAACCAGTCCTAGTCTCGAGTTCCACAAAGACCTTGGCACCTGGGGAAGCCAGCGCGTCAGCCGCGACCACCTCAGACTCGGCGAAACAATACCAGAGCCGTCACACGCCAGAAACCATCCTCCCAGCTCCGACACTGCGAACGGGCGCATGCGCAGCACAGGCGAGGGACTGCCGTCACCCATCCCGGAATCGTCATCTACACGGACTGGCTCCCTCGTCTCAGGAAATCCCTGGCAGCTGCTATGTAGCATTACTACCCGAAGAAAAACAAGGGAAGCAGCTGTCCAATATCCAGCGCGTTTCCGTTTCAAACCCTAACTTCCGGTTCGTCAGCCGGTTCCGGCCTCTGCCTTTCACTTCCGGTGCCCTCTGTTCCGCCGCGGCCGGTTCCCGCGCCCGCTGCCGCCGCCGGTGCTGCCGCGCTTCAGGTGAGAGGACTTGGGGCACCGTGGCGTGCTGCCCGCGGAGACGTTGGGGGACCGTGGTTTCGCTGTCCCCCGGACCTCCACTGCCGCCGGCGGGCAGCGGGCTGCCCTGATCTGCAGCCCAGCCCTCCGGCCCTGGCTTGCGGGTCGCGGGGGCCGCCGCCGTCCCATCCGGCCTCCTCGCCTGGGTCTGGGGCTTCCCGCGCCCCGGTGGCCTTTGCGCCCCCAAACTTCGTTCCTCCCTTTTCTGGGGTTTGAGCATCTCTCCCCTTCGCTCTCCCTGTTGACACCTGGTCCTCTTGGACTTGGGGGTCTCCACATGCTTTCTACTTCCTTTTTGAGGTTTTTAATCTGTATAATAATAATATTAAAATGGTATTTCAGTTTGATCGAAAAGGTCCCTGTGACTTTTATTGAGGATCGTAACATTTATTAGAGCAGCTTTTCTCTAAAATGAAATACACTGCTCTAAAGTAACACACTTTATGTAAATATTTGGTAGAACAGGTTGTAAACCCGAGAGAGTAAATATAATTGAATATATGGTGCTCTCTGTTAACCAGCATGTGGAAGATCCCTGACACCTAAATTTTCAAATTGTTTTTCTGTAGGAAGACTCAGATTTCGCCTTCTTTCTTGCAACTGTAGTAATACATAAAGAGTACAGTCAAAGGGTTCAAAAAATTAAGTGACAGCATTTGGAAGTACCGGTCCTTTGCGATTTGAATAATGCAGTTCTCTGACCTGGGTATTTTGAGAGGAAACAAACTTAATTTATGAAAACCGGTAGAAAGCTTTACGGGGGAGGAGACCTACTGCTCTTGGTGATGAGGATAGCAGCTGCTGGCTCATCCTTGTGAGCTTACATATGTGCCTATGGGTCCAATTCAAGATAGACAGTGGTGGAATAGGGAAGAAACATGAACTTTAGAAGACTTGTTCTGTTACCAGTTTGATGCCCATGAACGGATTTTATAATCTCTCTGAACTCCCCTTTCCTTAATTGTAAAAGCAGGACAGTTGTTATCAAACAACCTTGTAAAATAAGATTCTCTCTATGAAAACCATCCAATGTATTAAGTGTGAAACAAATAATGGCCATTTACTATTTATTTAGCATAGCGCCTGGAACACTTAAATTCCAGTTTTTTTTAAAAAAAAATATTTAACCAAAACTTATACAGTATAATGCTTATTATGTGCCGGGTACTGTGTGACTTATAAATATGAACTAATTCATCTTCATGAGAACCCTAAGATGCAGGTGGTATTATCATTCCTATTTTGCAGATGAGGAAACCTAGGCACTAAAATTCAAGTAACTTTCCCAAGTCAAATACACTAGTTAGTAAGAGAGAGCTAGGACCTGAACTCAGGGAGTCTGGCTCTAGAGTTTATGTTCTTAATGAGTCACTCTTCTACTTCTCAAATGTTAATTGAACAATGGCCCCACAGGGCGAAACTTGCCTGTAGCATAAACCTGATCAAACAGAGGGAGGGATAAACAGCTCATTATTATTGCAGCTTTCCAGTTGAACAGAATCTGATGGAATATTAGGGAATAGTAACCCTAAGCCACAAATTGGGAAGGCAGAGGAATTTTAACTTTGAGTCCTAATAACTTTTGGCATTCTGGTAACGTTGCGGTACGAAACTCCTGTTTTTCTGTCAAGTTGTAAAATAGAACTTAAACTGCACAGCAATGAAAGTTAGAGGTTTGGATATATCAATATCTTTGATATATGTTAACTTGTTTATTGTATATGCCTTTCTTTTAGGGAATTTCTGAACAAAATCTGCCTCGACACATGTTTCAAGGATGGCTCTCCCTATTATTGTAAAATGGGGTGGACAGGAATATTCAGTGACCACACTTTCAGAAGATGATACTGTGCTGGATCTCAAACAGTTTCTCAAGACCCTTACAGGAGTGCTCCCAGAACGACAGAAGTTACTTGGACTTAAAGTTAAAGGTAATTTTTTCCTCATATCAGATGTTTTACATTGGTATGAATTTTTGTATTAGCTATTTATTCTCTTTAATAAGTCTTTCCTCTTGGAGATGTCTTTGATAGGGCTATTTCTGAAATTGCTTTATAATATAAGGTGGTATTGAAAATACCACCAGGATTAAGGATAACTTTTGATTTCTCTGATAGTTGGTGTTTGCTTGTTAAATGTTTGGCGCAGAAGTACCAGGTAAAACAGTATTTTTGACATTTGTCTTTTAGCGCAGCCTTTTCATTATAGTGTGGGCCTTGTACTCCCCCTGAATTATCTTTGAAAGTAATGATGATTAGCAATTATAGACAGTGTTCATATCCAGTCAAAAAGGGACTTTCATGGTGTCTGTGTTTGTCATATCATTGAAGGGCATGTTTTGAGTAGCATTAAATCTACAGTTATCTTAGGTGCATGATTTTCATGACTTTCTGGAAAACAATTATCTTCATCTTGAACAACAAAACAAACCATAAATTTATTTTGTTTATTGTGTTAAGGGTGTTCCTTAGATGGAGCTGGGGAAAATCCGACCGTTTATTAATTGGTACTTAGTGTGTTAGAAATTCCTAACTCAGCAGTAACAGTTTGTTAATTTGAAGGAGTAAAAAACGTGCTGTGTGATCTGTACCAAACCTTTTAATGTTAGGGTTTTGTATAATGGGGTAGTGAAACCAGCACCTGAAGTTTAGTGAGAAAACAGTCATTTGCTTGTATTGTAGGCAAACCTGCAGAAAATGATGTTAAGCTTGGAGCTCTCAAACTGAAACCAAATACTAAAATCATGATGATGGGAACTCGTGAGGAGAGCTTGGTAAATGTTTACTTTTGTTACCATTTGTCCCTTTGAAGATAATATGATTTATATTACACTTCTGTATCATAGTTTTAATTGTTGTCAACTTGTCAGTTTAGCAGTCAGTGAAAGCTGCACAGGGAATGTGGTATTAACTCCGCCGAAAACAAATATGTACTGGAAACTTGTTAGTATATGGTTAGCAATAAGTACAGCAGTAGTGCAAATGGTCAAATTTGACATGGCAAATCTGCCCAATGACACATTTCACACAAGTGTGACAATTTTCCCACGGTGTGTGGTTGAGAAACTCTTGAGCTCAGTCTCATTTGTTTTTTATACTATGTGTGCAGCTGTTATGTTAAAGATAATATGGTAAAACAAAACATTTTCATCTTAATAGGAAGATGTCCTAGGACCACCTCCTGACAATGATGATGTTGTCAATGACTTTGATATTGAAGATGAAGTAGTTGAAGTAGAAAACAGGTAAGTGCTTTCCACTATCAAAGCAAATTGGTTGTAATGTGAGAAAAAGTGACCGTTTCATCTGAGATTTTATTCTTCCATTAGGGAAGAAAACCTACTGAAAATTTCTCGCAGAGTAAAAGAGTACAAAGTGGAAATTTTGAATCCACCCAGGGAAGGGAAAAAGCTTTTGGTACTAGATGTTGATTATACGTTATTTGGTAAGTCGGCTAAAATTGTGCTTTATCTTCTGTTATCCACAACTTTTTTCCTTTTGTTTTTCTTTTGTAATGTGAAATATTCGAAAGCTGTTCTTATTATTACAAAAGTCATTCATTGTAGAAAACATACACAAGAATAAAAGAAGTCATCTGTAATCCCGAGACCCAGAGATGACCACTCTTAAATTTTTGTGTATCTTCAAGGGTGTGTTTGTATGTATTTATTACTTTTGCTTAATGATATATTGAACATCTTCTTGCTCATTTAATGTTATTCATTGTGAATTAAATTCTAGTTTATGGGTACATCATAATTTAACCAAGTCATTACTTAGTAACACTTAAGTTTTTATGAGAATTATTTAAAAACCATTTTTGATATTTTATCCCTGGTTTTCTGTTTAATTATGTTCAGGGAAGATTCTTTAATTTAAAATTTCTCAGCAGTAGAAAAAATGTCCATTTCATCCTCTAATATTGTCAAGAAGTGATTAGTTAACTCCTGGTTTTAGAATGAATTTACTTACCTCTAATTCTAAACTTTAAGTACATGTTATAAGTTAATGTACATTTATTCTAAAATTTGATTATAAGTTAATTAGACCTGTCATTTTGGTGAAATGTGATTATATCTGGAAGGTGAATGTCAAAGTGAATATAAGTGGCCCTAATTTGTTTTTTATGTTATAAAGTAACATCCGCACTTTAAAGGCTAGGTAACAAAAAAGTGCTCTTTACTATATAAACCTGAGTTCTGGCTGTTGTTCCTCACAAACTGAGCAGAACTGATCGATTAAAATTAGATTGCACAGGTACTGAATTGTGTGCTTTGAAAACATCTCTTTGTCAGCTAATGTAATTCAGTCTAAAGTAGCTTACATTTGAGTGTTTATATTACATTCCTAAATTTAATTGATATTAGGTACTTGTCCACCATAATAAACTAATACTCAATCTATGACTGGTTTTCTTTTAGACCATAGGTCTTGTGCAGAGACTGGGGTAGAATTAATGCGGCCATATCTTCATGAATTCCTTACATCTGCATATGAAGATTATGACATTGTTATTTGGTGTAAGCTGTCTTTTTTGTTTGTTTGTTTCTTTAGATTTCCATGGAAATAAGGTTGTTCCTTATATTATTCTGCTTTATAAAATGTTACCTAAAATGACCTAAGTTTGAATATGATACATTTTTTATTTGTTTTAGCAAAGTTTAAATAATCATGTTTGACTTTCTTGCATCACAGTATAAACTTAAACACACAGTTGCCATATAACCACTGAAATAGTTAAATATAGGAAGAGAATAGATTATGGTGTCAGAATAAAGATGGACTTATTTTCATAAGACACCCCCCTTGATTAGGAATTTTTATTTCTGATCTTGACTGTAGAATCTTTGATGCTTCAGGATATTGTTGCTCTTTTCTTCATCACTCTAGTTTCAAAACACTTGGAGAAAGATATGTAATTTTTAAAAAATCACAGTAATTTGGTTCTTCAGAATAAAGAAAGACAGTGTGAATTTACTTAAGGAAAATTAATGAACGGACGAAAGTAGTATAACTCAAATTGTGGTCTATGGACCATTCCAGGAACAGGGGTCTGTGATAAGATGAAAGTAGTGTGTGTTTGCTCCAGGAAGCAAATTTGCTACATTACCGAGCACATTGTTTAGTTCAATTAAAAATTTTTTTGTGGCAAGACTTTCTTGAAAAGGGAAACATTGTATTGATTTTCACCTTACCTCCCCACCAACATTTAAATTTAAATTTGTTTAAATTTGCTGATGGCAATATTAAGAGCTCCATTTAATTGTATTAGAATTTTGATGAGAGGCCACATGGTTGTATTGCAGTCTGTAAATTTCCTTTGTACTTTTCCTTGTAATCAGAGTATCTCCATTGTTCAGTGATAATATGAGTTTCCAGCCATTAAGATTAAATACTTAAATACATAATTTTCTGGTTTGTAAGACAGAGAAGAAAGCTTCCTGAGAAACAAATTTTTGTTTGGTAACTGTGATATCTGAGATGATAGTTGAAAAAAATGTTTATCTTCCTGATGTTAAGCTAAACATAGAAATTAGAGAACTTTTTGCAATCATATGTTTAAAATAAGTTATTTTTATAAATTATGATATTTCATGGTAACATGTTGAAAAGGGCACCTCAATGTGGAGCTAAATAGAGTAGGGTTATAATTTTGGCTGTCTTTACTCTGTAATACTGGGCAGGGCAGTTAATCTGTCTAAGCCTTATATCCTCATCTGAGAATGAAAATAAATCAGCCTACATTACAGAGTATTTGTAAGAATAAAAACATCGGGGATAGCACCTAATACTGTGTCTCGCATATAGTGGTTACTTAGTAATTATAAACAGTTTTTATTAGCTGTGAATCTTTTGGTTTTCATCTGAAAATCATAAAGACAAAATAGATACTGAATTTAAAAAATTGTGGTTTTCTCTTGTGATGGTTGTTGGAGATACATCAGTCAAAAGTTTTAGATCAGTTGGCTGGTTTACCGTGGAAGGCGATTCTTTTGGTTGTTGTGTGTGTGCGCGCTAAAGATGCTTATTTTGAGAATGCAGGTATCTCTATTGCCCTTAAAAAAACAAATATACACACTTGAAATAACTGAACTCCTTTTCCATTTTTAAACATTTTGCTTGGTAATATCTATTTGGTTCAGTCCAGTAACTGGAGACCAGGAGGCCACACAAAGCTGAGGGTTGAATTTTAATAACAGTGATCTTAAAACTGGCTGGTGTCTGCCAATGAGAAGATTGTCACTATGTCAGTTTATGAATTTGGTTGTCTCAGACTCCCTATTAAAAGCTGCTAGACTCAGCACTGAGTTAGCTGAGCCTGTCAGAGTGCATTGAACCAATCTCATCTTTAATGTTAACTTTGGACATGTACTGTTAATGTGCTTTTAGTGACATCTATACTTGTGCACATTGCCTGGATGGAAGAAATGGGCATGTAGATACCTTCCATTTGAGTTTGGAACTGATACAGAATAGTATCAGGGCTGTTTTTAAAGAGAACTTTGGTCTTTATTTATAAATTTCCTAGGTTCATAGTTCCTTTTAAGCATTGGTTACCTGTTTCTTTTAGATAAGCTGTTTAAATTTTATTCTGTCTTGAAGACCCACTAAAATAAGTTTATTTTTAGAATTACCATAAATTTTAGGATTACCATGAATATGTAATTTATTGAACTTTTAGTCTTGTTTAGAAAACTTATACAGAAGGTTGTTTTTTTTAAAACGAAATTCAGGCTTTTCATATATCTTGTATTATCATTCCTCATGTTTTAGCCGCAACAAATATGAAGTGGATTGAAGCTAAAATGAAAGTAAGTGTCAGAAAACAATCCATTTAAGAAAATTTTGAAATCGCATTTGTCTTTTAAAAAGTTTCTAATTGAATTAAGTTAGTTCTCACTGGAGGGCATTTAGTAGATAAGTGAACAGTATCAGGAGTTAAAGGTGTGTTTCAAGTCTGACCATGGACTGTATTGAATACCCATGCCTTTTTCAAGAAAAGGTGCAGGAGAGCTCCCTTTCCTCATCCCTCCCATTTTACTGTAATGCTCTTCTCAAATAGTGAGTTGGGAATTAATCTGTTTCTAGTTTCTTTTCTGTGGAATACCATTTATTGACTTAGCTAAGTGAAACTAAACTACTAACCAGCTGTTAAGTAAGAGGTGGTGGCCCAAGGGGTAAAAAGTTGGCATTATGGGAAATTGTAGCTAGTATATTCAGAAAGCCTGAATTTCCCATGTTATTGTAATTTACCCACATGAATGTTTGTATTTATAGGAGCTGGGAGTCAGTACAAATGCAAATTATAAGATTACCTTCATGTTGGACAGTGCCGCTATGATAACAGTACATACGCCAAGGAGAGGATTAATAGATGTAAGAAATCATTTTACTTTTATTTAAAGACTTGTTTATTTTCTAATGTACTTTTGTATTTATGTTGATGGAATAAACTAAAAGTTTAGAAATACATCTGAATGGATAGTTTTGTATCAACTGAGTGTTCACATTGGAAGATGAATTTAAGGCTAATAGATTTTTTTTTAAAATAATTTTATTTTTTTAATGGGGTGACATCAATAAATCAGGATACATATATTCAAAGATAACATGTCCAGGTTATCTTGTCGTTCAGTTATGTTGCATACCCATCACCCAAAGTCAGATTGTCCTCTGTCACCTTCTATCTAGTTTTCTTTGTGCCCCTCCCCCTTTCCTTCTCCCTCTCCCCCCTCCCCCTGTAACCACCACACTCTTATCAGTGTCTCTTAGTCTCACTTTTATGTCCCACCTACGTATGGAATAATGCAGTTCCTGTTTTTTTCTGATTTACTTATTTCACTTCGTATAATGTTATCAAGATCCCACCATTTTGCTGTAAATGATCTGATGTCATCATTTCTTATGGCTGAGTAGTATTCCATAGTGTATATGTGCCACATCTTCTTTATCCAGTCATCTATTGACAGGCTTTTTGGTTGTTTCCATGTCCTGGCCACTGTGAACAATGCTGCAGTGAACATTGGGCTGCATGTGTCTTTACGTATCAATGTTTCGTAACATTGAGTTTTGGGGGTATATACCCAGTAGAGGGATTGCTGGGTCATAAGGTAGTTCTATTTTCAGTTTTTTGAGGAACCACCATACTTTCTTCCATAATGGTTGTACTACTTTACATTCCCACCAACAGTGTATGAGGGTTCCTTTTTCTCCACAGTATCTCCAACATTTGCTATTACCGTCTTGTTAATAATAGCTAATCTAACAGGGGTGAGGTGGTATCTCATTGCCGTTTTGATTTGCATTTCTCTAATAACTAAAGAAGACGAGCATCTTTTCATATATCAGTTGGCCATTTGTATTTCTTCCTGGGAGAAGTGTCTGTTCATGTCCTCTTCCCATTTTTTTATTGGATTGTTTGTTTGTTTGTTGTTGAGTTTTATGAGTTCTTTGTATATTTTGGATATTAGGCCCTTATCTGAGCTGTTGTTTGAAAATATCATTTCCCATTTAGTTGGCTATCTGTTTATTTTGTTATCAGTTTCTCATGCTGAGCAAAAACTTCTTAGTCTGATGTAGTCCCATTCATTAATTTTTGCCTTCACTTCTCTTGCCTTTGGAGTCAAATTCATAAAATGCTCTTTAAAACCCAGGTCCATGAGTTTAGTACCTATGTCTTCTTCTATGTACTTAGTTGTTTCAGGTCTTATGTTTAGATCTTTGATCCATTTTGAGTTAATTTTAGTACAGGGGGACAAACTATAGTCCAGTTTCATTCTTTTTGCATGTGGCTTTCCAGTTTTCCCAGCACCATTTATTGAAAAGGCTTTCTTTTCTCCATTGTGTGTTGTTGGCCCCTTTATCAAAAATTATTTGACTATATATATGTGGTTTTATTTCTGGGTTTTCTATTCTGTTCCATTGGTCTGAGTGTCTATTTTTCTGCCAATACCATGCTGTTTTGATTGTTGTGGCCCTATAATATTGTTTGAAGTCAGGTATTGTAATGCCCCCAGCTTCATTCTTTTTCTTTAGGATTGCTTTGGCTATTCAGGGTTTAGTTCCATATAAATCTGATGATTTTTTGCTCCATTTCTTTAAAAAATGTCATTGGAATTTTGATGGGAATTACATTAAATTTGTATATTGCTTTGGGTAATATAGCCATCTTGATTATATTTATTCTTCCTAACCAAGAACAAGGAATATTCTTCCATCTCATTATATCTTTTTCGATTTCCCTTAACAATGATTTATAGTTTTCATTATATAAGTCCTTTACATTCTTTGTTATGTTTATTCCTAGGTATTTTATTTTTTTTGTTGCAATCGTGAAGGGGATTATTCTTTTGAGTTCGTTCTCAAATGTTTCATTGTTGGCATATAGAAAGGCTATTGACTTCTGTATGTTAATTTTGTATCCTGCGACCTTACTGTATTGGCTTATTGTTTCTAGTAGTCTTGTGGATTCTTTGGGGGTTTCGATGTATAGGATCATATCATCTGCAAAAAGTGATACCTTTACTTTTTCTTTTTTGATATGGATGCCTTTTATTTCTTTGTCTTGTCTGATTGCTCTGGCTAGAACCTCTAGTACCACATTAAATAAGAGTGGAGAGAGTGGACAACCCTGTCTTGTTTCTGATTTAAGGGGGAAAGCCTTCAGTTTTGTGCCATTTAATATGATGTTAGCTGATGGTTTATCATATATGGCCTTTATCATGTTGAGATATTTTCCTTCTATACCCATTTTGTTGAGAGTCTTAAACATAAAATTATGTTGTATTTTATCGAAAGCCTTTTCTGCGTCTATTGATAAGATCATGTGGTTTTTGTTCTTAGTTTTGTTGATATGGTGTATTACGTTAACCGTTTTACGTATGTTGAACCATCCTTGAGATTCTGGGATGAATCCCACTTGATCATGATGTATTGTTTTTTTAATATGTTGTTGTATTCGATTTGCTAGTATTTTGTTTAGTATTTTAGCATCTGTATTCATTAGAGATATTGGTCTGTAGTTTTCTTTTTTTGTGCCATCCTTGCCTGGTTTTGGTATGAGGGTTATGTTGGCCTCATAAAATGTGTTTGGTAGTATTGCTTCTTCTTCAATTTTTTGGAAGACTTTCAGTAGAATAGGAACCAAGTCTTCTTTGAATGTTTGATAAAATTTACTGGTATAGCCGTCTGGGCCTGGACTTTTATTTTTGGGGAGGTTTTTAATGGTTTTTTTCTATTTCTTCTCTACTAATAGGTCTGTTTAGGCTTTCTGCTTCTTCTTGACTCAGTCTAGGAAGGTTGTATTGTTCTAAGAATTTATCCATTTCTTCTAGGTTGTTGAATTTAGTGGCATAAAGTTTTTCATAGTATTCTACAATAATTCTTTGTATATCTACGGTGTCCATGGTGTCATTTTGGATTTTGTTTATATGAGTTCTTTCTCTTTTTTCCTTGGTACGTCTTGCCGAGGGTTTGTCAGTTTTGTTGATCTTTTCAAAGAACCAGCTCCTTGTTCTATTAATTTTTTCTATAGTTTTTCTGTTCTCTATTTCATTTATTTCTGCTCTGATTTTTATTATCTCCTTTCTTCGGCTGGTTTTGGGTTGTCTTTGTTCTTCTTTTTCTAGTTCCTTAAGGTGTGAAGTTAAGTGGTTCACTTGGGCTCTCTCTTGTTTGTTCATATATGCATGCCTGAAGTGATATGAACTTCCCTCTTATCACTGCTTTTGCTGCATCCTATAGATTCTGATATGTCGTATTGTCATTTTCATTTGTCTGTATATATCTTTTGATCTCTGCACTTATTTCTTCTTTGACCCATTCATTTTTTAAAAGTATGTTGTTTAGTTTCCACATTTTTGTGGGATTTTTTTCCTCTTTTTTGCATTTGAATTCTAGTTTCAAGGCTTTATGATCAGAAAATATGCTTGGTACACCTTCGATTTTTCTGAATTTGCTGATGTTGTTTTTGTGGCCCAACATATGGTCATTTCTTGAGAATGATCCATGTACACTGGAGAAAAATGTATACTCAGTCACTCTGAGATGAAATGTTCTGTAGATGTCTATCATATCCCGGTTCTCTAGTGTTTTGTTTAAGGCCACTATATCTTTGTTGATTCTCTGTTTGGATGACTTATCTAGAGCCATCAGCGGTGTATTGAGGTCTCCAAGTATGATTGTATTTTTGTCAGTTTTTGTTTTAAGGTCAATAAGTAGCTGTCTTATATATTTTGGTGCTCCTTGGTTTGGTGCATATATATTAAGGATTGTTATGTCTTCTTGATTCAGAGTCCCCTTAGCCATTATGAAATGGCCATTTTTGTCTCTGAGTACTTTTACTGTCTTGTAATCAGCATTATCAGATATGAGTATTGCTACGCCTGCTTTTTTTTGGGATGTTATTTGCTTGGAGTATTGTTTTCCAGCCTTTCACTTTGAATTTGTTTTTATCCTTGTTGCTTAGATGAGTTTCTTGTAGGCAGCATACAGTTGGATTTTCTTTTTTAATCCCTTCTGCTACTCTGTGCCTTTTTATTGGTGAGTTTAATCCGTTTACATTTAGTGTAATTATTGACACTTGTGAGTTCCCTATTGCCATTTTATAGATTGCTTTCTGTTAGTTTTTTGTCTTGTTTGATCCTTCTCTTTCATCTTTCTATCTTTTATTTTTTATTTGGTTGTATTCCATACATCTTTCCTCTGTTGCTGTCTTTTTTAAATCATGTGCTTCTGTGGTGTTTTTTTCAATGGTGGTTACCTTTAAGTAATGAAAAGGGTTCCTACCATGTTCATTGTAGTGCACTATTTTGTGAGTACTTTTGCACTCCATTGTCCTTTGCTACTGTTAATCTCCATCCTCTCCTCCCCCTTTCTTTTTGTTGTTGTCACAGTTTAAATTTGGTTTTATTGTGTTAGGCTCCAAGGATAGGTTTTTCTGTTTCTGGTTGAAGATCTTGTTGAATTTTGGGGGAGATTTATCAGTATCGCTTCCTCAAGGCTAATAGATTTTAATTTTATTTTATAGATTTGAGTTTTAATTATAAAACTGAGCATCGTAATGCAGGAAAAGTCAAGAAAGGTCATAGGTAGTTGTTGCATGATGGGGGCAGCCCAAAGTTGCTAAAGACAGAGTAGGTGAGAAGAAATACTGACCGTCATTTAGGGAGATACTAGAAACAAACCAAAACGTACTTCCTGCCCTATGTGAAGACACACATCGTGGAGCTTGTACTTTGGGGTGATGTGTGTGAAGCCCCAGAGAAGAGGACTGGGCTAAAAGGGTTAGGGCTCTTCACTGTGTTACTTGTCAGGTTACTAATCATATTCTTTTTTGTGTATGTGACAGAGAGGGACAGACAGGGACAGACAGACAGGAAGGGAGAGAGATGAGAAGCATCAATTCTTCGTTGTAGCACCTTAGTTGTTCATTGATTGCTTTCTCATATGTGCCTTGACCAAGGGCCTTTAGCAGACTGAGTAACCCCTTGCTCAAGCCAGCAACCTTGGGCTCAAGCTGGTGAGCCTTGCTCAAACCAGATGAGCCCGCGCTCAAGCTGGCAACCTTGGGGCTTCGAACCTGGGTCCTCCGTGTCCCAGTCTGATGCTCTATCCACTGCACCACTGCCTGGTCAGGCACTAGTCATATTCTTGATCTCCTACTATTTATGAGTTACCTCATATTACAAAAATGAGCAAGGCCCTATGATAGGCTCTATTGGGAATAAGCCATGAGGAGACAAGGTCCATGACTTTTGGAAACACACAAACTAATAGGAATTGGGAATAATTTAGTATGCTAGGGAAGCTTAGGGGAGATGATATTAAAATTGTCAGTCATAAATAGAATAGTTTAAGGCATGAGGATTTGCTCAATAAAGGAAATACTGCATGGATTAGGGGGAAATTAATTATTACTTACTAAAGTGGTACATTTACAAAATCTAAACAATAAAAAAAAGTTTGGGAAATGTTAAAGATAGTGTTTATAATAATGACAAGAGGAGTAAAAATCTTTGCTCTCTGACATTAGGAAATTGAAATATTAATTTGTATTTACCCATATAACGAGACACAGCTAAATCATATGATATAGTATATCATCTAGTGCTTCAAAATTTTTTATGATACATCATTAAAGTGAAAGAAGTATTTTACAGAGCAGTGTTTGTAAACTGATAGAAAATAGTTCTTAACCTTTGTTTGGTTCGGGGTTCCCCTTAGCTTAACAAAAGATCTGTGAACTCTGAGGCTGCTGCTGTTTTATAAAAAAGACTGAAGGTAAACAATTTTATCAGACTATCTAGTTCTCTTTAGTACTGACTGGATTATAAGTAATATAAAACTCCTTTGTGCTTTTTCTGTGTTTTCAGTTTTTTTCTATAGTCGGCAATATTACTTCTCTAATTGAGAACAAAATAGTCCATGTTTGGGGAACAGCGGGTGCTTGACCTCGCTGTAAAATGACAACACTGTTTAAGAGGATGTAGTATTCCTAACCCTGGGTATCACATAAAGCTCTTGTCGTATTTATTGAGATGGTGTTAGCCAAGAAAACCAAGAATCTGGCTTATTGTTTTAGCTTCTGTGTATTTGTCTTCAAGTTTAAGGATTGTATTTCAGCAGACAAGTAGGACAAACAAATTTAAATAAATAAAATTTTAGTAAAATTAAAATATTTCAGTAGTGTTCTTTGCCATAGCTAGGGCACTAAGAAGAAAATAACCCCCCTTTTTTCACATTAAAATAAATTAGAGGAGAAAAAGAAAACATTTTTAAGTGACAGCCCGTGTCACCATTTACTTACTACCATTTCATATATAATTATTATTACCATATAGTCTCATATTGCATAAGTGAGACTCCTGCCTTTGTCAAAATGTACTTTCACCACTAAAAATTAATTTAAAAATCTTTTATAAATGTGTAAAATATATTCACATTATTCAAAATAAAATGTACATAATGAGAAGTCTTCCTCGCACTTGGGCCTTCGAGCTACTTAACTCCTTCCCGCAGGAAATGACTTTGTGGTCTTACAGACTTTATGCAAGTACCAACAGATATGACTGTATGAGGAATTAATCTTTTTTTTTTTTCTGTATTTTTCTGAAGCCGGAAATGGGGAGAGACAGTCAGACAGACTCCCGCATGTGCCCGACCGGGATCCACCTGGCACGCCCACCAGGGGGCGACGCTCTGCCCACCAGGCGCGATGCTTTGCCCCTCTGGGGCGTCGCTCTGTTGCGACCAGAGCCACTCTAGCGCCTGGGGCAGAGGCCGAGGAGCCATCCCCAGCGCCCGGGCCATCTTTGCTCCAGTGGAGCCTCACTGCGGGAGGGGAAGAGAGAGACAGAGAGGAAGGAGAGGGGGAGGGGTGGAGAAGCAGATGGGCGCTTCTCCTGTGTGCCCTGGCCGGGAATCGAACCCGGGACTTCTGCACGCCAGGCTGACGCTCTACCACTGAGCCAACCGGCCAGGGCTGAATTAATCTTTTTTGAAGACACATTTTAATAATTCAGAAATAAAAGCAAGAACTTACAAATTATGGTGCTTTTGAAGGTAAGCAGTCAGAGCCCTTGAAATTATGCACCTCTTCCGCTGAATTAAAGACATCAATTTTTCTGTAATATTTAAATTCTGTATTAAAACAGATAAATATTTAAATTCTGTATCAAAAGAGGCAGCTACACTGTCCATCACTGAGGTTTTCTAGTTTTGAGAACAGACCCCTTTCTGTGGCCATGCCACTCTGAACACACCCAAGCTCATCGGATCTCGGAAGCTAAGCAGGGTTGGGCCTGGTTAGTACTTGGATGGGAGAACAGACCTCATGTGACTCTCAAGCTCTGAGGGGGGTAGTATTATTAGCCCAGGAAGTCACGTGACCTCTCAGCAGACATTTAAGCAATTACTTTAGATTTTTAAAAAATTAAATAATTAACTCTTCCTTTGACCCCAAATCTTCATGTTGAAACCATGGAAAGTCTTGTAAAGGGGTTTAGGTCATTTGGACATGGACAAATCTTTCAGAAGGTCACATTTTGAGATACATCATGCTTTCCAGTGTGTGGCATCTCAGTTCTGGTTGCTCACAGCCAGCTGTCCCTGTCTACAGAGGGAAGGGGCGTGCTGCATGGCTCTGCAGGGCATTTTGTATTATCTCTGCTTTTAAGTGGTAATCTATTGATAAAACCTGAGTTAAATCTAAACTTTTATTCTAAGGTAAAGCCTCTTGGTGTTATATGGGGAAAGTTTTCGGAATTTTACAGCAAGAAGAACACTATTATGTTTGATGACATAGGAAGAAATTTTCTCATGAACCCACAGAATGGACTAAAGGTAAGATAATTTTACCTGCTATGCTTATGTAACTTGGAATATGTGCTAGAACTTTAAGACTGCTGAATTTCATAAATTTTTGGAACTACTTTATTATAGCCACACAAGAAAAGCTTAAATATTTAGAAAGATTTATATGAAATTGAACACTTTCTTGTTTAGCCAACTCATGCAGGTATTTTATTTTAAATTAGCTTTGTGGAGCAATATCTAAAGGACTTTTAGCATCAAAAGTGAAAGCATCAGACATTTTATCAATAAGGGATACAGCCTGATCTGTGGAGACGCAGTGGATAAAGCATTGACCTGGAACACTGAGCTCACTGGTTCAAAATCCTGGGCTTGCCCAGACAAGGCACATACTAGAAGGAACTACCATGAGTTTATGCTTCCCACTCCTCCCTTTCTCTATTGTGACAGAACAGTATGAAGATGGAAAAGATAGCTCTGTATTATGGTAGTAATGCAGATGGAGTCTTCCATTTGAAGTGGAAATCCTGAAATTAAGATCTTTTTATTTTCAGTCCTGAATTTTTTCACAAGCTAGGTTTGATAAGGGAAAAACTTGAAGAAAGTATATTTCATAAGCTTTCCTTACAGACTGTTGATATGGTTATGAGTGTCCAGTGAGGATAGTGTAGGGACAGAATGCTAATGTAGGTAGTGAATTGCCACAAATACCATATAAGAGCTGGTGGCCCCTGGTGGGGTAGCTCAGTCAGAGCCTCATCCTGACACACCAGGTCGCGGGTCCCTCCCCAGGCGGCAGGGCACGTCCAAGAATCAGCCAATGAAGGCATAAATAATTGGAGCAACAAATCAGTGTTTGTTTCTCTCTCTCCCTCCCTCCTCCCCTCCCTCCCTCCCTCTCCCTCTCCCTCTCCTCCCTTCCTCTCGAAAATCAACCTGTGAAGAAAATAAAAATTTTATAAGTTGGCAACTTGGAAGCAAGTATTTAGGATATATGAATAGTTATGTCACCCGTTAAAAATGGTTTCTGTTTGAGGCTATGGGAGAAGTGCTTTTCCTGTGTGTAATTTACCAGGTATAAGATACAAAAATATATTCTTCAGTCTTAAGAAAAAATGTAATCTAAATTGAATCCTATATGAAACTAGTGATTATTACCTGTACTGGAAAAGAGGTTAAGTCATGATAGTCAAGGAATGATTTAAATTTTTTTAATTGAGGTATAATATTGGTTTTAGGTGTCCAACATAATAATTTGGTATTTGTATCTATTGCAAAATGATCACTGCAGTAAGTCTAGTTAACATCTGTCACATACATAGTTTTGGATATATTTTTTCCTTCTTCTTTTCCAAGTGAGAGAAGGGGAGGTAGACTCCCACATGTGCCCTGAACAAGATCCACCCGGCAACACCTGTCTAGGGCTGATGCTATGCCCGTTTTAGGCCATTCTCACAACTGAGCTATTTTTAGTGCCTGAGGCATAGGCTCTGCAGAGCCATCCTCAGTGCCTGCAGTCCAGCCATGGCTGGGGAGAAGAAGAGAGAAAGAGAAGGGGGAGGTGGAGGGGTGGAGAATCAAATGGTCACTTCTCCTGTGTGCCCTGACTGGGAATTGAACCTGGGAGTTCAACACGCCAGGCCAATGCTCTGCCACTGAGCTAACTGGCCAGAGCCAACATTTTTTTTTTCCTTGTGATGAGAACTTTTAAGATCTTTCAGCAACTTTCAAATGTGTAATACAGTGTTATTAACTATAGTTGCCATGCTGTACGTGACATCTCCATGACTTATCTTCTGACTGGAAGTTTACACATTTTGATGCCCTTTACTCATTTCTCCCACCCCACCCTCGCCTCTGGCAACCATCTGTCTGCTCTCTGGATCTGTGAGCTAGCTTCATGGCTCTTTATTTTCCCAAGCCAATATTTGGGCCCTGCTCATCTTGGATACAGAGATAATACACATTTCTAGTTTTTCATGTTATTTTAGAGCAGGATTTTTTTTTTTTTCCTAATCAGACTACTAATTAGAATCACTGAAGGGATTCCTAAAATACATAAGTCTCCACCCCCAAAATTCTAATTCAGGAGAAGTATTTTTAAATATACCACAGGTGATCTCTCACATGTCTCCTTTTGAAAACCTCTTTTAAGAAGGTAGTTATTAATCATCTGCCCACACTGATGTAGAAGCAGTTTTGAAATTGAGAAATATCCTGAAATACTGTATTTTATTGTCATGGTGTCATAACACTTTTGGTAGAAATCTCAAAAGAAAGGCTTCAGAGATCTTAAACTTAACACTGCTTATCTTAAAAAGTTACCTTCTAATAATATAAGCTCACTGATCTTAAGGTTTGAAATATAATACAGAGAGCATTGTGAATTATGAATGTTGTACGGAACTAGAAGAACTTGAGTTTTGGCCATAGATAAACTGATACTCAGAAAACTTCATTTTTATTATCTGTACAAGGATATGATGTTATAAGATAATGGGATAATCCAGACATTCTTCAATTCCTAAAAATGTTGCTTCCACTGCCAGTGAGCACTTAGATCAGTTTTGAAGACGGGAACAATAGTAAGCAGTGATTATACTGGAACAGTAAAGTCAATTAAATGAATATTTTTCCCCACTTATCTAGTTTAACTTTTACACTCAGAATCATTGCGCATTTTAGTTTTCTCGCATAGTAGTACCCAAGACCAAATGTTTAGAAAGTAAAAGTAATTGACCAGGACCTTGGGCTGGAGATACTATTTTCCAGCCACTGCACTGGATTTTCTCTTTCAGCTTAAACACCTTCCTGCTTTTAAACTTGTAATCACTTTGGCACGTTGTATATTAATAGTTTGAAGGTTAACATGTTATCTTTACAATCTTTAGTTGAGTGCAGGAATACAGTAAAACAGTACAGTATTACTCCTCACTGCACTACATCACGATATTGCGCCTGTTGACTCCCGGCCCCAGGGCTGTGTCTCCTTGACCTCCACCATCTGTGCTGCTGATGTTGGGAAGTAGGCTCCCTACAAGTGTTGCTGCTTTGCAGACTCTGAGAGCTGTCTGCTTTTCAGGGTTACTATAAATCTTTATTATTATTTTTATTTATTCATTTTAGAGAGGAGAGGGAGAGAGAGAGAGAGAGAGAGAGAGGAGAGACAGAGAGAGAGAAGGGGGGGAGGAGCTGGAAGCATCAACTCCCATATGTGCCTTGACCAGGCAAGCCCAGGGTTTCAAACCGGCGACCTCAGCATTTCCAGGTCGACGCTTTATCCACTGCGCCACCACAGGTCAGGCTTCAGGATTACTGTAAAAATTAGTAACTACTGACCAGTTTGCACTTTTTAGATTACATTAAGGCTATATCAATACTTAACTATTATTTATTCAGTCCTTATCTGTGTCTTTCGTGAGTATGAGATTCTAATATTTTGTATAATGGAAAATCCATGTATAAACAGCACTATATACAATTATATACCGAGACCTCCCATGTATGCATCATCTCCAGTTTAAACAACTAAACAACTTACTGATTTATGGATGATTATGTTTGCTCTATATCCTGCCTACTTCCCTCTCTAATATTTTGAAGCAAAAGCAGACATCATTTTTTCAAAATTAATTTTAAAATTTTGTGTAAAGATATTTAATCTGATGTGTTTGTTTATTTTTTAAAAAGATTTTATTTATTGATTTTTGGGAGAAGAGAGAGAAAGGGGTGGGAAGTAGCGGGAAACATCAACTCTTTGTTGCTTCTCATATGTGCCTTGACCACCAGGCAAGCCTGGGGTTTCAAACCAGCGACCTCAGCATTCCAGGTTGATGCACTACCCACTGTACCACGACAGGTCAGGCTTGAGCTGGTATCTTTTTTTTTACAGAGACAGAGAGTTAGAGAGAGGGACAGATAGGGACAGACAGGAAGGGAGAGAGATGAGAAGCATCAGTTCTTCATTGCGGCACCTTAGTTGTTCATTGATTGCTTTCTCACTCATATGTGCCTTGATGGGGGGGGGGGGGGTTCCAGCAGAGCGAGTGACCCCTTGCTCAAGCCAGCGACCTTGGGCTCAAGCCAAAAGCCCCGTGCTCAAGCTGGTGAGCCTGTTCTCAAGCCAGATGAGGCCATGCTCAAGTTGGTGACCTTAGGGATTTGAACCTGGGTCCTCTGCGTCCCAGTCAACGCTCTGTCCACTGCGCCACCGCCTGGTCAGGCAAGCTGATTTTTTTTTTTTTACAGAGACAGAGAGTCAGAGAGGGATAGATAGGAACAGACAGACAGGAACAGAGAGAGATGAGAAGCATCAATCATTAGTTTTTCGTTGTGCGTTGCGACACCTTAGTTGTTCATTGATTGCTTTCTCATATGTGCCTTGACCATGGGCCTTCAGCAGACCGAGTAATCCCTTGCTTGAGCCAGTGACCTTGGGTCCAAGCTGGTGAATTTTTGCTCAAACCAGATGAGCCCATGCTCAAGCTGGCGACCTTGGGGTTTTGAACCTGGGTCTTCCGCATCCCAGTCTGACACTTTATCCACTGCGCCACCGCCTGGTCAGGCCAAGCTGATATCTTTAAAAAAGCAAACCTTTTAATTGGAATTGTAACAAAGAAAAGTGCACAGAATTTATAGTTTAGCAAATTGTGATAAAGATAATATAACTGCCGCTCAAGATATAATATTTCGTAGCAATTACAGTCCTTCATCGTGCCTACTGTCCTGCCTTTTGTACTTTTAAAATGAATAAAAATATATCAGCTTTAACAGATGGGGTTTTTCTTGAGTTGTGAAACCTGAATGGTTTTGCAAGCCAATGTCACCTTAATAAATTCAATTAACAAATTTATCAAAATATATCAATCACAGAATTTAGAAAATACGACTTTTTATGGGAAAAGTCTTGTATAATTAAAATTTTTTTTTTTTTTTTTTTCTGAAGCTGGAAACGGGGAGAGACAGTCAGACAGACTCCTGCATGCGCCCGACCGGGATCCACCTGGCACGCCCACCAGGGGCGACGCTCTGCCCACCAGGGGGCGATGCTCTGCCCCTCCGGGGGGTCGCTCTGCCGCGACCAGAGCCACTCTAGCGCCTGGGGCAGAGGCCAAGGAGCCATCCCCAGCGCCCAGGCCATCTTTGCTCCAATGGAGCCTTGGCTGTGGGAGGGGAAGAGAGAGACAGAGAGGAAGGAGGGGGTGGGGGTGGAGAAGCAAATGGGCGCTTCTCCTATGTGCCCTGGCTGGGAATCGAACCCGGGTCCCCCGCACGCCAGGCCGACGCTCTACCGCTGAGCCAACCAGCCAGGGCCTAATTAAAAATATTTTTAAGGAGACTTTAATGATAGATGCTTAAGGTAAAATGAGAAAGGAAACATTACAAAAATATATGCTATCTTAGCAAATATAAAATTTTCACAGAAAAATACTGAAATAAAAATTGGCCCTGGCCGATTGGCTCAGTGGTAGAGCGTCGGCCTGGCGTGCAGAAGTCCCGGGTTCGATTCTCGGCCAGGGCACACAGGAGAAGTGCCCATCTGCTTCTCCACCCCTCCCCCTCTCCTTCCTCTCTCTCTCTCTCTCTCTCTCTCTCTCTTCCCCTCCCGCAGCCAAGGCTCTATTGGAGCGGAGATGGCCCGGGCACTGGGGATGGCTCCTTGGCCTCTGCCCCAGGTGCTAGAGTGGCTCTGGTCGCAACAGAGCGACACCCCCTGGTGGGCAGAGTCGCCCCCTGGTGGGCGTGCCGGGTGGATCCCGGTCGGGCGCATGTGGGAGTGTCTATCTCTCCCTGTTTCCAGCTTCAGAAAATACAAAAAAAAAAAAAAAAATACTGAAATGAAAATCAGTGTTAAAGTTTTTCTCTCTTAAATCAAGCTTATGTTTGGGTTAACCTTATGAATGATGTGAATGAAGTTATTCAATTAGTAAGAAGCAACTGGAGTGATAGAAGGGGGAAATGACAACTGATAGCAGTCATGCGAAGAAGAGAAGCCAAGTAGGGTCAAGTGCTGTAAGAAAGCCGACGTTTCTGGTTCAGACTGTAAAGCTAGCATAAGGTAAATTAGGTAGAAGAGCTCTTGTACTACAAATATCCCATGACTGTCAGTTTATGAAACCGAGGTAATACAAAAGTAAATTTTGGTGTTGACATCCATGGTGATACTTGATCTCATTAACTCTAAGTGATAGAATAGTGCAGATCTCTTCTGGTGTCCGCAGTGCAGTGTGAAATGTTGGGTCTTGTTTGTTCCCTAACAGATAAGGCCTTTTATGAAAGCACACCTAAATCGAGATAAAGACAAAGAACTCTTAAAATTAACTCAGTACCTCAAGGAAATAGCAAAATTAGATGACTTTTTGGACCTAAATCACAAATATTGGGAAAGGTAAGTTCTAATTGCTTATTAATTTTTTTTTCATCCTTGAATGAAAAAATTCACGACTCTGGTTATACTCATAACTCTTAATTTTTATTTAAAGGGGGTAAATCCTAGGACTATTTTCTCATCCTGTGACATCTCCCCCAAAAGAATTTTTCCTTTTTGTCTTAACCTTTAACTTGTTCGTAAACCCTCGACGTAAGATCTTTAGTACTTCTTATGGAAGGACTTGAGAGACTGGTACATGTTTGTGATGCTACCTGTAAATTATTTTGTGACAGGTCACTCTTCTATGAATCACATGGGAATGTAATTTCTGTTTTCATACTGTAAAATAATGTCAGCATAAACTAAAATACTAAAAATTTTCCTGTTAAAAATTAATCTACAATTAATCTATAATTTCCCTCTGTAGCAGAAAAATTAGAAAACTTTATTCCACTAGGAAAACAATTACTTTTGATTTTCCTTTCCAAAGATAACCTGTTACTATCTTGGTCTATAGAGTCTTCTGGTCTTTCCTAAGCTCAAACATGCACAGATCTACATACAGACTGCATAGAACCATCAAGATTTTGAAACAGGAAAAACCTGAGGAGTGGACAGGATTATTACGTGCTACAAGTAGTTAATACCCGATTCCACTAATACAACAACAGGAAAAACTTTAATTATAATGCTTTGGGGCTTTTCAGATTTCACTTTTGGCTTTCATATTACTTTGACATATAGCCTCTTATTAGTCTCATAATCCTATTAGGAAGATAACCTTGACATTTTAATTCCATCTCCAAATTGTAGAGGATGTCATCACATACATGATAGGTATACCACAGTGCCGCAAAAACAAGTTTTTGCTTCAATACTTGTTATGATTTTAAGAACTCTTTCCTCTCACCCTTACTACTACTGAGTATAGTAATTTTTTCTTTTTTTTTTTGAGAGGTTAATTATTCCATTTTTAATAAGCCAGCCCTGCAGCCTAGAGGCTGGGAGGTACGGGGATGAGGAATGGGGCAGGAATGGTCAAAGAGCGGAAACCCAGGCCCGAGTATAGTAATTTGTAAATGTGAAATAGGGATATATAAGTTTTAATTTAGTGGTAGAATCCTGTAAAAGAATATGAAGAAAAATTTGCTTGATTAGTAAATTAATGTCTTTGTGTTTTTACACTCTTGGTCAGAGTCCCTTAGCATCTTTGGCCCACTGTCTTTGTGCAGGAAAAATAAGATCTCTAAGTGTAGTTTGAGGTTTTTTTGGAAAATTACAATACTAATTATTTGGAAGTAAGGCAGCATAGTGGTAACTTCCAGGGCCTTAGTTTGAATCTGAGTTCTGCCGCTTTCTGTGTGAACTTGGGCACATTGCTTAACCTCTTAGTCTCTATAAAATAGAAATAAGTTCTAATTGAAAACTCTTCATAGAGCTGTTGTGAGGACTTGAATGTAGCATATATATTTAGAACAGTACTTGGCAGGTAGTCAAAAGATGTTAATGTTTCACAGTTATTACTCATCTTAAAAAGTATTGTTACTAAAATCAACTACTTTCCTTTGGGGAGAGGGTTAAATTGTTGTTGCAAATTTATTAGCACGATACTGCTTAGACGGCTTTCCTTTATGCCTTGTAGGTATCTCTCAAAGAAGCAAGGACAGTAGCTCCAAGTTACGCTGGCATGACGCTGCTGAAGATACTTGAGATCCATGAACTCTTGCTTTTCTGCTAGAAATCACTCTAATAGTGCTGGATACTGAAGCGGATGCTGCTTACACTTGGTCTTCCAGTTCTTTTGTAAATTTAATTTCCTATTTTTTGAAGATCACAGCAATATGCTAAAAAATAATCTTTTTCCCCTATGTGAATACACTGTTATTTTTGAAAAGTGTTTTCTCCATCATTGAGTACTGAGTTTTTTCCCCCCACACACAAGAAAAGCGGACAAAAATGTATACTCAACAGTGTTATTTTGTGACTTCGAAAACAAGTTATGTCTTGTGTTCCTGCCTTATTGTGTTGTTCGTTTGACTAAATCTAAGACCAAACCCATCTCGAAATGACTGCTTTTCCTTTAAAAAAAATTTTTTTTCCCCAGTAAGAAACCTAGTTTGGTATGCTTAAAGTTACCAAAAATTTTTTTGTTCCATTGTCATAGTCACAGTTTCTCTTTTTACTCCACCATTTACGTCTCTAAATTCTGAGCTGTCTCAGCTTGGTTGTATGTGTGTCAGTGTTCTTGGGGTAATACTGGAACATGTCAGCTGTGATACCGATATGTTATAGTATGAGAAATAGAAAACATAAGATTAAAGAATGAAATTAAGGAACAAGAGTGTTTCTTTTTGGTGGCTAAGTAGAAACATTTCTGCCTAAAACCATTGTCATAAAAGCAGTTAATGGCAATACATTTTAAAATGGGACGAATCTCTGGCTTGGCCATCAAAAGCATGAACAAAAAGGTTTTGTTCTGTTCTAGCTATATCTTGTCTAAGTGCAGACACTGTGTTTCAGTGAAAATATCTAACCATAAGCTTAAAGGAAATTATTTGCAATACTTAAGCCTGCAGATATGTAATGTGACCACTGTTTTGTGTTGACAGTATTGCTTAATACAGTTCTTGTATTTGAAAGGAATCTGATCCTTTCAAATGAACATGGTGTATATTGTTCTTACGGGACTATTTCAGTGGTGTAAATAATAAATATCTTTTCTTAAAACATTGGTTGTCTGCTCTATGTTATACTGAATACTTTGCCTCTGTTGAATCACAAAACAAACATTAAGTTCAGGCAAGTACATCTTGAAAAAAAATGTGTATAGTTTTAAATGTGTATTTCACTATTCATGTATTCAGAATTGGTTTTCATAATTAGGTATGTTAAATTACTTAATTCTAATAAGCACTATGTTTCCAGAAAGAAGCTATTTTCTTTGTGACAGGTTATTATAAGGAAATACAGTGCAGGAGAGTCTTGAGTACCTTTAACTATAATTATTCAGTTAAAATATGTTTCTAAATTATGAATCCAAGTTTAAATATTTAAGGATGGAATAGAATATTCATTTCATCGCTACATTTCCCACTGTAAAAGGCAGTTCATTTCAGAGTAGGCAAGGAAAGGGCTTAATTGTTTTAAGATAACTGAACACTTAAAACTATTAAAATAGGTCAAGAAAGAGCAGATTTTTTTTAAGTAGACATTTTCTAAATCATAAACTAAAATACAAAAATTGGCAAGCCTCAGGAAACCAAGCAGTATTTTTAAAGAACATTTTTGCCATTAGGTGGCGCCCAAACCAAGGATGACTAGCCTGTGTGCTAAACAGAACAGTTCTGAGAGGATGTCATGGACAGTGTATTGAAATCACAGGTGCTTGTGTTACTGCTACATTCATAGAGTATGGAAGTTTTGGGTTCTCTGCATTTTTTGATTTATTAAATTTATTATTGGTGTTACGTGTATGTATTTTTGATGTATGTGGCACATACAACAGGAACCAAGACATGACTTAATTTTGATGTATCCCTGGCCGGTTGGCTCAGTGGTAGAGCGTCGGCCTGGTGTGCAGGAGTCCAGGGTTCGATTCCCAGCCAGGGCACACAGGAGAGGTGCCCATCTGTTTCTCCACCCCTCCTCCTCTCCTCTGTTTCTTCCCCTCCCGCAGCCAAGGCTCCATTGGAGCAAGGTTGGCCTGGGCGCTGAGGATGGCTCTATGGCCTCTGCCTCAGGCGCTAGAATGGCTCTGATTGCAACAGCGAGGCCCCAGATGAGCAGAGCATCGCCCCCTGGTGGGCATGCCGGGTGGATCCTGGTAGGGCGCATGCGGGAGTCTGACTGCCTCCCGTTTCCAACTTCAGAAAAATACCGAAAAAAAAAAAAAATAAAAATAAAAATTTTGATGTATATCCTGGCGAAATAGCAAGTTATTTTGATGATACGGTGGTGACCCCTTACCTGTGGTTTCACTTTCTCTGGTTTCAGTTACCTGCTCTCCATCGTGATCCAAAAATATTAAATGGAGAATTCTAGAGAGCGTTCAGAACTTAGCCTTTTGGAGTTGTGATGAAGTCTCGCGAGGAATCATCCCGCGGCCAGCGTCCCCACGCTGTACGCTCTCCGCCCCTCAGGCGCTTAGTCGCCATTTTGGTTTTCAGACCTGCTGTCCAACTATCGAGGTGCTTGTGTTCTCAAGTCACCCTTATTTTTATTTCATAATGGCCTGAAAGCTCGGGCGTGGTGATGCTGGTAATTTGGGTATTCCCGGCAGAGAAGCCGTAAAGGTGGAAGTTCTCCACTTAAGGGGAGAAAAAATAGTATAGCCTGAGGTTGCTAAGGCCTAAGAACGCATCTTCCACCTGTGAAGTTGTGAAGAAGGAAAAGGAAATTGTGCTCGTTTTGCCGTTGCACCCCAGACTGCAGAAGTTAGGGCCACAGTGCGTGATGTGATGAGTGCGTAGTTACTGAAAGGCGTTGAATTTTTTTTTTTTTTTTTTTTTTTTGGTATTTTTCTGAAGCTGGAAATGGGGAGCGACAGTCAGACAGATTCCCGCATGCGCCCGACCGGGATCCACCCGGCACGCCCACCAGGGGCGACGCTCTGCCGCGAGTGACCAAAGCCACTCCAGCGCCTGGGGCAGAGGCCAAGGAGCCATCCCCAGCGCCCGGGCCATCTTTGCTCCAATGGAGCCTTGGCTGCAGGAGGGGAAGAGAGAGACAGAGAGGAAGGAGGGGGGGTGGAGAAGCAAATGGGCGCTTCTCCTGTGTGCCCTGGCCGGGAATCGAACCCGGGTCCCCCGCACGCCAGGCCGACGCTCTACCGCTGAGCCAACCGGCCAGGGCCTGAAAGGCGTTGAACTTGTGGGTGAAAAATGGCATCGTCATGGCTCGATCCTGACGTACTGTCAAGCTCTAGTGTAGCCTCACCATACGTCACAACGTACGTCATTCGCCTGTCTCGTCACATGGCTTTGTGTCAGGCCACCAGAAGGAGGGTGAGTACTTTACACAATATTTTGAGAGAGCAAGCACACTTGCAAAAGTTTTTTATAGTATATTGTTATAATTGTCCTATTATTAGTTGTTAATCTCTTTGTCTAACAAGTTAAATCACATGTGCTTGTGTTATTGATACATTCGTAGAGTATTATATATAGTTATGTATGTATAAGAAAGAACAGTATGTATAGGGTTTGATATTCCTGGTTTCAGGCATCCACTGGGGGTCTTGGACCATGTCCCCCACAGATTAGGGGGAGACTACTGTATTTATATTCTATACTTTTGAACAGTTAGTACCTAATAAAGTATGTGTAATCTAAAAATTGCAGAACATTGTTAAATCTTTGATTTAAAGGCTGTTTGCTGTCTAGTAGTAGACAGTCCTCTCCTTTGTGAAAATCAGTGGCCCTGGCCAGTTAGCTCAGTGTGCTAAGAGCATCATCCTGAAAAACAGGTGTTGGTTCGATCCCTGGTCAGGGCGCACAAGGGAAGCAACCAAAAAGTGCATGACTGAGGGGAACAACAAATGCTCCCCTTCCCCCTTTCATCTCTCTTCCTTTCTGTTTCTCTAAAAATCAATAAAAGTTAAGCGCTGGCTGGATACCTCCGGAGCACGGAGGTTGCTGGTTTGAGTCCCTGGTCAGAGAACATACAGGAGCAGCTTGATGTTCCTGTGTCTTTCTCCCTACCTCTCAAAAAATAAAAAATAAAAGGAAAAGAAAAAAATATCAGTTATTGGGCTAATGATATTTATATGAGGCATTCCGTTTTAAAACTAAACAGGTTATTAGACTAAGCAACTAACACGTTCCTCATTTGGAGAAAGTAAAATGCTTACCTTGGTGGGGAGGAGGTGTAGCCACGCAGGGATAGGGCCTGAGAAGGATAAATAAAAAAAGGGGGGTGGGGTTGAAATTACTTCGGTTATTGTTTGATTTTTAAGAATAGAATAAAATGTGGAAAAATCATCTGAGGTGTTTTCTCATCCCAGAATCCTTTCCAGGAACAAATTTCCCGGAAACAAATACAGTTTCCCCTAATGTATTTATACATCATAATTAATTTCATTATCATTAATCTCATTATTAACTGGAATAGCAGCCCGAAAGGTGTCTCTAAAGATTAAACCCTTACGTATGTATGTAAGAATGTACTCGTTTTTGGAATTGCTTTGGTCTTGGGAATGCTAAGCACTTAGACCTTAAGGAGAAATCCTTGGAGATTAGTTTAATAGATTTATCGAAGACTTCTGAGACATTAATGCATAATAGGAACTGGAACAGGTCAATATTAGGCATCCTGTGGATCTAGAAAAGGGTGTCAGTTATCTAATAATGGAGATGTAGTTCCCTGTGGAATGTATTGTAAAATCTTGAAAACCTTCCTTGAATAATTTTTTTAAACTTTGGAAATATGCAAGCACTGAAATGCTAGTGTAAAGATGTTTTCTGATATCAAATATCACTTATTAAAATGCTGCTTTCCTTCTGAAAAGCTTAAAGGTTGAACCTGTGGTTTGTTAGAGCATTGATAAAGAGTGGGAATGCAGTCCTTAAAGATATCGAAGAAGGATTGATTACGCATTAGTGATACTCCCACAAAGCAGTGACTACAGTGAACACAAGTTAGATTGTTATGTGTATAATTTGTGATACTAAAGGCCAAACTGATGACTTTTCAAGAATATATAGATTATTAAAATTAGGTCAATAATTTTTAATTGAATTTAAATCCTTCTTAATCCTATTCCAATTTCTTAATCCCTGGAGCATTTTTTTTTATTACTGTCACATCTTGTTGCATAATCTGTAAGGAAAATAGTTACAGTTTTCCAAATGAGGCCTAAAGAAGAAAGGGCAAGTGACTTGTCAGAAAAACACTTGGCTGGACTCCCTTCTTACCAGTGGCGGGACCCTGGGCAAGTTGAACTCTGAACTTTTGCTTCCTGCTCCTTAAAAAATACTAATAACACCTGTCTTTCTCATTGGCTGTTCTTTACAACTTGGCTCTGTTGCACAATAGATAGTGCATTGGACTATCTAGACAAGGTCAAATGAGACAGCTCACCTTGAAGTACTTTGAAGCAACAAAGGGCTATGTGAGTGTAAGATGTTATTAAAAGTGGTTCTCTGACCTTCAGTTTCCCAGTCTATAAACCTAGAGGCTCTCAAACTGCTCTGCAGAGTTTAGGGCTAACGAGGTGGCCCCAAGGCTCTCAGTGGTGAATAGGGTGGGGGACTGAGTGGTGGGAGGCTTCAGCCAGAACAACTCTTTGGACTGTTTTACATATAGGGCTTTATAAAAAGTTAATATTTAATTATGCAGGAAATAGATATTCTTGTAAGAAATCAGACCATTGCATATATGAGTAAAGCCCCTTTGGCTACCATCCTCCCCAGTCCCTCAGTGTGTTGGGACTTCATTTAAAATTTCTATTTGAACAAAGGGACCCTAGCGCAAACAAGTTGGGGACCACTGGTCTGCTTAGCCATTAAGGACCCAGAAAGTACAGAAAAGAGGGATTTCAGAGAAAAGGGAAAGTCATGGCTGAAGAACGTCCTATACGGTTGAGCAGAAGCCCATAGCAATGGTTTGCTGAAATGGAGCATTGCTCTGGGTGCAGTGATCTGGGGCAGTGCCACTGCAGTGTACTTACAGTGTACCCAGGAAAGGGATGGTGGGCAGGGGGCACAGAAGACTTGGGTACACATCCCAACCAGCCCTCATCTCCACGGGGAGGGAAGATGATGTGGGATTGCCTCTCTTTTTTGGTTTGACTTTAGAAAACCACCAACTGCCACTAATATTTGCAGGGCACTAGCTAGGTGCTGGGTGCTGTGCTCCTGGGAGGTGATGGCAAGGCTAGCCTACTTGTTTGAGAAGTGAGGAGGCTGAGGCACAAAGGGGTTACGGAATCGCCGCGGGGGCCCACAGCTGGTTGGTGAGGAGGAGGTGTTTGAGCCCAGGGCTCCTTGCTTCGAGGCCTGGTGCACCGTGTGCTCTGGACTCCTCTTGGGCAGTGCTTGCTGCCCTTTGAGCTCCAGTCCACCTGTATGGGTGGTGGCTATGGGAAGGAGAAAGCCCGCTGGACACTAGTTTGTCTAAAATTTGTCCCCCAACTTTCCCTCTCCTTCAAACCCAGGGCCACTGGCAGAATGCTCAGTTAGTTCCATGGAACCCTCTGGTCCCCCGTCCTCAGGTTAGCAATGGCCCTTTTGCAAGCTGCCAGAGAAGATGGCAGGTGCGCTGCAGGAGGGCAAAGAGAGACCGCTGGTGCTCCCTATGGAAGGAGACAGGGAGATTAGCAGGCAGCCGCGTTGCCCTGCAGCCCATCACACTGGCATCCACTGGGGGTGGCGGGTGGGAAACTGCGTGGTGGGGGTGGCGGGTGGGAAACTGTGTGGTGGGGGTGGCGGGCTGCCAGGACACCCTGGGCCTCTGGACCCAGGCCTGCGTGAAGGTAAATGCAAATGAGCTGCTCCAGACCAGGGAGCGCATTCTCTGCAGAGGGAGGGCTGTCAGTCTGAGCGCCTGGTTCCCTTTCTGCCTGCCAGAAGACTGATTTTATTTTTGCATTTTATGAGCTTGAGAGGGAATTCATTTCCTTGGTATAATATGACCCTCTGGAGAAGGTCTCGTCCAAATATATTTCGCTCACAAATTCTTTTCTGGAAGAGGGGCCATACTGAAATGAAACAAATGATTAAAGTCTGATTTATAGGGAAGGTGAATTGGTAGGTTGATGGCCAAATTATTGCGCACAGGAAGGTGAAAGGGAATCAAAGGACTCTTCCTGGGAGCTGGAAACCGTTGTAAAAATACTCAGGGTGCACGTACCTTGATCCCAGCCAGGCTATATTTCAGTATGTTCACATTTGTGTCCCTTCTCTCTCTCTCATTGGACTGTACATCCATTTTTTTTAAACAACATTCTAACTATTTTATTAATTTATTTTATTTTTCAGAGACAGAGAGGGATAGATAGGGACAGACAGACAGAAACAAAGAGAGAGAGATGAGAAGCATCAATCATCAATTTTTCGTTGTGGCACTTTAGTTGTTCATTGATTGCTTTCTCATATGTGCCTTGACCAAGGGGCCACAGCAGACTGAGTAACCCCTAGCTCAAGCCAGCAACCTTAGGTCCCTGCTGGTGAGCTTTGCTCAAACCAGATGAGCCCACGCTCAAGCTGGCGACCTCGGGGTCTTGAACCTGGGTCCTCTGCATCCCAGTCCGTCGCTCTATCCCAGGGGTTGGGAACCTATGGCTCGCGAGCCAGATGTGACTCTTTTGATGGCTGCATCTGGCTCGCAGACATATCTTTAATTAAAAAAAAATAACGTTAAAAATATAAAACATTCTCATGTATTACAATTCATTCATTTCCTATCGCTCATGTTCATGGTACATGGGTCGTTGTATGGCTCTCACGGAATTACATTTTAAAATATGTGGCGTTCATGGCTCTCTCAGCCAAAAAGGTTCCTGACCCCTGCTCTATCCACTGTGCCATCACCTGGTCAAGTGGACTGTACATCCTTGAAGACAGGAACTGGCTTCATTGCCTCTTGCTTTTTCCGTACATGGGAATGTTTTTGCAATTTTATTTATAAGAAAGGGATTCTACTCTGAAGAGGCTTTTAAATCTCAACTAAGTGAGCCATCCCTTTCTTCCCCATCTGAACCCAGTCGTTAGAGGTATCAGGACCTCCTAACAGAGACCCTACCAATCCCCACCTCACCCCCCAAAACACAGGGTCCAGAATTATGCTTCTGTCAGGTTATAAGTAATTAATAAGAATATTAACAATAAGGTTTGACTGAGGACTTACTACGGATCAGGTATTTTTTTAAGCACTTTCTAAGTGTTATTCCACTTAATCCTCACAACTACCCTATAAGACATGTAATGTTAATACATCATCTTACAGATGGGCAAACTGAAGCTTGAGGTGCTTAAGTAACTTGCTAAACATCACAGAGCTAGCCAGTAGAAACAGCTACTGTTTACTGGGTGCATACTGTGGGCCAGGTGTTGTGCCAGTCACATTAAAGCAACTATCTCCTTTCATAGTGCCCTTAATCCTCAAGAGGTGGCCTCCAGTGCTTAGAATTTCCAGCATTTTGTCCTTTGAAGACTGAAAACCATGTGGGGGCTAGGTCTTGTGCCAGAAAGGTGCTGGTAGTAACGGAGTAGTAAATAAACAATGTTTGTGGAGTGGCTTTCCCATGGGAGCTGCTTGCCTGGACCCCGTGCCCACCAGGTGCCCCGGCTGCCCTTAGAAAAGGCTTCTTGCCCCTGCTCCTCTCTCCCCGGGAGGCAGGCTCTCATCAGGTCCCCACTGGCATCACTGGAAAGTGAGGACTCCGGGGCTTCCCCAGGGTTGTGCCAGCTGTGAGGGGCAGGGCCAGGTTTTCCGATGCCAGTTCCTTCCTTGCTGACCTGGCTTCTTTTTCTGACTTGGCCAGCAGCCTTTCATCGATGGGGAGCCGGTTGTTTAGAATAATGTCTGTATTTAATTCAGGTTATTCACTTACTGTCTTAAAAACAAATCTGGAGGGAGTCCTTATTTAATGGGTGCAGAGCCTGTTTGGGAAGACAAGCTCTGGAGATGGAGCGTGGCAGTTGGTTGCAGTAACAAGGTGAATGTAGTTCGTGCCACTGAATCCTACACCAAAATATGGTTCAAATGATAAATGTTATGTGTTTTTACCACAGTTCCCCACCCCCTACAAATATGGGTCTGTTTAACATAGGAAGTCTGGGCTAGGTAGTTATAGGGGTTGGTTTAGCTCCTTGATGATGTCCCCAATGTCCCCAAGTCTTTCTTCACAGTCTCAGCGTGATGGTTTTCATTCTGGTCATAAGGCAGCCTCTGAGACTTCACCTTCCCCTGCTCAGGAGAGAAAGAGGGAAGAGTGCTGCCGCTTTCCGTACCTCTCAGCGGCCAGAGGTGGGGCTGTGGCCTTGCTGGGCAGCAGGGCAGCTGGGGATGTGACTATTTAGCTTCCTAACCTTAGAGCTGGGGGCATCAGGGGAGAAGGAAGTTGGAAGTGAGGACTGATTGGACAGCCAGTGGTGTGTGTCCCATGTGCTGCTGAAGGTCACATTGCCTACGACTCCATGTTCTGGTTCCCAGTCCTGAGCTGTTTTGGTAGGACATACATTTTGTGGTGGATAAAAAGGGCCATCTTGGAGAATATCTTTCAGAGAGAAAAACTCTCCATTGTATGTACTGAAATTCTTTTTATTTTCCTTAAAAAAAATTTTTTTTTTTTAAATTTAGTGAAAGGAGGGGAGGCAGAGAGATGCCCACATGCACCCAAACTGGGATCCACCTGGCAAGCCCACTAGGGGGCGATGCTGAGGCGTTGCTCCCTTGCTCTGCAACCGAGCTCTTCTCTGTGCCTGAGGTGGAGGCCATGTAGCCGTCCTCGGTCCCCGGGGCCAACTCTCTCTAGTCAAGCCATGCTGCAGGAGGAGAAGAGAGAGAGAGGGGGAGAGAAAGAGAGAAGCAAGAGGGGGAAGGATGGAGAAGCAGATGGGCGCTTCTCTGGTATGCCCTGACTGGGAATCGAACCTGGGACATCCACACGCCAGGCCGATGCTCTACCACTGGGTGGGCCAACAAGCCAGGGCCGCCATGTACTGAAATGAACCACAATGCCAAAGGCTTGTGTCAAAGCACTGGGCATGGTGGAAAGCAGAACATCGGAGCTCGGCCCCGGCTGGCAGGAAGTTTCGGGAAAGGTCCCCAGGCCACTGTGCTCATGAAATGTGATTATTTTCTTTTTCTTGGTTAGTGTTATTTATTCAATCCCCAATAATGTGTGTTGATATCTCTAAGTGACAGACCCAGTAGGAGACTAATAGCTATTAACCAACCACATGTTTCCAGTGTGAGCTTATAACACAAAAGAATATGTTTCAAATGTTGGAATTACGAAGACAGAAACTTCCCATTATTTCTCCAGGTCCCAGAGCAGAGTATAATAAGGGTTTCGGGGGACACTCAAGGAGTGTAAACAGACATCCCTAGCATAATTATCTTGCCATTACAAGGAAGCCTGGATGTGCGCATTTGCTTCTTGAGGATAGTGAAGAATGGACTCCATTCTCTCTGATCCCACCACTTGCTCTTTCCATGGGAGGCTCCAAGGGGAATGGGCAAGCCTTGCCCATTGAGCCAAAGTGGGGACCTCCTCTTCTCTCTGGAGTCTTCCTGGGTGACTTCAGGTCACACTGATCCTTCTCCTTTGTTCTCACCGCAGGGCACCATATACAGTGTGTCCGTAACGTCATGGTGCACTTTTGAATGGTCACAGGAAAGCAACAAAAGACAATAGAAATGTGAAATCACCAAATAAAAGGAAAACCCTCCCAGTTTCTGTAGGATGATGTGGCAGCATGTGCACATGCGCAGTTGATGACGTAACACTGTGTATACAGCGGAGCAGCCCACGGCCATGCTAGTCGAGATGTGGATGGTACAGAGGAAAGTTCAGTGTGTTCTGTGGCTCGCTAAATTCGAATCCGTGACCAAAGTGCAACGTGAATATCAGAGCGTTTATAACGAAGCGCCACCACATAGGAATAACATTCCTCGGTGGGCTAAGCAGTTGAAGGAAACTGGCAGTTTGGTGGAGAAACCCCGTTCTGGTAGGCTATCAGTCAGTGATGAGTCTGTAGAGGCTATACAGGATAGCTACCTAAGTACCTAAGAGCCCTAAAAAATCTGTGCGTGAGCCCACATCGAACTGCACTGAATAGGTATGAAACTGGGAGAGTTTTCCTTTTATTTGGTGCAGATTTCACATTTCTATCGTCTTTTGTTGCTTTCCTGTGACCGGTCAAAAGTGCACCATGACTTTACGGACACACTGTATACAAAACATTTTAGCATTTACTGGTATTGAAGTTAACTTTTCATCCCTGTCTTATAAGCTGCGCCAGGGGTGGGCACTGTTTACAGGAGGCAACCTGAGGATTTGTTTTGGAACTCCTTGACCCCAAGGGCTAGCACATGTCCAGATACATGGCAAACCCTCAGTAAACACGAGCTGGACCTATGGGATGGGATGCTCATGGCTTTACCAGGTTGGAGTTTATTTCACGATGTTTGGGAAACTAGGAGAGTGACTCCAGGATGGAGGTTGGAGGGAGCAAGAACACCCCAACCCCTAAGTCAGGACCCGATACAGTCCAGTGTCCTTGTAGATTCCCCATGGTCAGGTCACAAGGACAGTCCCTGAGCTCAGCAAGACACTAACTTTGAGAATCCTATAAAGGGAAAGAACAACTCTGCAAAACTGGAAATGAAATTGCTTTAAGGAGGGGCAATTCTTCCATGCAGGGGGGAAAAAAACTGCAACCCTGGTAAATGTCGGAACAGGATACCGAGTCAGCTGAGAAAGCCCCAAATATTATTGCAAAGAAGAGTTACATATTTATTAGTTCACAGTCCGAATATAAAAATAAATAAATAGAAAATACATGGAATCACTTTACAGAAAGCAGATTCATTACTGAAAGTAGCACCTGAATGGCTTGGCACTTTCTGGTCATATCTGCTTGTCAGGTTCACCCACGGTGACCAGTGAGCGATTCCTGATCATTTCCTGGCATCTGTCTGCTTTTCTTGCATGGCTATTAAGGAGCAACCTGCAATTCTGACAATTTTGTATCTTTAGCCATCTCTACACTTAGCCTTTCTCTTGAATTATAAAATCTTTTTACTTTCTAGACATGTACAGTGTCTCTCTGTATTACTCTCCTATGTCTTGCAAATAGGTGGGGTGGGGATTGCCACAGAGGCTGAAGCTGAATTTATATATATATATATATATAAATATATGTATGAATGTATGTGTGTATACATATGTATATGTGTGTATGTATGTATATATGCGTGTATACATATGTATGTGTGTATATATGTATGTGTATATATATGTATGTATGCGTGTATACATATGTATGTGTGTATATATGTATGTGTGTGTGTATACATATGTATGTGTGTATATATGTATGTGTGTATATATGTATGTATGTGTGTATACATATGTATGTGTGTATATGTGTGTATGTGTGTATATGTGTGTATGTGTGTATACATATGTATGTGTGTATATATGTATGTGTGTATACATATGTATGTGTGTATATATGTATGTATGTGTGTATATGTATGTGTGTATATGTATGTGTGTATATATGTATGTATGTATATATGTATGTATGTGTATATATGTATGTATATGTGTATATGTATGTGTGTGTGTGCATATACATATATATATATTTTTTAATTTTAGCCCTTTCTAAATTTAGACATCCAAAGACTAAACTTGCTTAGAACTGCAGGTGGCCCTGAATTGTCACCACCATTCAAGTAAGTCTTCATGGAAATAAGAAAGAACTAACATCTTTCCAGGACCTCCTCAAGGGGGTTCCTGTCTCATATCTCTAGTTAATTATCCTATCCATCACAAATATATTATGGCACTGCCACCAAAACATTGTGTTCTTGCTGGTTGTCATAAAACTGAGGCACTTGCATTCTCAATTGGAAATTTGTCAGTATAAATGACACATAAATTCACATTTTGCATAACAGGACCCATTCCTTATGGATTAGGTCATGAGACTGTGAAACATACAAATCTTGGCACAAATATGTTAAATAACCATAATAAATTAATAAATACATAAATTACATAAATATTTAAATAGCCATTGCCACTTGCTAGCTGGAAAGTTCATAAATAAATTATCTGATTGTTTCAGTGGACAGTTAGCATTTCAATATAAAACTACAACAAAGACATCATTATGATCCTAAAAAAAAAAAAAGGGCAAATTAGGTAGAAAATATCTGGATCTAGTGCATCGTGTCTTTTAAACGTTTTGCATATCTTCCTCCTTTCCTCCAGGTCTCCTCCCGGGCAGCACCTGAAAAAGAACGCCCAGAGTCTATGAGCATTAGAAAGGCAGCAAGCAGTCCTTTCACAGTTCACATGACACATTGTCCGGGCAACTGAGTTGTGGGGCTTCCATGTCGGAAGTGTCTGGCCCTTCCTCATGTGTTATGTGTCTGGGATTTGGCTGGCACCTTGCTCAGCAGAGACTGTCTTGAAAGTTTTCTTAGAAGAATATCTGATCATGTCATTACCCCGCTGAAAGCCCTTCAGAGGCCCCCTCCCCATTTACCCTGTTGGACGAGGTTCTAATTCCCAGACACAGCTTGTAACCACCCTTGCTCTGACTCTTGGTGCCTCTTTTCCATAGAGCAGGACCTGTGCTTGTTCTGTTTACTGCAGCCCAGCCAGTTCTGTCCCTGAACCCAGCCTGGAGCTTGGAACAATGTGAACAGCAAGTAAATACCTGTTCACGAACAGTTGTATGCTTCTGACTCTGTTGGCGACTGTGCAGGCGTCCCCTCTTTCCTCTCCTGCACTGCTGTCCCCCACCTCATTTTCCTGACCCGGGGTGCACTGAGTGTGCAGGTCTAGGCTGGGTTTGCTCACCTAGTTGCAGGACACAGATGCCCATTCGCTCCAGGATGAGCTATAGTATCGGTCTCGGGCTCGCACAAGGATCTTGGCATCCTTGTGACATGTGACTTCATCTGAGGTCTTGTCTACTTTCTGCAAAGTAGAGAGAAATCGGTAACACAGTCACGAGGTGGGCTGGGCATATTTCTGCAAAGCCCGATCTCCCAAAAGAAGCACACCTTGGTTGTAGGGCACTTCACAGGGGAATATGTAGTACTTGCGCCACCTACTGACAGAAGCTGTAAGCACAGTTGCAGCTTTGCTACTTTGCAAACCCTGAGGGGGCAATTGGTCCAGTTTTCATTCTTCTGGCACAGCTGCCTTGACTGAAGACCCATGTGCTCTCACTCCAGCACAAGGCTGATGGTAGGACTGGGATATATTTATTCTAATTGTCCCGTGGTTATTTGGAAATACCACAGTCTGATCCTTTCATCAGACAAACTTATGTTCAAATCCAGGCATTGCTACTTATTAGCTGTGTGACCAGAGAAAAATGTCTTAGGCTCTCTGTGTCTCAGTTTCCTCACTTATAAAACAGGGATAGAAATCATGCCTCCATAATAGAGTTGTAAAAGTTAAAGGTAAAAGCATGTAAAACTCTTAGCAAAATTTCTAACAAAATAGCACTCAATAAATATCACCTATGAATGATACAGATCTTAAGTAGGGTAGATGCATATCAAGATTTTAAAAAATATTTAGGTGAAATTGACTCCAGAATAGCCCTTGCCCCTCTGCAAAACAAATTCTCAGGGAGTGATTGAATCACCGAGTTTCTACCAGATGTTAACTGTTATGCTGAATAAGGCCTTTGTCCAGTGATTTTAAAACAGGGGTCCAAGGAGGCTAAAGCTCAATAAAATGCCTCTGGGACCTTGGGATTATTGATGCCAAGAAATAAAATTCAGAAGTCGTCATCTTAACCTATGCGAATACCAACACTGTTATTTAATAAAATAATTTCACCAAGAGTGTAGAACAGCCAAGAGTTACACATTTTGAGTGAGAGATACATGCGTGTTTTATCATTCATTATATTGACTCAGTCGAAATAATGGTTTTTGGTTCCTGGAGTCCAGCTCTTCTCCCTCAGGACCAATTCTGAGTGCAAGAATTGATGACCAGCCATGCAGGCGGTGTATAGCCTTTGTGTCCAGCAGTCTGAGTCTGTGTCCTGGTTCTGTCACTTCCTAGCTTGGTTACCTTGGGCAAGTCACTTAAACTCTGAGCTTTAGTGTTGTCACTAGTGAAGTGGTGACCGCCATACTGCCTTTGTAGAGTTACCGTGAGGATTGGGTGAGATACACATGTAAAATGCTGAGCATGGTTTCAGGCACAGAGAAAGTGTGAAATACACGTTAGCTGTTTTCATCGTTCCTTTCCTCCCTGATGTGGGCCTGCATTAACCTGCCACAGAGTATACGGCACCCGAATCACATCTTACCCTTTCTCTCTTATTCTTGCCCTGGACCTGGAGAGAAAACGTCAGGGAGAAGTAGGAATGTGGGGTGCTCCAGGTGTCTGGGTACTCCCAGCTGACCTCCACACGCCGGGAATTCTGTAAGGGCTTCAGCTGCAGGTTCTTGGGCGGGTCCGGTTTGACTGTGGAAGAAGGTAAACACCCTTTATTTTCCTAGTGGGGCTTTGGAGCAAGGTGGTTCTGGCTTCTGATTCCACTGTCACCTTTGACCAACTGCGAGTCTGTAAGATAGTTATGTGACTTCTCTGAGCACCTGGTTGGGCCTTCACTCGGGTGCCTGGGGAAGGCAGCCCCGCCTTGCGGGCTGAACCTGAGGGAGGCTCGGATTCCCTCTCACTGCCCGGTCAGGTGGGCCCTGGCTGTGGAACCACTTCTGCGTAGTGCTCAGAAGAAAGTTCTTGGAGACAACGAGACTCTCACATCTGGGCTGTTGTGAAGGACCACCCTCTGTGTGGTGAGTCCCCTTCTTTGCACCAAACTTGGAACCGGGCTGAGCCTCTTGCTGGAGAGGAGGTGAGAGATTTTCACTAAGTGCTCTTTTATCTCTTCATGGTGTCGGACACTGATCTGTCTTGTAGCAGTTATAGTCAAATCGTCTCAATGCTCAGTCATTCGTTCAATGAATAATCACTGAGCAACCATACGTGCCAGCTGCTGGACTGCATGTGGAAGGTACAGCAGTGCGTGTGCCTTCTCCTCAGGAGGTGAGGAAGACAGTCTAAATGCTTGGGCTCCCGAGCCCAGCACCGCTCCTGAGTCCCCGGTTTCTACCAGATGCTTCATAAATAGTCTTCGCTCTGTTCTTAACACAACTGACACCTTCTCTCCTTTAGAACTCCACTGGATGTCACCTCCTCAGTGAGAACCTCAGTGGCCACCCTCTGTGAAGTAGACCCCACCTTCCCCCAGCCCTCCTCGCACCATCTCTCCCCAGATGCTAGAGCACGTGCTGTGGCTTTCTCACACTTTATGTCAGTGGGTACATAGTAAAGGAAATGAAAATCTCCATCTACAAGTTAAAAAACAACAACTGATGTCCACTTGGAGGGGTTTTTATTCTAATAAAGAAGTCTTTTCAAATGCTAGAGAAAGATGGGTTGGGAAGAATTGTGATTGGTGGGCAAGTGCTGATTCTGAATAGAAACAGGCTGAAGGGGCTGCTCTTGGAGCCATTCATCACGGAAGCCGCCTGGGCAGCAGAGCGGAAGTTTAGCCAATAGTCTGCTTTTTCCAGTGGGGCTGATATGGGTCTGAATTGCCAGCTGTAAGATCTAGGACCAGTTGTTTTACTTTTTTTTTTTTCAAGACTCAATTTCCTCTCCTTAAAATGCAGGTCACAGTATCTGCATTGTACTTTTTTGAGGGATGCTGAATAAAAGAAGTAATGCATGTAAACCCCCTCCGCCAGTGCCTGGGGTGTTGTGAACATGTGACGAACGGCATCTGTCTTTATTAAGCCCAGGTAATCAAGCAAACTCACTGATGTCCCTGATGAAGAAGCTGCTGGTGTAGTTCTCATACTTGAGCCTGTGAACAGCGCTCAGCACGACCTCAATGGGCAGGCTCTCCTCGGCAGCTGGGCAGGCACTGCCCTCCGCGCAGTCCACGGTGTACTTCTTATACTCCCTGTTGTCCATTCTGACCCTGTCGGCCGAGAGCGTGGCTTCTCCACACGTCACTCCTTGGGGGTCGGAGGAGCTGAAGTCAAAGACAGACATTTCCTGTGTCACACGTTTGCGGGCAAGTTCCTGGTGCTCGTAACTGTCTGAGATGACAGTTTCTCTCGCTGGTTTGATTTCTCCCCAGGCAGCAGGAGACTGCCCTCCCCACGAGAACACAGGTTTCAGAGGTAGTACACGTGTTTTAGAAACAACTCTGAACTTACGTGCTTCTGGCCAAAATGAATTTGGCAAATTTTAGATCCACAGCCCCTGGTGACATCTCCGTCTTAAAATTTTTATTTCACTTTCCCATTTTAGTTACAAAATCAATATATGCTAATTTAAAAAAATAAAAAAGATAAAGATGCATATAAAGGAAATGCGTCTGCCTCTTTAACTCCAGCCCCTCTTCACCTTAATCTCACTGCCCAGGTACAGATATTATTTATATCTCGTATCCTACCAGAAGTTTTTCTATGAATATTCAAAGCAATCACATATCTACTTGTTTTTATGCGTGTACAGATATTTTGTCTATCTGAACACACATAGACTTTATTTTTATGAAATAAGGATCAAATTACATAGACGTGGTTTTGTTACCGTCTTTCCCGTCTGAACATGGTATGGTAGTGCTCCACGCCCGCCCAGACAGATTAGGTAGCATTTTGATAACTGCACGTTGCGCCCGAGAGTATATATACTGTGCCACACTTTCTTTGCCCTCTCCCCTGCTGATGACCAAACACATCACGATGGCTGTTGGTGTCTATGTCTTTGTGTGCTTCTGCAAGCATTTCTTTAGTGAGCAGTTTGATTCTAAAGATGGAAAAGGGGGACCCCAAAGGTTATTCCGGTAAATAGTGGCAAGGCCAGGATGATCACCGAGGGCTGGCTTCATTCTCCTAGCCTTGATTGGGAACCTCAGTGATGAGTGAAGTCACGTGGTAGAGGAGCTAACAGAGGTTCCGTGGATCCATGGGAACTGGTTTCTTAGGAAAAGTCCAAGAGTACTGGACAGACAGTGAACTTTGGACAAGAGCTGTTGGCAGAAGAAAAATTGAAGTGGTCCTGGGAACATATCTGGAGGCCTCAGTTTTGGAGGCGACTTCAGGGCTTTCAAGGTCCATGCCCTGGAGCTCTTGTTTCTATTTTTGATTTCAGGTGCAATTTTGGCAAGTCATTTGTAGCTTTGATTTCCCCTAGTATCCCTCCCCACGGTGCTATGAGCCTTAATGATGCTTTGCCAGGCAGTTGGGATGAGTGGGTTCAAACTCAGTAGAGGCTGTGCCCAGGCCCAGATAAGATCCTGTTCTAACGCATACATTTGTTCAGGCAATTAGCTTAAATCTCCGTGTTCTTTCCCCAACTTAGACGGGGGAGGGGAAGACATTGAAAAAATATGGGTTTGACTTTGTTTTCCTCCCTTATCATTAACTGGAAGGCCGCTGCTAGGTCATCCTTATTTTCTTAATGAAATAGTAGTTCTAGCAAAACACCGAGAAAGCAGAGTGGTTTCACTTACCCTCTGTTGCTTTTCACACTGAACTTCAAATCAGTACTGATTGCTGTCAGCCACCAGCAGGTGAAATGTCCTGAATAATTCTTTGCTTCACATTTTAGAAAGGTCTTATTTTTGGGTTCTGGATTTGAAAAGAACAAAAATTCAATATTTAGGTTTTTTTCCCTCCAGAAAGATTTTGATTGTGATTAATCACAGGTCCCTGAATGGTACAAGAGTGAAGATCTTCCATTTCATTATTTGGAAAATGTTGCTGCTCCCTCCCCCTGGCAGGCAGTTCAGTGAGGACTGGGAGTGTCCCAGTAGGCAGCTGACTCCGCAGAGCATGCTGCACATCTACTCCCCTACCATCCTGAAAGGGTGCTATTAATTTTTTCCAAGGCTATCACCACAGTGCTGAGTTATGCACTGTACACGTTGGTGAACATTTGTTACTCTGAGTAATATCACCGTTATTTAAAGGTGACCTCGGATAAAGCATCCAGGATCACCACAAACTCTCTCAACATGAGGTTTTGATGGTTGATAAAGTGTCTAGCAAAGGAAAAGCAAAGCAAAGGAAACCAGGTTCCAGGCAGTGTCAGTAAGAGACTTGATTACTTCGTTAACTGCACTGGGCATGCCTTGCCTTTTATGTTTTTCATTTTTGTATTTCTTACGGAGAAAAAGAGAAAACTGGCTGACATTGTCCAAAGGAATGGCATTACCTTTCTGGTCCTTTAGAATATCAGTGGACCAAATTCCGTCTTCATTTTTGTGAAGCAGAAGGAGAAAATGGCTGAGAACCTCGCCTCCCTTGTGACAGGTGTACTGGCCAGCATCTCCAAACTCTTTGACTTGGATGGTCAGGTTTTTGCCAGATCCTAAGGCCTCGGCACTCTGTTCTGAGGTCCAGGTGATGCCGTCTTCTTCAGGGGTATCGCAGGAGAGGACCACTGTTTCTCCAGGGGCGTCAGGATACCAGTCCAGCTCTACAACATAAACTGGAGAGCACAGACATGGAGAACTGTAATGTAAGCTCCACAAACTCTGGGGCTGTGCTTTTTTTTAACTACTGGGCACCTGCACCGCTGAAACACAGCTTGTTCATAGCAGCAATTGCTTGCTGAGATGATCTCAGGGTACTGGGTCCCACGTGGGCTCAAGGTCGTGCAAGAGAGAAGCAAAGAGTTTTATAGACGCCATCGATTCATTAATTAGCAGGCTGCCATTATTAATTAACCTCTGATTAGCTGGCAGATGAGGAAGGCCTTGATACACTGAAAACGGCAAACAGCCCAAGACTCTTTGCTGAAGGCCTGGTGGAGATAAGAAACTTCCAGCACAGTTTCAGTCTTGTATGGAATAAGGCAGGGCATGGAATGTCCAGAAAGACTGACCAAGACTGAGATCTTATCACCACTAGCTGCCTGGAGGATTTGGAGGAAGGTACTTACTCACCATGAGACTCAGTTTTTCACTGTAAAATGACAATAATAATAGTATAGAGTCGGCTGGGGGCTCAGTGGATATAGCGTTATCCCTGTGCAGTGCTGTTACAGGTTTGATCCCGGTCAGGGCACATATGAGAAGCAACCAATGAATGTACAACCAAGTGGAACAATAAGTTGATGCTTCTCTCTCTCTCTCTCTCTCTCTCTCTCTCTCTCTCCCCCTCTCTCCCACTCTCGCCCTCCCTCCCTCCACCTCTTTTTCTTTCTCTCTCCCTCCCTCCCCTTCTCTTTCTCTCTCCCCCCTCCTCTCCCTCAAATCAATGGAAAAAAAAATAGTATAGCCATAAGTTTGGCTCTGAAGATGAAATGAAAGAAAGCATATAAAGACTAGCACAGTCTGCCTCAGTAGACTCAGTGTTAGTTGTTATTGTTAGTCACAGAGCAAAGGGCCAGGTGATTGCACAGAGAAATTATCTGACAATTTTCTATGCTGATTTTAAGATTTAGTTTCTACTGCATGAGACTCACCATGGACATTTCTATTCTCTCTGTATTTTTAAAGCTATTTTACACTCTTACAAGGCAGTTAAGTAGGTCTTAGTCTTCCCATTTTTATAGAGGAGGGTACTGAGACCAAGAGGCTAAGCACCTTAGAAACGGAAGAGCTGTATCTATCACAGGCTGTTTGCTGCCCCGGCTTTGCATAGGGTCTCTAAGACCAGCATCTAAATTTTCACTTCAATAATGGCTTAGTACATAATATTTCAAAGAGGGTGTCACATCAGAACTTGATTCATGCATCAATTATCAATTAAACTGAATTACTTAATGCAGTGGTTCTCAAACCATGATTTTCAAACCACCATCAGCAGCATCTACTGGAAATCTGTTAGAAATGCAAAACTCAGTTTCTGAGCCAGGAACTGTGGGATGGGCCCTGCAACCTGTTTTTCCTGATGCTCTCCAGATGATTTTGCTGCCTGCTGTGGGCATCACAGAGGTTTAGGAGTCTGCCTTTTGGAGTCACATCCATCTGGGTTTACAGTCAGCTCCGTTTCTTAAGCTAGCCTGTGGCCTTGGGCAGGACAATTCAATTACTTTAAGCTTTGGCATCACTGTCTTTAAAATGAGCAGAATATTAGTACTTGCTTCAGAAGGTTAAGATGTGGATTACACAAGCTTATTCCTATGAGAGCCTAACACAGTGCCCATACATGCTGTGTAACCGGTAGCTCTGGTTATTAGTGTCCAAATACGAAGGATGGTAGAATGTCAAGTTCTTACAACTCCTGAAGGGGTAACAAAGGCAAGAGGTAAAAAGCATTTGGGGCCCAATGCTTTGGACAAGATCAGCTGTGCTTCTCTAGTTTTTCTTTGTCTCACTGGTGCCTGACCACCATGGCTATTTTGTTTTGTTTTTAATCCTAACTAAGACTCAGAAGCCCTAAAGCACCCTTGCTCATGGGCAGGTGAAAACAGCTTGAAGAGAGAGCATCTAGATTCTAGAACCTAGAGCTTGGCTTCATCTCATCTGTCTCAATCACAAGCCCTCTCTGGGTTTCTTACATTGACTTTCTGGAATTTCTGTGGTTTACCACATCAGAAGTAATGAAAAGTTAATCATGCAAGGGCCAAGGGTCCCGAGTTCACTGAAAATCCCAGGGTTGGAAGGGATGTGGCTCAGGCCTTTGCCTATACTCAGGGGAAGTCTAAAACTCTCCAGCCCTCCGAGGACAGAAGGGGGAAGGCTGGATTATTGTCTTCCTGGAATTACTAAGAATGGAGGAACAGTTCAGAATTTCTTTCTGTGTTCTCCTGACTGTACAGAAATTATTTATGATCATCAGCTGAAAACTCTTCATTTTAATTCATGCCTGTTTTTTCTTCCTCAGTTCTCTGGACAGTACGAAACAACTGGTTCATGTCTGTCTTGTAACGTCTTCTTCAAATACTTAAGTGCTCACACTTGGAAGAGACACAGAATTAGGATCAAGTCCCTGTTTCATGCTTACCAGGTATGTGAAATTGGGTAAATCACCTAATCTCTGTGGCCTCTGTTTTCAACATCTGTAATATGGGGTACAAACAGTTCCTATTTCATATGGTGGTTGTGAGCATTAAATGAGATACAGTGTATGATAAATATTAACTATTATTATTATACAATTAAAGACAATATTGTCAACATTAGTATGTTGGCTTCAATGAGAAATATCTGAGGGTCTTTCAGGCACAATTAACAATCAGTTAATACATTAATAATCCATAAAGAATGTATCACTTTGTAATCCCTGGTCTACACTTGAGGAAACTCAGGCTCAGTGATGACCCTGCTCAAGATCACATAATAAGCAGCAGAATCAGCCTTTGAACTTAAGTCAGTGTGAATCTAAATGCTATACTTTCCCCAAAGTGTGTGGTCAGAGATATGTCATCCAAGTGCCAACCAAGAAGGTGATATCATGTGGTAGAGTGGGAAATGGTAGAACATAGTTCTTATACTTTTCAAACCTTCCCCTTTGGAATTTTAATTGTATGATACAGTTGGTTTTTATTAATACTGGCAAAGTTCATATCTCTTTTCCCACCACAGTCCACAGAAATTTCCTTCTCTGTCATCTAGTGTGAAAGTCAAATAACAAATATCCTCACCAGTGACAGAAGGATATATGGGCCATGTTTTTCCAGAGTGGTGACTCTGGACAGGAGGCCCCAATGCATGGTTGTCCGTTTCAGTCTGATTTCCTGCCCCCGATCTAGTGGGACTGCCCGAGAGTCCTGGCCTCGATCTGGCTTCCATCGAGAGTAAGGAGAGTCTAGTTACCATCTTTCTCCAGTTCCCATATGGCCACAAGGGGAGACGCCAACAAAACCAGGGAAAAACAGGAGAGGACCATCTGCTGCCGATGCATCTGTAGGAGGGAGAGAAGGAGAGGAGGAGAAAGAGGGAAAGAAAAAAGAAGAGAGAAAAGAGAAGAGAGAATGTCACTCATTATTCAGTCACCTTTGGAAACCATATTCACATTCTGTGCATGTTACCCTTAATCTTTATTTTCTTCTTCTCTACACTGTCAGGTTAATGCTAAGTGAATTACAGGAATCTTTATCCCAATCTTTGGGTGAGCACATCTCCCAGTAGAGAACTATAGACTATCTGAGGCTGACAGAGACGTCAGGCCAGCCTGCTGATACAATCGTCCTACTTTTTTTCTTTTTTTTTTGTATTTTTCTGAAGCTGGAAACGGGGAGAGACAGTCAGACAGACTCCCGCATGCGCCTGACCGGGATCCACCCGGCACGCCCACGAGGGGGCGATGCTCTGCCCCTCTGGGGCGTCGCTCTGCTGCGACCAGAGCCACTCTAGCGCCTGGGGCAGAGGCTAAGGAGCCATCCCCAGCGCCCGGGCCATCTTTGCTCCAATGGAGCCCTGGCTGCAGGAGGGGAAGAGAGAGATAGAGAGGAAGGAGGGGGGGGGTGGAGAAGCAAATGGGCGCCTCTCCTATGTGCCCTGGCCAGGAATCATACCCGGGTCCTCCGCACGCCAGGCCGACGCTCTACCGCTGAGCCAACCGGCCAGGGCCACAATCGTCCTACTTTTAAGATGAGAAACCTAAGGCTCAGAGAAAGAACATGACTGTCCGGATCAACATTCGGCAGCTGTTTATTTGTACATGTTATGTAGAGGACACTGAGCTGGGGAGGTTGGGAGTGCAAAAAAAGTTTTTACCTGGATCCTGTCTTTTGGGAGCAAATGCTTACGCTCAACAAATATTTATTAAGTCAGCATGTTAAATGCCTCCCCTCCAGTTGGAGAGATGTGCTACACATGTGTATCATGGTAGCACCAGGCGGTTTGCGTGGTGACAGCTAGGGATAAAGAACTCGAGGTGAGGAGAAAAAGGTCATCTAGAGGCGATCTTTCAAATTCTGGCAGTGGCCTGGTTACAAGGATTTATTTCTTTTCTTGTTTAAACTGTAAGTGCTCCAACCTCAAAGATTACTTCCTTCTGCATAATGTAACCCAGTGCTTCTCAAACTTGAGCGTTTGTCAGAATAACCTGGATGCCTTGCTAAAACATTGATTGCTGAGTCCCACCCCGGAGTGTCTGATTCAGCAGCTCGGGGTGGGGCCTGAGAATCTGCATTCCTTAAAATGGCTCCAGGAGAGGTTGATGTTGCTGGTCCAGGGACCACACTTTGAGAACCACTCATTTAACCTGTGTTTAGGTTCCATAGCCCTGGAGAAATCAAGACATCTCTTGAGAGGAGACTGTCACATAGGGACATATCCACCATGAAATAACAAAGTGCATAATTTTATGCTAAATCAGGCACCATCTTATATTGAAACTCAGTCTAGAGAGGTATCCAGGATTTCTGAAAATCTTTCAGACTGTGAAAATTAACCCTCCTGCCCCCCATGAATTAGGTAGAGATGATAATTTAATTTCAGTCTGAAACATCTCTCTGCATTTTGGAGAGCACCCATGTTCTGCAGCAACATAGTTTCAGAAACCACTGTCTAAATCATGTGAAGAACAAGACGCCATATTTTCAGCCAAATACCTTAAAAATGAGCATCCCTTGATTGGTGTGACTGAATGCTGACAAATCACAGCTGTGTCACAGCTGCTGCTGATCCTTCCTTTTGATTAGAGAGGTTTTGATGGCAGCGACAGGACTGGAAGGCAGACCTTCCTGTACATTGTCAGTGCCATTGTCCCTGCAGCATGGAGCTTTCTGGGGCTCGTCTTTCAGTTTTATCTGAGCCATGACTGTAGCAAAGTGCTAGTTGGCACAGAGCATCAGCTATTGCATTCATAGGCCTGGAGTCAAGCAGCCATGGCCTTCAATTCTGGTTCCACCACTCACTAGTTATGTGATGCCAGCCAAATTACTCTCTGCACCTCAGTCTCCTCATCCATAAAATGGACACAATACTCACCTCAAAGAGTTGTTGGTAACATGCAATGAGATGATATATTGTAGTATAGAAGGCAACCAATAAGAGGTGAGGGGAAAGAAGAGGTAAAGGAAAAAGTTGGTATCTCTCTGTTCCATATGCAATGTATAAAGAAAAAGTGTGGCCTGACCTGTGGTGGCGCAGTGGATAAAGTGTCAACCTGGAAACGCCGAGGTTGCCGGTTCAAAACCCTGGGCTTGCCTGGTCAAGGCACATATGGGAGTTGATGCTTCCTGCTCCTCCCCCCCTTCTATCTCTCTCTCTCCCCCCTCTCTATAATGAATAAATAAAATCTTTAAAATAAAAAAAAAAGAAAAGAAAAGAAAAAGTGTGCCTTGCCCTGACTGGATAGCTCTGTTGGTTAGAGCATCATCCTGAAGTGCAGAGATTGCTGGTTTGATCCCTGGTCAGGGCACATACAGGACAGATGGATGTTCCTGTCTCCTTCTGTCTCCCCCTTCCTCTCATGCTAAAATCAATCAATAAAAATTTTTAAAAAATAAAGAAAAAGAAAAATAAATGTTGACCTTGGCCAGTGGCTTAGTGGATAGAGTGTTAGCCTGGCGTATGGATGTCCTGGGTTTAATTCCTGGCCAGGGCACACAGAGAAAAGTGACTATCTGTTTCTTCCTCCCTCCTTCACCCCCTTCTCTCTCTCTTCCCCTCCCACAGCCAGCTCAGTTGGTTCAAGCATGGCCCTGGGCACTGAGGATAGCTTGGTTGGAGCGCATCAGACTCAGGTGCTAAAAATAGCTTGCTACTTGAGCATCGGCCCTAGATAGGTTTGCTGGGTGGATTCCAGTAGGGGCACATGTGGCAGTCTGCCTCACTATCTCTCCTCTCACCTAAAATAAATAAATAAATAAATAAATAAAATAATAGACTATCAAAAAGAAAAGAAAAGAAAAAGTCATACCTGGCTATAGGGAAATGCCATAGAGGTATTGCAATTACACAGGCCTGTAAAACTCAACTGTCAGCACTCTGGAAACAACAGAGATTCCTGGCATCTCCTGGAATAATTTCTTGCAGCTGGGGTTTTCCTTTCTGCTCTGTGCCCAGCACTTCCTCCCTGGATCTCAGATGCATTTGAGAATTTTAGGTAAATTGTACTTTAGGATCAAAGGAGAGCCAGTGATGGTTCTAAGAAACAATGTTCATTTTAGTATCATCTACATTTTAAAACACAGAACACTGGCAGGGTGTGGGACCTAGAGAAAATCAAAAAGGGGCAACATGTAGTCGCCCGTGGTTCTCTGGACCAGCTCAGAGCGGGGCTGCATGCCACAGCCTGCATTTCCCCAGCATGTAGTCGCCCGTGGTTCTCTGGACCAGCTCAGAGCGGGGCCGCACGCCACAGCCCGCATTTCCCCAGCGTGTAGTCGCCCGTGGTTCTCTGGACCAGCTCAGAGCGGGGCCGCACGCCACAGCCCGCATTTCCTCAGCGTGTAGTCGCCCGTGGTTCTCTGGACCAGCTCAGAGCGGGGCCGCACGCCACAGCCCGCATTTCCTCAGCGTGTAGTCGCCCGTGGTTCTCTGGACCAGCTCAGAGCGGGGCCGCACGCCACAGCCCGCATTTCCCCAGCGTGTAGTCGCCCGTGGTTCTCTGGACCAGCTCAGAGCGGGGCCGCACGCCACAGCCCGCATTTCCTCAGCGTGCTAAGTTTGAGAGTCTTGAGGGTTAAAAACATTTTTTCCATGTAATTTCATAGGTTTTCTAAACTCTTGAAACCCTATATGAAAGATGCAGGGAGTCCATGGTCTCTGGTATGTGAAGGCTCCCTAATGCTGGTGCCAACTTGGGCGTGACCATGATACTTGGGTGGCCATCTTTTTTCGAGTTTTACTTTGTTACTTTTTAATTAGAGAAGAAAATTATTATCTAAAATTAAAAAGACATAGTCACACAAGGCACCGGTAGCGCCTGCAAAGGGCCCCAGTTCTAGAGCTGCTGCTCATTAGTTGGATGACTCTGGGCAAGCCACTTGTTAAACCTCACCCTCTTAATCTGTAAAATGGGCATCCTGCCATGGTGAGGCGTTAATGCAATATAATTCATGGAACGTGTCCAGCATGGTGCCCAGGTGAGGTTCTCGCAGAGCCCTGTTCCTCATTTTGTAACACTTCCTACAATAGTCACTTGTTTAATGTACAGTTACTTCCCTGCCCTCTGAGCTCTCTGATGGCAGGGATCATGTCTGTCTTACTCCACACTATATCCCAGACTTTAGCATATAGGGCTTTCATTAATTATTAGAAAAATAAGTGAATATGCAAAAATCATATAATTTTAGATCCTAGTAAAATGAACTCTAAGAGGCTGCTTTCTAACATCTTGAAATTAACTCAATTGAAAAAAAGTGAGCAATCAGCTGAGTTTTGGTAATCTGTTAAAATAACATTTTTAATTTTATTATTTTTCAATATTTTATCATTTTTTCTTTTTTCTTTATTACTATCTGAATAAAAATATTTCAGATTTTAATCTGAAAATTATAGCACACAATTTACCTGGGCAAGTATAAGATACCAGTATAATTAAGATTATCTTTCTTCTCACATATTTTATAATTCTTCAGAAAGCAGTTTTAAACATAGCAGTTGCTTTTCATTTTTTTAATTGGGCTCCTGTTAGTTAGTCCAAAAGAGCTAATACCCCAGTTATCAATTGGTTTGATTGTCACACTGACCAGAAAGCCCATCACAAATATGGAAGCAAGTATGCTCTGTGACATTCAATTCTGAGGTACTATTCAGTTCATTAAATTGAATTCATTACTATTTAATGAATGAAAGGCTTTTAAAAAGTTTATCATACTAAGGCAAGCAACACTTATAACTCCTCTATACAGTCTTTTAGCTAATGGTTATTAATACCGAGAAACACACTTTTATATCCATACCACTTTTAAACAAGATAAAACAAACCTTTCTATAAAATGTACCTTAGTTCACAGACCTTGGTAGACAATTATTATTAGTTGACTTTCTAAATTAATACTTTATACATGAGACCCCAAAGTGTCCCAGCAGTAAGTAACCAAGAATGCTTCCAAAAATCCACCTGCTGCACGATGCCAGGTGCAGGGGTAGCACACACATGGTGTGGGCCTGAGGGAGGGGTGGCAGGGGCCAGGGAAGTGCTTACCTTGCTTCTGGCTGAGCCCCGGAGTTCGCTGGGACTGAAACCGTTGTTTCTTCTTCTGCTGTTGCTACTACTACTGGAGCTTATATACCCTGGTCCCACCAAGCTTTCTGATGGAAACTTAAACTAGAAGCTGACTTGTTCCACGTTGCAACACTGAAAACAACTCTCAGAACCTTCTGGGGGAATTTCAAGAGTTCCTTTTTTTTCCCCCTGCGTATATTAATAATGCTGAGGGAACATAGCATCAAAATCCCAGGTAATGAACTAAGAGGAAATGACTTTGGGTGGGGAAAAAGGAAGGAAATAGGACTTTGTCTTCTCTGGGTTGACATCATGAGTAAGGTGCTCAGAGATAGCAATAGTCAGCTTTCTGGGCTCCACAGACTGGAGAAGAGGGAAGGCCAAGGATTGGACATGAAGGTTATGGACGAGGTTGAGTTCAGGTCAGGATGGGGCAATTGTATGCTAGAGCAGTGGTCCCCAACCCCTGGGCCGCGGACCGGTACCGGGCCGTGGGCCATTTGGTACCGGTCCGCAGAGAAAGAATAAGTAACTTACATTATTTCTGTTTTATTTATATTTAAGTTTGAACGATGTTTTATTTTTAAAAAATGACCAGATTCCCTTTGTTACATCCGTCTAAGACTCACTCTTGACGCTTGTCTCGGTCACGTGATACATTTATCTGTCCCACCCTAAAAGCCGGTCCGTGAAAATATTTTCTGATCTTAAACCGGTCCGTGGCCCCCAAAAAAGTTGGGTCCCACTGTGCTAGAGAGACCCAAAGCAAAATCTTTGGTTCTCTTAAAGTCAGAGGATGAGATCAAGGGCAAGGGGTTTAGTATATCTGGGGCACCATCCCCCACATTATTCCTTTAACATCTGGATTTCAGGGATATACTGTTACCACCCATTGTGGCTCCATGCACCTCTCTCTCTCACTCACCTTCGCCCCTGCACAGACACAGCCCTGGGGAGAGGATAAAAATGTGTGTACTACTAAGACGACTCAGATGTGTAAAGGGACACGGCCTATGCCCATAGGTACTCACAGACAAGAGCAGAGAGGGAAATATCCACAGGCAGGCAGAAAGACAGACAACCCAGGCCTGGCACCTTCAAGACATACCCCCCAGGCGCCCAGAGTATATACCCTCACACTTGTTTGCATATAGATCTGTGGTCCTGGCAACTCTATGCATATGCACAAAATTAGCCGCATTAGCTAAAAATTCCTAGCAGAATTTAACATTCCTAAGAGGGGCGCAAAGGGGTACACAAGTCTTAGATACTGCTACCCTATCTTGACACCATCGTGACCACCACCAAATACAGGCCGACGGGCGCAGGCCATACCCAGAGCCGTGGACAGAGGGCGCTGCTGCGAGGCGGTCCCTACGCAGCGAACCCAAATGGGCGACTTCTCCATCCCGGTGTCTGGACCCGTGTCCTCACTGTCGCGGGGAAGTTCCTGGGACCGGGCCGGTTTCAGGTGGGCGCAGATTCCATACGAACTTTCCTTTCAGTCTCAGTGCGGGGAAGTGGGAAATCCGAACGAGAGTGGCGGAGCTTCCCAGTCGCACACTTCCTCCCTCCCCTTGTCCTGGCCGCTGCGGGAGGGCGGGGCCCCTTAACTGGCAGTCCCACTAGTGATCCGACCTAGTGCTCTGGCTTGGGCAGAGAGATTACCTCCAGCTCAGAGTGCCTTCTCCCATCTCTGTCCTTTAGGCCTCTCAACATTTTGCCTCCTAGGCTTCCAGTGAAAGGGAAGTTCTCACAAGACATGTTTCAAGTGAACAGAGGAGGTTGTATTGTTGGTTGGTTGTAGGATACCATTTGTGTGTGTGTCTGTGTAAGTGCGTGTGTGCTTTTTACAACGGGCATCACTGGGGAGAATAACTAGAGGTGACCGGAAGGGCACCTTTCTACTGTTTACTTTAAAATTTTTTTATAACAGTTGACCCTTGAGCAGCATGGGGGTTAGAAGTGTCCCTGTCTTCTCCTCCAGTCCTATAACTTTTGACTCCCCTAAACTTTACAGTTGGCTCTCTGTGTCTTCTGGGACTGGTTCCAGAATCCCTATGAATACCAAAATCCATGGATGCTTAAGTCCCTTTTATATACAATGGTGTCGAACCTTGATAAGTTGGCTCTGCACATCCGAAGATTCCCAACCAGTGATGGGAAATATTGTTTTGGGTTGAAAAGGGCCGATTCCCAGGGTTGACTCTATTTACTGAAAAAAAAGTCTGTCTGTAAGTGGATTTGTACAGTTCAAACTTGAGTTGTTTAAGGGTCAACTCTATGTGATATACACACTTTTATTAAAATATGTATCAACTTGGGGAGGGGTTCTTTCTGTGAAAACGTCTTCACTTCCCCCAATAGATCACTTAATATGAATAGAAAATGTAATATGAAATAGTTTTATTAACTCATTTGCAGTGGCTGTGTCACTACAGATGAGCCCTTCTGTAACCCCCCCATAAATACATACCTATACATAAAATAAGACAAAAACATTTTATGAATGTGTTCATAAAATCATTTTCAAAACAAAAAAAATGGTTTGGAACACAAAAGCTAAGTAAAAATTGTATGCTAATAATGCAAAAGAAACTTTAAGGTCAGCTCCTGGCCCCCCTTTTCACTCACATCGCAGCCCCAGGACCAGCCCTAAAGAAGTCTGGGGCTACCAATGTTTACCTGTGCCAGGGACAAGTAGGAGGTGTTTAAGAATGTGAGGTCAGGAATTAGTCACCTGAATTCTAGTACCTGCTCTGTGAAATAACTTGGCTTCTCTAAACCTCAGTTCCCAAATCTGTAAAATGGGATTAATAGTAGTACCTGATCATAGGTTTGTTGTGAAGATTGAGATATGATGTAATGCACTTAGCTAAGTGCACTTGGCTAAGAGCTTAATAATGGCTGATTTTATTCATTTACTTATTTACCCTGACTGTCCGGAGAGCTTTAGCTTACTAAGGGACATCAAAGATGACAAGAGGAGTGAAAGAAGACAGAATTAACGTGAGCAGCCGAGTAGGGCTCCTAGTCTTTTACCCTGAAGCCACATGGCTACAGCTGAAGCCACTGATTTGGCTCTGAGCCTACAAGTAGCCAAGATGAGAAAGAAGAAGCTGTACCTGTCCCATCACACTGACTGTTTTGATGAGTCCAGTTCACCCACTGGACTCACCAAGAGTAAGAGAAAGTAGTTCTCTTACTTTATGAGCAGATAGGGAAAAAAAATTCAGGTTCTTGGGATTGTGATTCAGACCTGGGGTGGAGCCCTGAAACTTGCATTTTAATAAGCTTTCAGGTGATTCTGATGGGACTCTCGCCTGAAATTTGAGACACCTTGCACAGCCTCTGAGCTCCATTGCCTGGAGATACATCCTATGCCATACTTATCATTGGAACCCCACAAGGCTGGACAGTGCTCTGGCAATACCCACTGACTGCCCATTGTTGTGAGTTCACAGAAGGGCTTGATCACCTTGCCCCATTTCACAATCCAGGCCCTGACCCGAGACAGACTGCACTATGGCTCTTCCTGTGGGAAAGGAGGGTGTGCTGAGCTGTAAGATGGAGTGGACCCCCTAGAACTGAAAGTAACTTGAAGAGTTCTTTGACCACAGCACCTTTTTATTTTAAAGCATGCTCCAAGCTTCTAGTACACATTTCAAATAAAGGGGAAGCTGCTGTAGGCTTTAAAATTAAAATGTTTTAAAAAATATAGAAACAATATATACTTGCACACTATTGCAGAAATGTTGAACAGTACAAATATACATAGAATAAAAAGTTGAAGCCCTGATTCACATGGTTCCCATGTGAATCTCTATGATTCATATGGTTCCCATGTGAATCTCTATGATTCACATGGTTCCCAGAGGTCACTATTGCCAACATTTCAGTCTGCTCTCAACCCTTTTCTATATATTTATATCTATATATTTATCTAGCTTGGTAACTGAGTAAATGCTGTGTATGTTCTTCTGCAAATTGCTCTTTTCTCACAACGTCTGTTTTGTGTCCAGTGGCTTTTTGTATCTTACTAGAGGTCATCTGAAATATTCTATGTTGATCATTCAGAGTGCTTTAGGCTTTGTTCTCCAGCTAGCTAGGTTCCCACAACGGCTCCACAGTCCCAGGCATCAATCCACACTGGATAATGAAAGACCATTTTTTCTTGTGTGTCTCTCTAAGGAGACAAGTATTTATCCCAAAGCTCCATAGTCTTCTCAAGTCTTCATGGTCACCCATAAACCAATCACTGAGACAGAGATGGGCTTACAGTCAGAGTGTCAGATGACTCAGGTTTGCCCCTGAGTTGTGGAGAGGATTCAAATCCCAGAGGAATGGATACCCCAATTAGGTGGAAATGGGTAGGCGCTTGTCTGCTCAGTAAGCCCAAGTAGTTACTGCTGCCAGTGAAGTGAAGAAATATGGCAAATGTGTGAATACTGAGGACCCAGATGGTCAGTTGCTTTTGCAGGGACACTTCTAGTTTAGGGGCATGGGCAGTAACTCCCACCTGCCATCTCAGAGATGCTTATTTTTACAGGGAAAAACAACGAATGTTCTATAGACAAAAATTTAATAGTGTATATCTGAGTGGTATGATTGTGGACGATTTCTGTTTTCTTCTCTATGATTTCCTAAATTTTCCAAAATGTCAACAGTAAGCTTGTATTGCTTTTATAATTGGAAAAAAATGTTATTGAAATAAAGAGATGAATAAAGTACACACAAAAAGCAGCATATGTAGGGGTTAGTGTTGGGCAGATAAAATATATTATGTTCACTTTGTTAAAGATGGCACTGCCCACGTGGAAGCCCGTCGTCCAGGTGATATTAGTTGCCCTTCTTCTTGGGATGGGCATGATTATATTAATGTGTGTTGGGGGCTGTGGGCAGGCAGGATCCTTGTAGCCTGGGGCTTGGATTTAGCCTTTCCCACGGGTTTTGATGTAGGGTGGTGCACTCATGAGGAATCCCATTATGCCTCAGATAAGTGACTTTGTATCAGAGACTTCCTTGTTTGTATATTGGATAAAAGGTTTTGAACCTACACTATAAAGTGGGGCAGACCGGGAGCTTGCTCTCTTGGTTCCTGAGATTAGCATTAGAGAGGAGAGCAGAGTAAGGCCATGTGGAGGAGGCCAGAAGTAGCCAAGATGGTGGAGTGCTGTGGGAGAAGCCAGTTTGTACAGAGTTTGTGCAGAGAGAAGGAGATGGGGAACAGAGGTGAATAAGTCTGGTGAGCTAGAAACCTTTGATTCTAGGAAACTCAGATAAGTCAGTGGCTTTGTGAGCACTGAATGATTGGGTTTTGGAGCCCAGTGTGTGTTTTTACTTGCCCGCCGGGTGCAAGCTGGGATTAAAGCTAATGGCCCACCAGTTCTTGGCTTCATTGTTTCATTACTAATCTGAATCCAGTGCGAACCTGCATGGGCCAGGCAGCTGTGATGGTGGCTGTGGCAACTGGCTTTACATTCTAGAACCAGATAGTTATAGATTAGACCAGGGGTAGTCAACCTTTTTATACCTACTGCCCACTTTTGTATCTCTGTTAGTAGTAAAATTTTCTAACCACCCACCGGTTCCACAGTAATGGTGACTTATAAAATAGGGAAGTAACTTTATCAAATTTATAAAGCAGAGTTACAGCAAGTTAAAGCATATAATAATAATTCCTGCCCTGGCTGGTTGGCTCAGTGGTAGAGCGTCGGCCTGGCGTACAGAAGTCCCGGGTTCAATTCCCGGCCAGGGCACACAGGAGAAGCGCCCATCTGCTTCTCCACCCCCCCCCCTTCCTCTCTGTCTCTCTCTTCCCCTCCGGCAGCAAGGCTCCATTGGAGCAAAGATGGCCCGGGCGCGCTGGGGATGGCTCTTTGGCCTCTGCCCCAGGCGCTAGAGTGGCTCTGGTCGCGGCAGAGCGATGCCCTGGAGGGGCAGAGCATCGCCCCCTGGTGGGCAGAGCGTCGCCCCCTGGTGGGCGTGCCGGGTGGATCCCGGTCAGGCGCATGCAGGAGTCTGTCTGACTGTCTCTCCCCGTTTCCAGCTTCAGAAAAATACAAAATAATAATAATAATAATAATAATAATAATAATAATAATTCCTTACCAAGTACTTTATGTCAGATTTTTGCTAAGTCTGGTAGAATAAATCTTTATAAAACAACTTACTATAGTTAAATCTATCTTTTTATTTATACTTTGGTTGCTCGCTACCACCCACCATGGAAGCTAGAACGCCCACTAGTGGGTGGTAGGGACCAGGTTGACTACTACTAGATTAGACCATGACTCATTTCAAGTATAATTGATGCTCCTAGATTAGAACCTTTTCCTGGAATGAGAGTTGCCAAGTCACTGGTGAAGGGCAATACTTGATGGGTGATGATGGCAAAGTATCTGTCCTAGGTGTGGTCAGTCCTAGGTATGTTTTCAGAAGGCAGAGGACTGCCTCAAGTGATCTCATTCCATTTTTCTTGTGTCCTTCAAATATGTATCCTTTGTTTTAATGCTTTGTAAAAGATCCCTAAAGTTACCTTCCATTTTTAAGGGACTAAAATGTCTTCACTGGCCTCCTCCTCTTCTTCTTTTTTTATTTTAAACTTTTATTTATCGATTTTAGCTAGAGAGGAAGTGGGATAGGGAGGGCGTGGGAGAGAGAGAGAGAGAGAAACATCAGTCTGTTCCTGTATGTGCCCTGACCAGGGACTGAACTGGCTACCTTCTGTGCTTCTGGATGACACGCTCCTCCTCTTCAACAATGGCTCGAATCACATGTCTATGCTGTCGTCCTTCCATCCTGGGCCCATGCTAAGAAGGCAGGGGTTGTCAGGTGCAGTCACTGCTAAAGTTCATCATCCAAGTGAACATCTTCGGCCTGGGATGGACCAATTGCAGAGTAAATCCAGTGCTCCACTTTGATACTGATATTTTTCATTTGCATATGGAAATCTTTCCCCGCTTCCTCTCTGAATGCAATTTTATGTTAATATCAGTGAAAGGAATGAGTGTGTAGGCAACCAGAAGGAAGTGGGTGTGTCCTAGACTGCAGGATTATGATGTTTAAATGCTTATGCTAGAAAGGTGTGGAAACACTGGGTCTGCTCTTGCTGTCAGCAGAGACAGGTCCACCTTGTCCAAGTGGGACAAGGTGGAGAGGGCGGGCATGCTGGGTGACCATCTGTTTGATGGTCCCTTTCCACATCAAGTCAAACTAACGAACAATTGCTGCCCAAACTGGCCAACCTATTTGTGGGATGAATTGTTAAACCACATTCAATAAAGCGTATTACTGCTGCTACTCACCCTGAAGCACATAGAATTCTCTAGGCTAGAAATAGCTTGACCCACAACCAGGGCCTGTGCTTTGGAGTGTCTTCTGTTGTGACTGTAGTTTGGAGCTCACGTTCAGGGCTGCATTTGTTTCTCTACTCATAGGAATTTATATTCATCCTGGATTTTATTGTACCTTACTGTAGAAATCTGCTCTGGAAGATAGCTCTTCACCCCAGGTCTCCTGCCCTATCACTTTCCCTCTAATTTTTGGCTTTAAAACTATCTATCTATCTATCTATCTATCTATCTATCTATCTATCAATCTATCTTTCTGTTTGGTGCTACATTTAAAAATAACTCATGCCCCTGGTTAAAACAAAACACATGATACAAAGGTATTATGAAATATATCTGCCTTCTTGAGGTGCCTCCCGGTTTCCCTAGTGTGAAAACCCTTTATACCACACATCCAAGGCAGGCTTTCCTAAACTTACCCTTCAAGTTTGGTAATGGTCTTTCTACTTACATATGCAACAACCAAATAGACGAAAACTTAATTTTATGTATTTATTTATTTTACTCAGTGAAAGATTCGGTTCCTTTAGGTCTTGGGAGATAGAATCGTAAGACTTGGGCACTGCCACCATCGAGTTACACTCAGGTTGGAAAGACTTGACAAAGCATGGAAGTTAAATAATGCCAAGACAAAAATGTGGCAAGCTAGTGGGAGATTAGTAACCAAATGAATTTACACCTGAGGCATTAACGTGTTTAGGTTGTAAGCACCAGTAATGAAACGCCACTCTACTATTTGGGAAGCCAGAGAAATTTAGCCAAAAGGAAAGGCAACATCCTCAGTGATATCAGGAAGCACCAGAGCAAACAGACCGTGGAGCTGAACAGTCTTGGTTTTGGGTCTCAGCTTGGTTCTGCTAGCTGGATGATCTCGGGCAAATTACTTTAGCTTTCTGAGCTTCAGTGCCCTCATCTGAGGAAGATGGAACTGCTGATAGGCCCTACCTCAGGGAGTAAGTATAAGGATCAAGGTAGCCTGATTGATAATGGCACAGTGGATAGGGCATTGACCTGGGATGCTGAGGTCCCAGGATCAAAATCCCAAGGTCACTGGCTTGAGCATGGGCTCACCAGCTTGAGTGCGAGGTCATGGGCTTGGGCGTGGGACCATAGATATGATCCTATGGTCCCTGGCTTGAGCCCAAGGTTGCTGGCTTGAGTAAGGTGTCACTGGCTTGGCTGGAGCCCCCCCACCCCCATCAAGGCACATATGAGAAGCAATCAATGAACAACTAAAAATGACGCAACTATGAGTTGATATTTCTCATCTCTCCCTTCCTGTCTGTCTCTCATAAAAAAATATAATAATAATAAATTATGCTAAGTGAAACAAGCCAGGCAGAGAAAGACAAATATCATATGATCTCACTTATATGTGGAATCTAATTAATAAAGTGAACTGAGGAATGGAATAGAGGCAGAGGCAGGGTCACAGGGAGCAGGGGGACAGCTGTCAGAGGGAAGGGGGGTGAGGGGATGGGATCAGAGAAGGTGAAGGGATTAATGAAATTAAATATACATAACACATAGATACAGATAACAGGGCAGCAAATCCCAGAGGGAAGGGGGGAGGGAACTTGGGGGAGAGGGGCAAAGGGGGTGTAAATAGGGACATGGGGGTGGGGGATTAGGGTGTCATATTTAGTGGGACACTTGAATCCATATAAACACAATAAATTAAAATAAAAAAATTAAAAAAATAAAAAGATCAAGGTACATTCTGCATTGAAGGTGAATTGATAGATGGTAACTGTTATTAAAATTAAATGATATAATAAAAGGAATGTGGTTGGTTGCAACATTTGTCTCTGATCTTACAATGGTGTGATTTTTTATGTCATATAAACACAGCAAAGTTTTAACAATTATTTGTCTTTACTTGGTTGTTTAGTTAATTAATTACTTTTTATTTGACCAAATGTTTCCTGAGTCTCTTTGTGCCAGGTGCTGTGGCAATGTAGAAGGAGTGCTGTCCCCATCAGTGGTGTTCCCAGGAGACAGTCAAAGGCCAAGAGGCAATGGCAATGCAGTAGGACATGTGTTATGATGATGATCAGGACAGGGTGCTTTAGAAGCCCATGTCTTTGAGGTGGTGGTTAGGGAAGGCTTCTCAGAAGAGGTGATGTCTAAACTGAGATCCAAAGAATGAGGAGTTTGTATGAAAAGGAATAATAGCTATTATTTTTGTTTCCCTATCAGGTACCATGCTGTATGTTTCATGTGTGTTTTCTCATCTAGTACTTACCACAAAATGATGGTAGGTACTATCTTGTGCACTTTACAAATGAGGAAACTGACGCTCATAGATATAAAGTTAACTTGCCATAGAGAATGTAGCTAGTAAGTGGAGAAGCTGGGAGGGGAAACACATCCCATGCTTGAGTCCGTCAGTACCAGCTCTCATGCAAAGCCACAGATGTTATGTTTATAAAGTGAAGGCAACTCAGAGTAGCAGGAAAGGCATTACCTGGCCTTACGTAGGAGGCCAGAGGGATAAGTGGTTTTCTGGGACGTGGGTACATGTGAAAAAGGGGGTGCAGACAGCTTCTGGGGAGGAGAATGATGTGATTCCAGTGGCTTCTGAGAAGGATGCTTCCAGATATGAGGGTCAGGTGGGGAGAGACTGGGGGCAGGAGGCTCCAGAAATGCGGTGTGAATGGATAAAGACAGTACTCCTTTCTCCTCTCAGTGCAGGGAAGGCAGTGACATGGCACTTCCCTGCTGTAACTGTGCGTCCCAGGTACCACCGGACAGACACCACGGTGCACTGACTGACTTCTAAGCCTGGAACAGAACAAGGGCTGGTTGAGAGGGAGAAGGCAGAGGGTGGCGAGGACCGAGCACACACACTCAGCCGTGTGCTTAGGGTCATAGCGAAGGCCACTCAGGACCAGTTAGCAGCGCTTCAGCAAGGACTCTGCATTTCTATCATCCTGCTGCATGATCAGAGTTCCGCCCTGAGTCTTTGGGGTTCCAAGTATGAGTGGAGCCAGGAACACCAAAGGGTCTAGAAGTTCATTGCCCGGGTGTCACTGTTTGCAGCGACCCACGTATTTTATAGGAAGTGAGATGTGTTCGTGGCATTGGAAGGAGGCGGGTGTGAGCAGAGCATGGAGGACAGAGCGGGGAAATGCCCGCGAGGCGGAGGCCGGCACTGTGGTTGGAAAGGCCCATGCACTGGGCACTCTCAGCCCCGAAAGGTGGGGAGTCACTGGGCTACAATAGCTGTGACACCCAAACAAGACCCAAGTGTGCTTTGTAGTAAGATCAGGCACAGATGAGATCCCTAGGAACTGTAAAAACATTACTGACTAGACCAGAAGTTCAGAACCTTCTCAGCCTTGAGTGCCTTCGTGATCATTTTCCCCCCATGGTGCCTTTCGGCAAAAAACAAACCAAAAAACAAAAACAAATTACCTAACAGTTCTATTTATTAAGTATTTAGGTCCAAATGACTTAATAAGTATTTATGTCCTAATTACTTTTTAGTAGGCATTTGAAAAGATGATACATGCAGATGGAAAGAAAAAGATGTTTTTAAATCACATTCATAAATTATTCTGTTACTAATGGGATGTTTGTGCCTATACAACTCCTCAAGCTTTGGAATCAGTTTGGACACTACCACCTTCATCTCCTGCCCACACTGATTTCCTTATAGCACTTGCTTTTTATCACAATAGCTGCTGAAAATATGGCTTTGCAAAGATATGCCACCATTGAAAAGAATGTGGCATGAGCTGTTTTGACACTACGAACAACCCTGGGTTGGGGCACTATTCAACAGATGTTGAGTATTCTGTGTTTCCCTTGGAGAATTTCAATATCTCACAGCACTTCTGTGGATTTACAAGGTACCCTGGGGTGACATGGTATACAGTTTGGGGACCACAGAACTAGACCTACTAGTTTCAGACTATGGAACTAAGATACTCCTTTGCCACTAAATCCTTTCCCAAAGCCATATTTGAGCACATAGTTAAATTTTGTGTGAGGATTCAGGAAGTTGTCACTCTTTCTGAAAATTGTGTTCTCCTTGCCCATAAGTCAATAGGGACAGTCCCAGAGTACTGGCCCAGCCTGACGACTTTGGAGAGGAGAGCAGGGAAAGGGTGAGAAAGGCGCACAGGTATTTGGCAATCGCATGAAAGCCCGTACTACTGTACAAAGAGGAAATGAGTATGTGGTGTGCAATGGTGACTTGGGGGCCTCAGTGAAGAAATGAATCTTGAGATTCTGAAGGGTTGGTTGGCAATTGTGGGAACATGCAGTTAAACTGGCTAAGCTTTGGGGCATTGCCCTTTGTAATTGGGAACATCCTACTGGAAGGCAACAATGGAACTGTAGAGAAGGAGTTCAACACCCAGCTCTACCAGCACATTCCCTTGGTTACTCTCATGTGTGTCCTTAGATGGATGTCATTTTTGGTGAGTGAGATAAAGTGGGCGAAATATGAGCAGATCTGTCTTTGAAATGCTCTAGAACCTTGATGCAATAAGGTTGAACCATGTTGTCTCAAAGAATAGTAGTCAGCAGAACCAGCTGACTCGTAGGCAGTTTAACTTTCTCTCTCTGCATGACATCATGTATGCAGATTTTCCAGTCTGATTGAGACACTGATGGAACCAGTTCTCAGGGCAACTGGAAGATATCCTTACATCATCCTTGTGATGGATGATGGATCCAGGAAATCAGCCAGAGAACCCAGTGTCACTCAGAGGTAGTATTTGTCTTTATTGGTCAATATTTTAGGCATGAAAAATATACACTCTGAATGAAGAAGAGCTCTTAGGATGACTTAGGCTGTCTCTTTTTATTTTGGTGAAGACCAGAGAGAGATACTTACATGGGGAAGTCCTAGCCTCGGGCATTTTTACACGTGTAGCCATCACATTGAATGGTCCAGGGTCTCTTTGCAAGGTGTAGCCATTTGAGTTCCCTCCTAGATCCACTGACTTTTGTTGTGGGATGCCACATGGAGAGTGGTTCTAATGGTTAATTTATACAGAAAAAGCAGGGCTCTATTGGCGGGGGTGGGGATGAGAAACAGGGATATATACTTTCAAACTCGGATGACCTGGACTGGAGCCATCTTTCCTCACTATGTATTACATTTAAAGTAAACTCATGCTACATTTTGAGGTGGAATATAGGGCATAAACAAAATAGTCTCTTACGAGCCCAGATGCTTAAACACTGACTCTTAGCATTTATTGTTTAGATTGCCTTGTGAAAAGTAATCGATCTTCTCTGCAGCAATTTCCTTATGTTAAAATGAGGGTGATTTTTTTTCTAGTTGTGAAGATTGAAGGAGATACTGCATAAGTACACATAAGTTTCTTTGAATCAAAATGCCAATTATTTCTCTTTTAAGTCAGTCTTTGTGTGTGTGTGTGTGTGTGTGTGTGTGTGTATTTTTTTTGTATTTTTCTGAAGCTGGAAACGGGGAGAGACAGTCAGACAGACTCCTGCATGCGCCCGACCGGGATCCACCCGGCACGCTCACCAGGGGCGACACTCTGCCCACCAGGGGGCGATGCTCTGCCCCTCCGGGCCTCGCTCTGCCGTGACCAGAGCCACTCTAGCGCCTGTGGCAGAGGCCAAGGAGCCATCCCCAGCGCCCGGGCCATCTTTGCTCCAATGGAGCCTTGGCTGCAGGAGGGGAAGAGAGAGACAGAGAGGAAGGAGGGGGGGGTGGAGAAGCAAATGGGCGCTTCTCCTATGTGCCCTGGCCAGGAATCGAACCCGGTCCCCCGCACGCCAGGCTGATGCTCTACCGCTGAGCCAACTGGCCAGGGCCAAGTCAGTCTTTAGAGTAATATTGGGCACAATATTGGTGCCATTGATTAATAAATTATAAAAATATTGCCTAATACTAATTTCTGAAAGGCCAGAAACCCTCAGGGCACTTACTCATGAAACTAACACATGAAGAATATCCTCAAATTATGGTTTCAGATGTTTATACCTCAGTTTCTGCTAGATCCACTTGGAATTATTGTATTTGAGCTGAATAGGTCTTTGTTTAGATTTTCTCATTGTTCTACTGCAACTTTCTGGAGCTGAGCCTTGACGTAAGGCCCTTTATAATGCTAACTTTGCTGGGGTAATAAAATCTAGGGATTTTAGGAGCCAGGTAGGAAATGAAAACAAGTGAAGAGTGCCATGTATATGATGCTGATGGCATTGGAGACATCAGAATACTAGGGTGGTCATGTTCCATTCACGTTCAGTTTTTGAATGTGAAGACTTTATCTATGTATTTACTTATTTTTAGCAGTTTAAGGTTCACAGAAAAATTAAGAGGAAAGTACATAGATTTCCTTTATACTCCCTGCCCCTACACATGCACAGTCTCCTCCATTATCAGCATCCCCCACCAAAGTGGTGCATTTGTCACAATTGGTGAACCTGCATGGGCACATCATTGTCACACAGTTTACACTAGGGCTCAGTCTTGGTGTGAGGGTTTTCACTGCCCTAAAAATCCTCTGTGCTCCACCTCTTTCTCCCTCTCCTCTCCCTACTCCCCAACCCCTGGCAACCACGGATCTTCTTACTCTCTCCATAATTTTATCTTTTCCAGAATGTTATGTAGTCAGGATCATACAGTGTATGGCCTTTTCAGATTGGCTTCTTTCACTTAATAATATGCATGCAAAATTTCTTTGTGTGTTTTCATGGCTTGGTAGCTCATTTTATTTTTATTTCTAAATAATAACCCATTGTCTGAATATAGTGCAATTTATTTGTCTATTCACCCACTAAAGGACATCTTGGTTGCTTCCAAGGCTTGGCAATGATGAACAAAGCTGCTGTAAACATCCATGTGCAGGTTTTTGTGTGGACATAGGTTTTCAACTCCTTTGGGTAAGTAAATAACTATAGGAGTCTGATTTCTGGATTGTATGGTGAGAGTATATTTAGTTTTGTAAGGAACTGTCAAACTGTCTTCCAAAGTGGATGTACCTTAAATTCAATTAAAAAAATATTGTAATCACTATGACAAACATGCCTGAGGGTTTAGTTTGACCATAGTGACTGATAGCAACTTCTAGAAAGGGTGCATAAAACTTGCCAAGGTATGCTGTAGCTTAGAATTCTACACTGAGTCATAGTGAATATGACTTTTCTTGATATCTCCTTGATCCGCATAGCAAAGAACTCAGGGCAAAAGTGCTTTCAATGCAGTGCAGACACCAATCACTCCCCAGAAGCCGGGCATCCTCTCCAAGGTGACATTGAAACCAGCGCATTCCTTCCTTCATTCACAAATCCATCGCATCTTTATTGGCTGCCTAGTGCATTATTTGGTTGAGAGGAAATCTATTTTCAGGAGTTTACTACAGTTTAGCAGGGGGAATAAATAGGTCAAGTGCTCAGATGGCTGTTAAACAGGACAGGATGAGAGAAGTGCTCAGAGTCTAAATGAAGTGCTGGGGGAACTTAAGGGACAGACGGACCACCCCCCCGGGGAGGATGACAGCAGAAGGAGCAGACAGTCACAGTAGATTTGAAGGAAGGGGCTATATTGTGATAAGGAGAAGAGGGACAGCTCAGGAGCAGGCAGTGAGGTAAGAAAAGGCAGGGGCCGAGTGGCCAGGAGACAGCGATAAGCCCTGCTCCCTGGAGTGCAGCGTCCACCAAAGGGAAAGTAGAGAATGAAGCCGGAAAGATGACAACAGATACACAAATACAGTAATTGACAAGAATCATTGAGCACTAGGAGCAAAGCCCAGCTAAGGCCAGAGAGAAGGTACTCATTGAACTTGGACTGTTTACCCCAAACCCTCTGTGCCTTGGTTTCTTCACCTGTAAAATGAGGACAATGCTAACACATTTTTTTTTTTTAATTTCTGGTAGATTTCTTACCAGAAATAATTCTGCTTACTGAGCAAACACCATGTATCAGATGCTACCTACAGGCTTTAGATGCTTTAACGTATCCTCACAACAACCTTAGGAGGAAGGTACAATATATTATGATCCCCATTGATGTCTGAGGAAAATTAGGTACAGAGAGAAAAGGGAACTTGACCTGTGTCACAAAGATAGGAAATGGCAGGACAGAGATAATGAGATAGTTTAGTGTATGATTTCGTTGAAACCATGTTTGTGAGCTCTTAGCTTGGTGCCTGTCTATAGCAAGCGCTCAATAAATGCTAACTAGCCTGACTAGGCGGTGGTGCAGTGGACAGAGCATCGGACTTGGATGCAGAGGACCCAGGTTCGAAACCCCAAGGTCTCCAACTTGAGCGCAGGCTCATCTGGCTTGAGTGTGGGCTTACCAGCTTGAGTGCAATAAGTTTGCAGGGCTGGTGCATGGGGGGATAGGCCTCGGGGCTGGCTTGAGCGTGGGATCATAGACAGGACCCCATCCATGGTTATTGGTTTGAGCCCAAAGGTCACTGGTTTGAAGCCCAAGTTTGCTGGCTTGGGCAAGGGATCACTGGCTCAGCTGGAGCCTCCAGTCAAGGCACATATGAGAAAGCAATCAATGAACAACTAAGCTGCCACAGTGAAGAATTGATGCTTCTCATATCTCTCCCTTTCTGTCTCTCTGTTCCTCTCTTTGTCTTTCTCTGTCTCTGTCACAAAAAAGAAAAAAAGAAATGTGAATCATTGAGCACTAGGAGCAAAGCCCAGCTAAGGCCAGAGAGAAGGTACTCATTGAACTTGGACTGTTTACCTCAAACCCTCTGAGCCTTGGTTTCACAAGGGAAATATTAATATTAGTTACATTATTATTAATTCTATTACCATTATTGTTTATCTTAAGGAATCACCTTAGGTTTCATAGAGGCGGTGACATTGCTGTCAGCCCTGAGAGTAGGTAGGCTTTGGGCAGGTGGGGATAGGCGAGAGGACTTGTTAGACCAGGAGCATAGCAGGAGCTGTGCAGCTTTGGGATGGTGCATGGGAGGATAGGCCTCGGGGCTGGTGCATGGGGGGATAGGCCTCGGGGCTGGTGCATGGGGGGGAGGCCTCATGGCTGGTGCATGGGGGGCAGGCCTCGGGGCTGGTGCATGGGGGGATAGGCCTCGGGGCTGGTGCATGGGGGGGAGGCCTCACGGCTGGTGCATGGGGGTATAGGCCTCGGGGCTGGTGCATGGGGGGCAGGCCTCGGGGCTGGTGCATGGGGGGATAGGCCTCGGGGCTGGTGCATGGGGGATAGGCCTCGGGGCTGGTGCATGGGGGGATAGGCCTCGGGGCTGGTGCATGGGGGGATAGGCCTCGGGGCTGGTGCATGGGGTATAGGCCTCGGGGCTGGTGCATGGGGGTATAGGCCTCGGGGCTGGTGCATGGGGGTATAGGCCTCGGGGCTGGTGCATGGGGGTATAGGCCTCGGGGCTGGTGCATGGGGGAATAGGCCTCGGGGCTGGTGCATGGGGGCAGGCCTCGGGGCTGGTGCATGGGGGGATAGGCCTCGGGGCTGGTGCATGGGGGCAGGCCTCGGGGCTGGTGCATGGGGGGACAGGCCTCGGGGCTGGTGCGTGGGGGACAGGCCTCGGGGCTGGTGCGTGGGGGACAGGCCTCGGGGCTGGTGCGTGGGGGGCAGGCCTCGGGGCTGGTGCGTGGGGGAATAGGCCTCGGGGCTGGTGCGTGGGGGTATAGCCTTGGGGCTGGTGCATGGGGGTATAGCCTCGGGGCTGGTGCATGGGGGGCAGGCCTCAGGGCTGGTGCATGGGGTATAGGCCTCGAGGTTGGTGCATGGGGTATAGGCCTCGGGGCTGGTGCATGGGGGTATAGCCTCGGGGCTGGTGCATGGGGGTATAGCCTTGGGGCTGGTGCATGGGGGGCAGGCCTCGGGGCTGGTGGATGGGGGCAGGCCTTGGGGCTGGTGCATGGGGGGATAGCCTCGGGGCTGGTGCATGGGGGGCAGGCCTCGGGGCTGGTGGATAGGGGGGCAGGCCTTGGGGCTGGTGCATGGGGGATAGGCCTCGGGGCTGGTGCATGGGGGGATAGGCCTTGGGGCTGGTGCATGGGGGGATAGGCCTCGGGGCTGGTGCATGGGGGGATAGGCCTCGGGGCTGGTGCATGGGGGGCAGGCCTCAGCGCTGGATCTTAGGCTCTAAGGGAAACAGAAGAGAAGGGTTCAGCTGACAAGACAGTAAAATGATCTTGCCATCTGGTCATAGTTTGTTAGCATTTGCGGTTTTAAATATGGGAAGTGAGGAGGTTGGAGCTTTGCTAAACTTTGTGTAGTGACCCAAACTGCCCGCTCTTGAGGCCAGGCTGACCTCTGGGGGAGCCCTTCAAACCTGAGTCCATGCAGGCAGTTCCCCAGTTCTGGGGTGATGACCCACGCAGAAGAGGAAACGAGGTCTTGGAGATCAGGAGTCTACTCAGAAGTCCAGCTTTCATTCTAGACTCTTCCCTTAGCCGGGAACAGCTGTTGTTGGGTGCCTGTGTGCGCTCAGAGACGAGAGGAGAAAGAGAAACCGAATAGCAGAAGCCCTCTGCGAGTCATGTGGCTTTCTGCACTGTCCCCTGAGTCTCCTTCTCTGTAACACTTCCTTTTAAGACCCAAGCGCTGCATCGCTGCCTTCACCCACCTCCAGGGCCAGACGGTCCTGGGGGGAAAATAAGGGGCTTCTTGGGAGGAAATGAAAGGAGACAGAGATGTGGTTTTGCCCCAGGGTTTTCTAATACGAACCACTGGATGGATTCATTTGGAAATACAGAGATGGCCTGAAAGTGTGATGTGAGGGCAGGCATTTGACATCCCTGCTGGAGAGCACAGAGGTAAGCAAGGGCTCTCCAGAATTCTCGCGGTGCAGTCTTTGGTTGGGAAGGGGGCTGCTGGAGTGGAAAACACATAGAAATAGAAACCAGACCACGTGGGCCGTTTGGTCCTGTGTTTTCCAAGGGACAGGCGCCATGTGAGATGATTTGAGTCTGCAAAGGAGTAACACATCAAACAGTTACAATTTAAAAATGAGGACTTTCCCCTATCTCGCCGTTACTGTTTTCAGTTCTTCTGATGCCAGCAAGGGGAGAGTCAGCGCCAGGCTGCCGGCCCCGAGCATTTCCCGTCACTGTGGTCTTTCTCAGGGGCCGCCTCAGGCACAGAGGCTCTAGGGCAGTGGTGTCGGCTCTAGAGGCTCTCATCCTCGGTCACATGGCTCCTTCCTGCGAGAGCTGTAAAAAATTCAGTCCTCTATCGAGGGACACTGGTTGTTTCCATGTCTTGGTCACTGTGAATAATGCTGCAGTGAACATGCAGGTGCATGTGTCTTTAAGATGTGGTACATATATGTAAGGGAATACTACTCAGACATAAGAAATGATGACGTAGGGTCATTTACGACAACATGGATGGACCTTGATAACATCATACTGAGTGAAACAAGTACGTCAGAGAAAGCTGAGAACTGTATGATTTCACACATAGGTGGGACATAAAACAGACTCGTGGACGTAGATAAAAGTGAAGAGGTTACCAGGGGGAGCGGGAGAGGGAGGGGTAGGGGAGGGGGTGGGTGAAAGGTTTAAGAAGGGACAAATATAAGGTGACAAAATATGATTTGACTTTGGGGTGATGGTTATACAGTTCAATGCTATAGAAATGTTTACCTGAAACCTCTGTGATCTTATTAATCCATGTCACCCTGTTAAAGTTAATTTTCTAAATAAAAAATAAAAATAAAATTATAAAAACAAACCAACAAACAAAATTCCTTGTGCTTGGTCTCCTCCTAACCCCCAAGGAATTCTGACTTAGTAGGTCTGCGGTATGGCCTGGGCATTGGGACTTGTAAAAGCTCTCCGGCAAGTTTCTAATTAGCATTGCTTTATGTTGTCTTTATTAATCTATTTATGGTGAGGGATACTGGTTTTCTGTTTATGGTAATAAAGTAAAATGTCTTTAGGTAAAAATGGAATAGCCTGACCTGTGCTGGTGCAGTGGATAAAGTGACATCCTGGAATGCTGATGTCAACAGTTTGAAACCCCAGGCTTGCCCAGTCAAGGCACATATGAGAAGCAACTACTACAAGTTGATGTTTCCTGTTCCTCACCTCCCCTTCTCTCTCTCTCTCCTCTCTCTAAAATCAATAAAGTCTTAAAAAAAATGGAATTGTGCAGGTGGTATTTGGATGTGACAAAAACAAAATATGCCCTGAGGGAACTTTGGGAAACTCTCTTTGGGTCCTTGCTTAATTAGCTCTACAGTTTCTGACCTCGTGTAGGTCTAATCTTCTCAACAATAAAATGGGAATAGTTATCCCACATCATCTTTTTATTTTTTTCACATTGATTTGAGAGAGCAAGAGAGAGAGAAGAAGGGAGAGAGAGAGAGAGAGAGAGAGAAGCATCAACTTGTTCTACTTAGTTCCATTTAGTTGTACACTCATTGGTTGCTTCTCATATGTACCCTGATCAGGAATCGAACCTCCAAACTGTGCGTGCCAGGATGACACTCTACCCACTGAACAATCCAGCCAGGGCCCCACATTATATTTTTTTCTGTGGGTTTACTATGGATGTCAAATGACTGAGCTTTTTTTAGTTTGGTTTGCTGAACAAATGTGAGGAAAGGAATGATAAGATGATCTCACTGCAGAGAGAGCTAACTGGCAGATTTACACAGGACTGAATTTGGGGCATTTTAGACCAGGGTATTTGGAACTACTGATTTATTGGTATGATGATCTGTCCCCATGCCCCCTCAGGATGACCAACTGGTCTCCATTAAAGATATCATAACCTCTAGCAATGATTGATTTACACCAGCAGCAGTAAACCAAAGAATAAAAAGTCTGACCAAGAGATTTTAGAGGCAGGGGGCAGAGAGAGCAAAGGAGAGAGATTTGTTGCATTCATTGCTTGATTCTTTTTTTTTTTTTTTAGAGAGAGAGAAAGAGAGAGACAGACAGGGACAGACAGGCAAGAAGTGAGAGATATGAGAAGCATCAGTTCTTCATTGTGGCATCTTAATTGTTCATTGATTGCTTTTTCATATGTGCCTTGACCAGGGGGCTCCAGCTGAGCCAGTGACCCCTTGCTCAAGCCAGTGACCTTGGACTTCAAGCCAGTGGTGGGCTCAAGCCAGTGACCATGGAGTCATGTCTATGATCCCATGCTCAAGCCAGTGACCCTGTGCTCAAACTTGGTGAGCCCATGCTTAAGCCAGCAACCTTGGGGTTTCAAAGCTGGGTCCTCTGTGTCCCAGGCCGATGCTCTATCCACTGTGCCACTACCTGATCAGGCTTATTGGTTGATTCTTACCTGTGCTCTGACCAGGGATCAAACCCACAACCTTAGCTATCAGGATGATGCTCTAACCAGCAGAGCTACCTGACCAGGGCTTATATTGTAGGCTTTAGTGCATCACTGTTCATGAGTGAGATTAGTTTATAACTTTTTTCACTCAGAATACCCTTGTCTGTTTTTTATATCAAGGTTATGGTGACCTCAAAACCAGTTGATGAGTGTTCCCTTTTATTTACTATATAGAATCCGACATGATTGCTTCTTTAAATGCTTGGTAAAACTCACAAGTAATGCTATATGGGCCTCCAGCTTTCTTTTGGGGAAGATTTTAAATTATGTATTCAATTTATTTATGATTACAGTATTATCTTGATTTTCTATTTTATCTTGTGTTCGTTCTGTTAAGTTATATTTTTCTAGGAATTTGTCTAATTCCTCTAAAATTTGAAATTTAGAAATATATATTTTTAGTAGTATCCCTTATGAGTTTTTAATATCTAAAATACATATCTCTATAGTAATGTCCCTTTTTATTTCTGATATTGGTTATTTGTGCCTTCTTTTTGATTTTGATTAGTCTCATTAGGGATTAATTTTTTATTTAATTATTTTCTTTCTCCCACTTTCTTTGAATTAATGTGTTATTTCATGTCTAACTTCTTGAGATGGAAGCGTAGATCACTGTTTTTTTGTTCCTGGCCTTTCTTCCTTTTAAATATATGGGTTGTAAGATTATAAATTTTACTATAAGCATAATCTTAGTTCGAAGATTAATTAATTAATTATTGGTTATTCATTGTTACAGCAACATCTCCTATCAGCATGTCCCGTCTTCCCTGTGCCTGAAGTGTTCCATAGGCTAAAACCCTTGCTTTGGCACACCTGTCCCTTCGTGAGCTGCCCTACTCCCTCACTGGTTTCATCTCCTACAGCTCATTTCCACTGCCATCTTGCTCCAGCCATACTGGCCCACCCTCTTACTGTTTTTCAGAAACATTGTACAGTCTTGTCTCAGGGCCTTGCACCTTCTGCCGCCACCTTTATCTGTAAAGTTTATAGTTCAAATAGACAAATGACTTTCTCCTTTCCTTCATTTAGGTCTCTGTTGAAATGCACCTTTTTATACAGGCCATCGATGGCTACCCTATGTAAAATAGCACCCTTTAGCAAATACTGTATTCTCTTTACCCTGGTTTATTAATTTTTTCCATTATACTTATTGCAAACTGACTCAAAATAAATTAAACTGTTTATCATTTGGGACTCCCTCTCTTTCCTCTCTAGAATGTAACCCCCAGTGAGAGCAAAGATCCCCCCCCCCCTTTTAGTGTGGTATCTACAAAACCTGGAATAGTGTGCGGCATATAGTAGAGAACCTTAAAATAGTCACTGAATAAATAGACTCTGTGTGGAGCCATAAGACCTGGATTAAATATTCTGGAATCTATCATTTATCAGCCATGTGACCTGAAACAATCAAATCAAACATTCTAAGCCCCAGTTCCTTTATTTGTATAATGGGGATAATTATTACTCCTGACATACTGAATATAGAAGTCCTTTATGAAGTATAAAAAATTAAAGTGGGTTCTTTTTAATATTATGGTAAAAAATGTCTTATATGTCCCAAATTTCTTTCTCTTTGGACTACTATGGTGTTAAAAATGTACCCTTTTGAGATAAGACATTTTATTGTGTTTGGCTGTAGTTAAAACAAGTACTTTTCCTGGAAAGGATAATGCTTTTACACTCCATAGCCGTTAACATGTCAGCAGGAGTTAGTGTGGAATTCATTGCACTGAAGGCATGGGATATAGGAGAGGTGTGTTAGGATGGAGAAAGCAGCAAGTAAATATCTAGAGCATGAAGAAAGGAAGTTCTGGAAGGGCAGTTTTACTTGGGTGCTGGGGAAAAAAATGAAGAAGTTCTTTATTAGGTTAGACTTGGTGATGCTACAATAAAAAACCACCTCAAATTTTTAGTAGTTCAACCCAGGAAAGGTTAGTTTCTTGTCCATATAGAGTCTGTTGTTGTCATGGTAATCTCCAGTGGTTGGGTCCAGGGGCAATTGTGTTATTATACATGTCTGTGTGTGAGATTTTATAGAAAGTCTTAAACAACCATAGTAAATTTAATAAATAAAGACTGCCTGACCAGGCGGTGGCGCAGTGGATAGAGTGTCGGACTGGGATGTGGAGGACCCAGGTTCGAGACCACAAGGTCACCAGCTTGAGTGCAGGCTCATCTGGCTTGAGCAAAAAACTCACCAACTTAAGCCCAAGGTCGCTGGCTCAAGCAGGGGGTTACTAACTCTGTCTGCTGAAGGCCCACGGTCAAGGCACATATGAGAGGGCAATTGATGAGCAACTGAGGTGTCGCAACGAAAAACTGATGATTGATGCTTCGCATCTCTCTCTGTTCCTGTCTGTTTGTCCCTGTCTGTCCCTTTCTCTGACTCTCTGTCCCTGTAAAAAATTAAAAAAAAAAAAAAAAAAAGATAAGACTATTGTAGTCCTATGTCCTGGAAGAAGATTTCACAGAATTTATGTAGGAATGTGTTTGAATATACTCTTGTGATTCTGTAGCCCTTCCCACATAGAGTTTAGATATAATTATAGCATTCTCTAACAAAAAGTTGCATTGTGTGGTTTGATGAATAATGTGTTTATTAGGGAATAGGGCACCTACATTAGTTGAATTAGAACTTTTAACAAATGCTACCATTTATTGAGCATTTCCTGCGTACCAGGTACAATACTAAGGGCTTTAGATATCTTATCTCATTTAGTCCTCAAAATAGCACCATGAATTAACTACCATTACTATACTCATGTCATAGTGAAGAAATTGATATTCATAGATGTGAAGTGATTTCACTTTAGTCACACAACTAAGTGGCAAAATTTAGATCAAATTCAGGTCTGCTTGGCTGTAGTCTTAACTACGGTGCAATGCTACCCACCCCTCCTCACCTCCAGATAATACATCCTGAATGCGTAACTGCCGTAAGTTTATCAAGAGACCAAAATTGATCACCACAACGACAACAACGATGATGATGATGATGATTATACAGATGGTAGTATGGTGGAGGTCATATTTGACTTCATAGCATTTGGGCCCTAGTTTAGCCTATTAAAGATGTCCTGCTATACGTGTGTAACATTCCCAACATTGCAATCACTCTTTTGGGCTAAGACATTGCCTGTGGTAGACCCCAGTTCAAATATAAATCATTCCTGGGAACAATAATAAATTAACACCAATCATTATGACTGTATCAGCAAGAAACAATCAGTTTCTGTCATTAGAGAACAATAAAGTGGAGAAGACAAAATTTAATATAGTTTTAGAAAACAATTTAATGTAGTAAATAGTCAAGTGAAAAATTAAATATAATGGAGCGGAAGGTATATTTTACATAAACATAATGAGTAGGCCACTGAGAGAAGGGTTACATAATTGACACTAATTTTCAGGAGAGAACTTGTTGAAGTCAGTGGCACTTGGTGTAAGTCTTGAAATCTTGATTGACTTGAAAACAATGTATTTGTCTAATAATACAGATTTCCTAAAATCTTCCATAATAATTTTTTTTCTGCCCATTACAATCTATTTTTCTGTACCTTCTCTTTTTTTTTTTTTTTTTTTTTTTTGTGGGGGTAAATGCTTCTTCCTCTAATTATTTGACTTTAGTGGACGCTGCCATATTTTTAAAGATCTCCCTCCTAGACAGTATTGATTGGCTTAAAGATAGGCACTTGATCTAGTCTGGGCCATTCATAATACCCAAACGTATGTATGGATGGGTAAGTTCAATGATGGGTACCTGGCCCAAGATTAGTCAGTCAATTCTATTTGTAGGATTTTTGAGTTTGGGGCTAGAGAAAGTGAATCTCGGTTCCTTTGTGGGTTTGTGCATTCATTGTGAGTTCTGAGATACTGGAGCTATGGGTGCTCATATTCCTGGCTGAGCTATTTTATATTTTAAGAAAGAATGAAGTTGACCTGAAGAATGAACAGAAATGAGAGTCTTGGTAAGTTTCTGATTGCAGAGGTCTCTGAAATTGACCTTTATGCACGGATTTGTTTGTCCAATCTCCATGTGAATAACTTCTAATAATGTCACCACCACCACCATATATCTTTTGTCCTTTGCTAATTTGAATTGACTTTTTTGTCACATGCAACAAGAATTCTAATATTTCATTGTGACCTTGTGTTGAAATAAGGCAGAATAGGTATCTTTATTTTACAGAGGAAAAAAATGAAGTTCAGGAAAAAGAATAATGTAACCAAGAACCCGGTGTTCTCTCACTGGAGCAGACATTGGTTAAGTACCAGCAGATGCAGACAGGAGAAGGCTACTGGTATAGGAGACTCGGTATACAAACTATGATGAAATAGCTTTCCATTGCTGCAGGCATTCTGACACCAAATTCTGGTAATTTGGACTTGGTTTTTTTGTTTTGTTTTGTTTTGTCAGCAAAGCATTGGCTTTTGAGGAAAAAGGAGGAAGCCCAGTTCCACCACAGCATCCACTTCCTATTTTATTTTAGGTCTGTGGGGTTACCCAGGTCTGAAATCAGTCATAACTGTTTGTACGTTAGTGAGGTAACAATTTAAAGGATGGCTTTTGATAAGGACTATTTTCAGAACAAAAACAAATGATTGACTGTCTTTCTCTTATCAAAGCACACTGAAATACACATTAACCTAGGGATACAAAAAGATTCAGAGAGAGCTCTCTTGAGTTTAAGGAAAAGTTTTGCTTATGCCATCTATCTATCTATATATGATATATATATATATAAATATCATATATATATAATATAAAGGAACTTAAGACATTTAAAACTTTATATCCTCTCTTATTTCAAATAAGATTTAAGGTAGCTTAAAAGGACACAAGATAAAGGAAGCCAATAAGTTAAAAGCAGAAGAGAAATTTCAAAATGACAATAAAGTAGGGACATTAAATAGGGTTAGGAGTCAGGCTAATAAACAATGAATATGATACAGTCCTGTACATATTTGACAATTGGTCCTCAAAATGGGCTTTAAGCTTATTGCATTATTGTCGATGCCAATGAGAAAACCCAGTCAATTACACACTTTGCAAAGCCTATCAGATAAAATAAACCAACTCCTTAAAAAGAAAACTGTGTCTGATTCTATGAGCAAAAAGCCTGTGTCCCTGTGTTCTTAGAGAGCAGTGTGTTATACAGTATAAAAGGCCTCAGGGCTTCCTCCAGGACACCCAACGATGAGATTCATGGCCCTGGTCTCATAGTTGGGAGTGTTAGTTCTCAAATTTTAATTGTCATTATGATTTGTGCCATATCTACTTATTACATTAAAAATTAATTGTTTTAAATTGTTTATTTTTTGTGTGTGACAGAGATAGAGAGAGACAAAGAGAGGGACAGTTAGAGACAGATAGACATGAAGGGAGATGAGAAGCATCAATTTTTTGTTGCGGCTCCTTAGTTGTTCATTGATTGCTTTCTCATATGTGCTTTGACCAGGGGGCTACAGCTGAACGAGTGACCCCTTTCTCAAGCCAGTGATCTTGGGCTTCAAACCAGCGGCCTTTGGACTCAAGCCAGTGACTGTGGGGACATGTCTATGATCCCACACTCAAGCCAGCGACCCCGGCTCAAACCGGTGACCTAGGGGTTTCAAACTTGGGTCCTCTACTTTCCAGTTTGAGCTCTATCCACAGAGCCACCACCTGGTCAGGCTAAATTGTTTATGCATTGATTTTAGAGGGAAGAAGGGGGAAAGAGAGAGAGAGAAACATCAATTTGTTGTCCCACTTATTTATGCATTTATTGGTTGATTCTTGTATGTGCCCTGACCAGAGATTGAACCCTCAATGTTGGTTTATTGGGATGGTACTCTAACCAACTGAGCGATCTGGCCAGGGCAAAAAATTAAATTTATATATATTTTTTCTTAAAGATTTTATTTGTTGGTTTTAGAGAGAGGAGAAAGAGAGAGAGAGAGAGAGAGAGAGAGAGAGAGAGGAGGAGGGAGAGAGAGAGAAAGGAGAGAAAGGGAAAGAAGAGAAAGGGGGAGGATAGAAGCAGGAAGCATCAACTCGAAGCTGCTTCTTGTATGTGCCCTACCTGGGCAAGCCTCAAGTTTCGAAGCAATGACCTCAGCATTCCAGGTTGACGCTTGATCCACTATGCTACCACAGGCCAGGCTATATACATTTTTTCAAGTCAAGTTTTTAGTTTATTTTAATTTATTTAAAAAATTTAATTAAAGTATAATTGGCATACAATATTATATGTGTTTCAGGAGTACAACATAATGATTCAACATTTATATACCTTATGATGTGATCACAACAATAAGTCTAGTAAACATCTGTTACCATACACAGTTATTATGATATTATTGACTATATTCCCTTGCTGTACAATCCATGCCTGTGGCTTATTTATTTATAACTGAAAGTTTGTACTCTTTATTCCCCTTCACCTTTTTACCCATCCCCGACCTTAACCTAATTCGTTTTTTTAATGTAGATTTTACTTGGATGCAATTTTAAGCTTAATTTTATCTTATCAAGGTAGATGGGCTAGTTCTCTTTTCCTAATGCTCTTTAAATTAAGTTTCTAAGTATTAAAAGTCTATTAGAGCCTGACCAGGCAGTGGCGTAGTGGATAGAGCATTGGACTGGGACCTGGAGGACCTTAAAACCCTGAGGTTGCCAGCTTGAGTGCAGGCTCATCTGGTTTGAGCAAGGCTCACCAGCTTGAGCAAGGGGTCACTCGGTCTGCTGTAGCCCCCCAGTCAAGGCACATATGAGAAAGCAGTCAATGAACAACTAGGGTGCTGCAGTGAAGAATTGATGCTTCTCATCTCTCTCTCTTCCTGTCTGTCCCTATCTATCCCTCTCTCTGTCTCTGTCACACACACACACAAAAAGTCTGTTAGAACCTAAAATTTTCTTAGTGATATGTGGACTACATCTTCGGAAACACTGGTTTAGGGGGAAAAATCCAACATTTGAATAACCATGACCTCATTACATCTTAATATCTCTCTCGTCAAGTATTATTACCACTATCAGTGGTGAGAAAACTGAGGTTAAAGAACTTACGCAAGGTTCCACATTAACCAAGCTGAGATGAAACTCAAGTCTTCTGATAAAAGTCAAGTTCTAGCTTCTAGATGAATGCACTGAGGGCCTTTTCCCCAAACTGAAATCCAGAGCCTCTTTGACTCTGCCCTTTTGATTCCTGCCTGAATACTTCACCTCCCGCTTGATAGGTAGTGATGCTTACCTGTGGTTGTGAAACCTGGTCAGCTGGACCAAAGGGAGGAAGTTTACCAGACAGATGTGAAACCCAAAAGAGGAACTTTACCAACTGCTATGGACAACTCGATGACTTTGTGCCCTGTGGATTTTGGGGAAGTTTTTTGGGGGCTCATTAGGCAGAGTTCCTTGTCCTGGGCTGGCTTTCTCTACTGGTGGAAAGTACGGCTGGAAGATATAGAATGGTTGCAGTTTTGACTTTAATCCTTGGCAGGTTCTGTGAACTTTTTTGCTAAGACTTCAAGCTGAAGTTTGTTGTTGAGGATTTTAGAATTCCTCCAAATCTAGGTGAACATTTTGAGTCATAACTGGCAGTGGCTTTTTTTTTTTTTTAAGTGAGTGGAGGGGAGATAGACTCCTTGCATGCATCCCACCTGGGATTCACCTGGCAACCCCTGTCTGGGGCTGACGCTCAGACCAACTGAGCTATTCTCAGTGCCTGGGGCCAACACTCAAACCAGTCAAGTCACTGGCTGCGAGAGGGGAAGAGAGAGAGAAGGTGGAGAGGAAGGGGAAGAGAAGCAGATGGTTGCTTCTTACGTGTGCCCTGACTAGGGATTGAATCCGGGATGTCAGCATGCTGAACTGATGCTCTATCCACTGAGCAAACCAGTCAGGGCCAACAGTGACCTTTTTATGACAACTTAAGCAAGTTCAGAATGGGCAAGCCATCTCTGTCTCTCATATGAATATGACTTTGAGTAAATAATGTGGACCTGTGGACCTGTGGGAGTGAACTATGCTCTTTCTGAGCCCTGAATTACAGTGTAAGCCTTTTTCTTCTTTTTTTAAATGAATAGAAGTAATACTTTTTGCTTCATTTTTCTTTTAAAGAGATTTAAAAATTTCTTTATAATTTTAAAATGTCTATCATTTAAAAACTTTTATTTGGTGATAATTATAGATTCACATGCATTTGTACAGAATGCTATAGAAAAATCCTATGTAGGGGTCCAATGTGGCAGCAGAGTAGGTGGATGTTACACTCACTTCATCCCAGGACCAAACTGGAATTATAACTAAATTTCAGAACAACCAAACTGAAAAACTAACTCCAGACTAAATGAAGAGGAGTCTTATAACAAAGGATTCACAGAGGAAGCCATATCAAGACTGGTAGGAAGGGTGACGACGTGGAAAGGGCTGGCCCTCCTTCTATGGGCGACAGCTGAGGTTCTGGAGGGATATCTCAGCTGCTGGGGTGGGGGTTAACCCTGAGAAGTGTGGGGCCTAACCCCCAAGCTGATCTTCTCAGCCTAGAGCAGCAGAGGTAAAAAGAGGCACCCACAAACCATTTGGCTATGAAAAGAGATGAAGTTTCTGTCTTCTAGAAAGAGACTGAGGTCCACAGAGATGTGGCCATCCCTTTAAAGGGCCAACACACAATATCTCATTCACAACCACTTAGCCTGAACTCCGGCAGAGGGAGGGCTGAGTGGACTAAAGACATGAGGGGAAAGTCTGAGATTTGTGGCTCTGGGGAGAGACGTGATGAGGGACAACCACCAGGACCCCTGTGCTGAGTCATTCTCTAATACATTATCACAGTTACTGTCTTTATTGGGCAGAGCACTGTCTTCTGTGTGCCATCAGCCTGAGGAAAATCAATTGATCCACCCTCGGGAATTGTTCTCATCCCACCCTTTGGAGATTAGGCCCCACTGAGGAATCAGTGGCCTTGGTTAGGGAGTAGAGGGCTGGACAGACTCGGGGTGACAGTGGCTTGATTGTCTGACTTTGAGGTGGGAGCTATCCCCCCACTTTCATCAACAAAATATTAGCAAACTGATCTAGCACTATATTACATAGGTCATGTACCACGATAAAATGGGATTTATCCCAGGGATGCAAGGTTGGTACAACATCTGCAAATCCATAAATGTGATGCACCACATAAACGAAATGAAGGATAAAAATTACATAATCATATCAATAGATGCACAAAAAGCACTTGATAAAATCCAAGATTCATTTATGTTAAAAACTTTCAGCCAAGTGGGAATTGAGGGAACATACCTCAATGTAATAAAGGCCATATATGACAAACCTATGGTCAACATCATACTCAATGGGCAAAAAGTACAAGCATTTCTCTTCAGAGCAGGAACAAGACAGTAATGTCCATTATCACTACTCTTATTCAATATAGTACTGGAAGTCCTAGCCACAGCAGTCATACAAGAGGAAGAAATAAAAGGCATCAGAATTGGAAAGGAAGAAGTCATATTTGCAGATGACATGATACTATATATAGAGAATCTTAAAAAGTCCATAATAAAACTACCAGAATTGATACATGAATTCAGTAAAATAGCAAATACAAAATAAATACCCAGAAATCAGTTGCATTTTTATATACCAATGATGAACTATCAAAAAGGGAACTAAGAAAACATTACCATTTACAATTGCTTCAAAACAAATAAAGTACCTAGGAATAAATTTAACGAAGGATGTAAAAGACCTGTACTTGGAAAACTATAAGACACTGAAGAAAGAAGTCGAAGGAGACACAAGTAAGTGGAGGCATACACCATGTTCATGGATTAGAATTAAAATAATTAAAATGGAAACTAAGAGGACTCTTCAACCAAGGAACACTGAAGAAGCCACACTGAGACTGGTAGGAAAAGCGGAAACACAGAGAGGGCTGCCCAGCTCCCTGGAGTGAACGGCAGCAGGGAGAGACTCGCGTGGCGGGAGGTGAGTTTAGCAGAGAGAGGAGGGTCCTGAACCCCAGGAACAAAGCCCCAGCCTTCAGCCCCAGAGCCCAGAAGAGGCATAAGGACAGTATTTAGCTGGAAACAAGTCAGGATACTGTTTGTGAGAAAGAGTCTGATTTCTCAGACCCAGGATCCTTCTTAAAGGGACCGTGCAGAACATCTCTCTCACAACCACTCACCCAGGGCTCCTGGGGATGGGGAAAGAGGAGAGGACCAGAGTAACAGGAAGAGAGTGTAATCTAGGAGGCACAGGGAGAAACATTTTGGGAGATAGCCATCCTAACCCTTGGGACGAGTCACTCCCCAAAGCTGAAGTGAATATTTCCCCCGGAAACAGCAATACCAGCAAAGGGAAGCAGGAGAGCAGCCAAACAAGCTCCCCCGTGGCACTCAGAGCAGAGTCGCATAGAAGGAGGGAGCTTTTGGGTCTACAGTAGTGAGTCTTAGGGTCTGAGCTGCAACGCCCCCACCCACTCGGCTGAGGGCTTGCCGGAGGGCGGGCAGCAGTGGGAGACAAAAGAGCGGTTCTGCTGGCCGGGGCGGAAGCTGGCTGGCCACCACTGGGCTCAGGTGTGAGCTCAATCTTGCCCGGCTGGGGAAAAGGGGGCGTGCAAAAGCGGTCAAGCTCAGCTGCTGGCAGCCTGTAATCCAGCCTGCGGGAGAAGGGCGGGAACCCTGGAAAGGGTGGAGATCAGCCCCTGAGCAAGGGCACAGGAGCACAGCCTTGCCCCGCCCCTGCAACCCAGGCTTGCGGTCTGACTTGGGAGCCGGCTCCTCCCGTGGGGGTGGAGCCAAAAGCCCAGAAGAGGCAGAGTTCTGCTACTGAGCTGAGCTTGAGCACGCAGTCCTGCCCGGCGGTAGAGCCAAATCTGTTCCTCGAGCGGGCTCCTCCTGCAAGGGCAGGGTGAAAGCCCGGAAACAGGCGGAGACCCGCAGCTGAGCAAAGGTGCTCTCCAGTGCCCTCAGGACCAAGCATAACGTCACACACGGGACAGGGCAAAGGCCAAGGCCACCAATGCTTGTGCACCCGAGCGCGTGATCACAGCCACTCCCGTGAAGAGAAAATGTGGAGGCAGAGAAATACAACACAAATAAACCAAGAGAAATCCCCAGAAAAGGACCTAAGTGAATCAGATATAACCAAATTACCAGATGCAAAGTTTAAAATAACGATTGTTAGGATTCTCAAAGATATTAGAACAACCATAGATGGCCATTACGAAAACCTAAATAAAGAGATAACAAATATAAAAAAGGACATTGAAATAATAAAAAAGAATCAGTCAGAAATGACAAATACAATATCTGAAATAAAGAATACAATGGAAGGAATTAAAAGCAGGATGGATGAAGCAGAGAATTGATTCAGCGAGTTAGAGGACATGATAAATAAAGGCACGGAAGCAGAGCAGAAAAAAGAAAAGAGACTCAAAAAGTCTGAGGAAACTCTAAGAGAGCTCTGTGACAACATGAAGAGAAATAACATCCGCATCATAGGGGTTCCTGAAGAAGAAGAGAAAGAACAAGGGATAGAGACTTTATTCAAACATATCATAGCGGAAAACTTCCCCCAATTAAGGCAGGAAAACATTTCACATGTTCAGGAAGCACAGAGAACTCCATTAAGGAGAAACCCAAAGAAACCAACACCAAGACACATCATAATTAAAATACCAAAGCTAAATGATAAAGAGAAAATATTAAAAGCTGCTAGAGAAAAAAAGACTATCACCTACAAAGGATCCCCCATAAGGATGACTTCTGACTTCTCAACAGAAACACTTGAGGCCAGAAGGCAATGGCAAGAAATATTCAAAGTAATGCAGAACAAGAACCTACAACCAAGATTACTTTATCCAGCAAGGCTATCATTTAAAATTGAAGGAGAAATAAAAAGCTTTACAGACAAAAAAAAACCTCAAGGAACTCACTGCAACCAAACCAAGGCTGCAAGAAATGCTAAGGGACCTGTTGTAAACAGATCAAAGGAAAAAAAGAATATAGCAAAAGAGGAATACAGTTTTAAAGAAAAAAATGGCAATAAACAATTACATAACAGTAATAACCTTAAATGTTAATGGATTAAATGATCCGATCAAGAGACATAGGGTAGCTGCGTGGATAGGAAAACTGGACCCATACATATGCTGTCTACAAGAGACACACCTTAAATCAAAAGATGCACACAGACTGAAGATAAAAGGATGGAAAAAAAATTTCACGCAAATGGAAATGAAAAAAAAGCTGGGGTAGCAATACTTATATCAGACAAAATGGACTTTAAAACAAAGGCCATAGTTAGAGATAAAGAAGGTCACTACATAATGATAAAGGGAGCAATCCAAAAGGAAGATATAACCATTATAAATATCTACGCACCCAATATAGGAGCACCTAAATATATAAAGCAGACTTTGATGGACTTAAAGGGCGAGATCAACAGCAATACTATAATAGTAAGGGATTTCAATACCCCATTAACATCATTAGATAGATCCTCAAGAAAGAAAATTAACAAAGAAACAGCAGACTTAAAGGACATATTAGATCAACTCGATTTAATAGGTATCTTCAGAACCTTTCACCCTAAAACAGCAGAATATACATTCTTTTCAAACGCTCATGGTACATTCTCTAGAGTAGACCACATGTTAGGGCACAAAAGTGGTCTCAACAAATTTAAGAAGATTGAAATCATATCGAGCACTTTCTCTGATCACAATGGCATTAAACTAGAAATCAACCACAATAGAAAAATTGAAAAACATTCAAACACTTGGAAACTAAATAGCATGTTATTAAATAACAAATGGGTTAACATTGAGATCAAAGAAGAAATTTAAAAATTCCTAGAAAAAAAAAATAAATAAAAATAAATCGCCTGACCTATGGTGGTGCAGTGGATAAAGCGTCAACCTGGAAACACTGAGGTTGCCGGTTCAAAACCCTGGCTTGCCTGGTCAAGGCACATATAGGAGTTGATGCTTCCTGCTCCTCCCCCTTCTCTCTCTCTCTCTTTCTCTCTCTCTCCCCCCTCCTCTCTAAAATAAAAAAAATAAATAAAAAAAAAATTCCTAGAAACAAACAATAATGAGCATACATCAACTCAAAATTTATGGGACACAGCAAAAGCAGTCTTGAGAGGGAAGTTTATAGCATTACAGGCATACCTCAAGAAGCTAGAAAAAGCTCAAATAAACAACTTAACCCTGCATCTAAAAGAACTAGAAAAAGAACAAGTAAAGCCCAGAGCTAGTAGAAGGAAGGAAATAATAAAGATCAGAGCAGAAATAAATGACATAGAGGCTAAAGAAACAATACAGAGGATCAATGAAACCAGGAGCTGGTTCTTTGAAAAGGTAAACAAGATCGATGAACCTTTAACGAGACTCACCAAGAAAAAAAGAGAGAGGACTCAAATAAATAAAATTAGAAACGAGAGTGGAGAAATAACAACTGACACAACAGAAATACAAAACATTGTAAGAAAATACTATGAAGACCTGTACGCCAAAAAACTAGACAACCTAGATGAAATAGACAAATTCCTTGAATCATATAATCTTCCAAAAATCAATCTGGAAGAATCAGAAAACCTAAACAGACCAATTACAACAAATGAGATTGAAACAGCTATCAAAAAACTCCCAAAAAAGAAAAGTCCTGGGCCTGATGGTTTCACAAGTGAATTCTACCAAATATTCAAAGAAGAACTAACTCCTATCCTTCTCAAGCTATTGCAAAAAATTTCAAGAGGAAGGAAGACTTCCAAACTCCTTTTATGAGGCGAGCATAATTCTGATTCCAAAACCAGGCAAAGACAACACAAAAAAAGAAAATTATAGGCCAATATCCCTGATGAACTTAGATGCAAAAATCCTCAACAAAATATTAGCAAACCGGATCCAACAATGTATGAAAAAAATCATACACCATGATCAAGTGGGATTTATTCTTGGGAGGCAAGGCTGGTACAATATCCGCAAATCAATAAATGTGATTCATTACATAAACAAAAGAAAGGAGAAAAACCATATGATAATTTCAATAGATGCAGAAAAAGCATTTGATAAAGTCCAGCACCCATTCATGATCAAAACTCTCAGCAAAGTGGGAATACAGGGAACATACGTCAACATGATAGGCCATCTATGACAAACCCACAGCCAACATCATACTCAATGGGCAAAAATTAAAAGCAATCCCCTTAAGATCAGGAACAAGGCAGGGGTGCCCCCTTTCACCACTCTTATTCAACATAGTTCTGGAAGTCCTAGCCACAGCAATCAGACAAGAAAAAGAAATAAAAGGCATCCGAGGCCCTGGCTGGTTGGCTCAGCGGTAGAGTGTCAGCCTGGCATGCGGGAGACCCGGGTTCGATTCCCGGCCAGGGCACATAGGAGAAGCGCCCATTTGCTTCTCCACCCCCCACCCCCTCCTTCCTCTCTGTCTCTCTCTTCCCCTCCCGCAGCCAAGGCTCCATTGGAGCAAAGATGGCCCGGGCGCTGGGGATGGCTCCTTGGCCTCGGCCCCAGGCGCTGGAGTGGCTCTGGTCGCGGCAGAGCGACGCCCCGGAGGGGCAGAGCATTGCCCCCTGGTGGGCAGAGTGTTGCCCCTGGTGGGTGTGCCAGGTGGATCCCGGTCAGGCGCATGTGGGAGTCTGTCTGACTGTCTCTCCCGGTTTCCAGCTTCAGAAAAAAAAAAAAAAGGGCATCTGAATTGGAAAAGAAGAAGTAAAACTATCATTATTTGCAGATGATATGATATCGTATATAGAAAACCCTAAAGTCTCAGTCAAAAAACTACCAGACCTGATAAATGAATTCGGCAAGGCGGCAGGATATAAAATCAATAGTCAGAAATCAGAGGCATTTTTATACACTAATAATGAACTGTCAGAAAGAGAAATCAAGGAATCAATCCCCTTTACCATTGCAACCAAAAAAATAAAGTACCTAGGAATAAATCTAACCAAGGAGATTCAAGACTTGTACTCGGAAAATTATAAAACATTGATAAAAGAAATCAGGGAAGATAAGAATAAGTGGAGGCATATACCGTGCTCATGGTTAGGAAGAATAAACATCATTAAAATGTCTATATTACCCAAAGCAATTTATAAATTTAATGCAATACTGATTAAAATACCAATGACTTACTTCAAAGATATAGAACACATATTCCAAAAATTTATATGGAACCAAAAGAGAACACGAATAGCCTCAGCAATCTTGAAAAGAAAGAATAAAGCGGGAGGTATCACACTTCCGGATATCAATTTATATTATAAGGCCATTGTACTCAAAACAGCATGGTACTGGCATAAGAACAGGCACATAGATCAATGGAACAGAACAGAGAACTCAGAAATAAACCCACAGCTCTATGGACAACTGATATTTGACAAAGGAAGTAAGGAAATACAATGGCGTAAAGAGCCTCTTCAACAAATGGTGTTGGGAAAATTGGACAGCTACCTGCAAAAAAATGAAACTAGACCACCAACTTACACCATTCACAAAAATAAACTCAAAATGGATAAAAGACTTAAATGTAAGCCGTGAAACCATAAGCATCTTAGAAGAAAACATAGGCAGTAAGCTCTCTGACATCTCTCGCAGCAATATATTTGCTGATTTGTCTCCACAGGCAAGTGAAATAAAAGACAGGATAAACAAATGGGACTTTATCAAACTAAAAAGCTTCTGCACAGCTAAAGACAATAAGAACAGAATAAAAAGACAAACTACACAATGGGAGAATATATTTGACACTGTGTCTGATAAAGGGTTAATAACCAAAATTTATAAAGAACTTGTAAAACTTAATACCAGGAAGACAAACAATCCAATCCAAAAATGGGCAAAAGAAATGAATAGACACTTCTCCAAAGAGGACACACAGATAGCCAATAGGCATATGAAAAAATGTTCAACATCACTAATGATTAGAGAAATGCAAATTAAAACCACAAAGAGATATCACCTCACACCAGTCAGAATGGAGCTCATCAATAAAACAACACAGAATAAGTGCTGGCGAGGATGTGGAGAAAAGGGAACCCTCCTGCACTGCTGGTGGGAATGCCGACTGGTGCAGCCACTGTGGAAAACAGTATGGAGATTCCTCAAGAAAATAAAAATCGAACTGCCTTTTGACCCAGCTATACCACTGTTAGGAATATACCCCAAGAACACCATAGCACTGTTTGAAAAGAAGAAATGCACCCCCATGTTTATGGCAGCATTGTTCACAATAGCAAAGATCTGGAAACAGCCCAAGTGTTCTTCAGAGGACGAGTGGATTAAAAAGCTTTGGTATATATATACTATGGAATACTACTCAGCCATAAGAAATGATGACAGGATCTTTTACAACAACATGGATGGGCCTTGATAACATTATACTGAGCGAAAGAAGTAAATCAGAAAAAACTAAGAACTATATAATTCCATACATAGGTGGGACATAAAGATGAGACTCAGAGACATGGACAACAGTGTTGGGGGTACAGGGTGGGGGGAGGAGAGGCAGGGGGTTGGGGGAGGGGAGGGGCACAAAGAGCATGGCTTTTCAGCATTTGCCATATTCCCCCTTTAATGTATAGACAGACAGCAAATATTTACTTATGGTGTTTCCACTATAAAGACTGCTGTCTTAGGGACAAATGCTGATGAACTATTTCAGCAGTTCCTCCTTCTTCAAAGACATATATGTCAACATAAAGCTCCATGTTTCATAGGACATACTCAAGCTCACTCCATGCTCCCTGGAGCTTTAGCAAAAGGGAATGCCCCCTTTTTCTTTTCTTTTTTTTTCTCTCTCTCTTTTTTTTGTTGTTGTATTTTTTTCTTTTATTTATTTATTTTTTGTATTTTTCTGAAGAAGGAAATGGGGAGGCAGTCAGACAGACTCCTGCACGCGCCTGACCGGGATCCACCTGGCATGCCTACCAGGGGGGAATGCTCTGCCCATCTGGGGTGTTGCTCTGTTGCAACCAGAGCCATTCTGGCGACTGAGGCAGAGGCCATGGGACCATCCTTAGTGCCCGGGGTGGCTTTGCTACGGTGGAGCCTTGGCTGCCGGAGGGGAAGAGAAAGACAGAGAGGAGGGAGAGGGGGAGGGGTAGAGAAGTAGATGGGCGCTTCTTGTGTGTGCTCTGACTGGGAATCGAACCCGGGAATCCTGCACACCAGGCCAAGGCTCTACCACTGAGCCAACCGGCTAGGACCTAGGAATGCCCTTGTTGATCAAGCTACCCAAAAGAAAATTATATGGAGCAACCATGACAGACCGAGCAAGTCTCATACTATTCATCACCAGAACGCTGCAGCCCGGTGTAAACAGTTTCAACTTTCTCGGGAAGCAGCACGGTAGATTGGGAAATCCTGTCCAAGGGGTCCTATACTGCCCCTTCATTTGGAGTTAACCCTCAAGGACCCCTACCAGGACAACTTTGGCAGATGGATGTTACTCATATACCTTCATTTGGCAAACAGTCATATGTCCACATTACAGTGGATACATATTCCAGATCTCTAGTAACCTCTGTCAGAACAGGAGAGGCTGCTAAGCATGTTATAGCTCATTGTCTGTATGCATTGTTCTATTATTGGATTTCCTAAACTGGCTAAACTGAAAATGCTCCTGCATATGGAGCAAAAGCATTTACTGTATTTTGTCATGCTTACAATCTTTAAAGTTAAGGTATTATTAAAGTGTACTCAGCAAACATTTTAAGGTCAATTAAAAAAATTTTTTTTAAGGGGGTAGTCATATCCTGGAACTCCTACGGGTCTACCATATCATACTTTTTACTTAAAAAAAAAATTACATTTCTTTTGAATGCTGATGAACAGGAGACACCAAATCTTTTTCGCCTGCAAACTACTACCTTCTGTATTAGATCCAGCTAATAACACTGTTTTGTCTTTTTCCAAATAGCTCCAGATATATGGAAAAGATTTATATAGGTGGATGGGGATCCTCAAACCCCTCAGCGAGATCTTCTGAGCATGGCTTTTAAGATACCTAGAGGCAGAAAAAGCCCAATAGAGATCAGAGGAACTACCAGCTTTTAGGATACACCCTTAAAGGCTCCAACGCCCCAAAGGGGTCTCATAGGATGCCATCTGGGTCCTGCTTCAATAGTGGAAAGGAAGGTCATTGAGCTAAAGCCTGCCAGGCTTATATGCCTCTGCTGTGAGGAAACAGGGACACTGGAATGTAGGCTTCCCCCTTGCTCCTCTAAGGGAGGGTTCAGTCTCTTCCAGCCACCTATGACCTAACTGTGCCCAGAATGCTGGGGTTTGCCACTGAAGGCTGAAGGTGTCCAGGGCCGTCGGCCCCATCTACGACACTGTGGATGAGCCTAGGGTATTTCTTCCAAGAAGCAGGTAAACTGATCTCATTTGCACAAGGGCCACTTAACTATGTTTTGCCTGAATAGTCAGGTTTTTTATTCTTCCCTCAAAGATCTCTGTTGTGGGTGTTGATAGTCCTATTTTCTGCTGCTTTGCCTAATATATAGTATTTCCTTTATCCCTCCTACCTCAATGCCCCACTCATATTTCAGGCTGGGACCTACTCCTAATTTAGAGCTCTCTTTCCCCCTTTTGCCAACTTTATTATGAATCTACCTTTGCCACCCAGCTTAGTGTATCCCAAGGTTCTCTTTACCATGCCACAGTCGCAGAGCTCCAGGGAAAAGCAACCTGGTCTCATCTCTCCAGGCAGAGGAGAACAGAAGCTCCATATCCACGCATGCTGCAAATGGCTTTTCCAGTCTACCTGAATCATTACCAGCTAGAAGCAGCGGTCATTGGGACTTGGACATGAGCTGCAAAGTATAGTATGGTGACAACAATTCCAGTGCCATGTGGACTTTTCCTGGATATGGACTTTTCCTGGATTCCTGCTCCCTGTGACAGCTCCTAACAGACTGAACTGGGGTTGGGTTGCATTTTTCAGGGATTTGGCATGGTGATGGGGCCAACTTGGACTTGGTGAACATGTTAAGGACACTACTCTTTTATGGATTCTTGCTGTATTGGCCAAGAGTTTGCTTAAAGGCTTTTAATCACTGTAAAAAAAATAGAAGACTGGATAAAGAAGATGGGGCACATATACACCATGGTATACTATTCAGCTAGAAGAAATGATGACATCGGATCACTTACAGCAGAATGGTGGAATCTTGATAACATTATGCGGAGTGAAATAAGTGAATCAGAAAAAAACAAGAACTGCAGGATTCCATACATTGGTGGGACATACAAGCGAGACTAAGAGACATGGACAGGAGTGTGGTGGTTACGGGGGGTGGGGGTAGGGAAAGAGGGAGAGGGGGAGGGGGAGGGGTACAAAGAAAACTGGATAGAGGGTGACGGAGGACGATCTCTCTTTGGGTGATGGGTATGCAACAGAACTAAATGACAAGATAACCTGGAAATGTTTTCTTTGAATATATGTACCCTGATTTATTGATGTCACCCCATTAAAATAAAAAATTATTTATAAAAAAAATCATTAAAACGTGCATATTACCCAAAGCAATCTATAGATTCAACTCAATTCCTATGAAATACCCATGATGTATTTCACAGAATGAGAACATATCTTCTAAAAATTTATATGGAACCACAAAAGAATCTGAATAGCCACAGCAATTTTGAGAAAGAACAAAGTTGGAGAAATCATGCTACCTGATATCAAACTACACCACAAGGCCATAGTAATCAAAATAACATGACACTTGCGTAAAAACAGACATATAGATCAATGGAACAAAAGAGAGAGCCAAGAAACCAACACGTACTTATATGGTTAATTAGTATTTGACAAAGGAAGCAAGAACATACAACGGGGTAAAGACAGTCTCTTAAATAAATGGTGTTAGGAAAACTGGAAAGATACATGCAAAAAGTTGAACCTAGACCACCTTCTTATACCATACACAAGAATAAACTCAAAATAGATTAAGGACTTAAATATTAGACTTGAAACCATAAGACTTCTAGATGAAAACATAGGCAGTAAAATCTCAGATATTTCTCATAGCAATATTTTTTTTGATATATCTCCTCGGGCAAGGGAAATAAAAGAAAAAAATAAACAAATGAGATTACATTCAATTAAAAAGTTCACACAGCAAAGGAAACTATCAACAAAATGAAAATACAACCCACTGAATGAGAGAACATATTTGCTGATACATCCGATAAGGGATTAATATCCAAAATTTATAAAGAACTTATAAAACTCATAAAAAATGGGCAAAGAACTTGAATAGACACTTTTCTAAAGAGGACATACAAATGGCCAATAGACATGAAAAGATGCTCAGTGTCATTAATCATCAGAGAAATGTGAATTAAAACCACAGTGAGATACCACTTCATACCTGTCAGAATGGCTCCAATCAAGAAATCAACAAACAACAAGTGTCAGGGTGTGAAGAAAAGGGAACCCTCAATCTTCCATTTACTACCTTTGTGAGAGGTCCATTCTGTTCCAGTTACTTATTTATAAAGTAAGAATTATAATTTGACCTATTTCCGAGGGTGTCTGTGAGAATCATAAAAGATAATAAATATTAAATGACTTGAAAAAATAATCTGGCATATAGTAAGTGCTCTCCAAATGTTAACTTCATATTTCTTCCTTCCTGGCCCTTCTGTTGGAGGCATTTCTCTGCTGCTTCTGATGTATTGGCCCCCTGGGAAAGTTTACTTGGTGTTGCCCAGAGTCCTCAGGATGCTAAGGCTGCAGTTACTCATTCATTAAAATGTTGATTGAGTGCCCATTATGTGCCAGGTTCTGTTCCCGGCACCAGAGAATTATTGACTGTAACCACAATAGAGAAGGAGCTTGCAATCTAGTGCACAAGACTAGCAATAATGGTGAAACCAATAAATGAGCAAAACAGTTTTCAAGTGTTTACTGCTGTGGAGAACATGACCATGGTGATGTGACAGAGAGTGAATAGACTGCTTTAGACTGGGTGCTCAAGAAAGGCGCTCTGAGGGGTCATTTGACCTGAGGTTTGAAGGATAAGAAAGTATCTTTTCATTTAAAATTCAGAGGAAGAGTGTTTCAGGCTAATGGCACAGTGAGTACAAAGGCCCCTGAGGCAGGAATTAGCCTGGCTGGTTGAGGGATCAGGCGAAAGGTCAGAGTGGCTGGAGTTCAGAGAATAAGGGGATAAGGGGAAAGCGGTAAGTTCACTATGCTAGTCAGGGACCATTCCACAGAGGCTTGGTTGACCAAGACAAAGATTTTGGTTATATTTTAGGCCCTAGGTGGAGGGCTTGAAGCCGAGGAGAGACAAGACCTGATTTATGTTTCAAATGGATCACTCTTGCTGTTACATGGCAGATAAATTGAAGGGAGACAGAAAGGCAGGCAGAAAGACCATCAGCCCCATTGTGGGCTACTGTGGACTAGGTAGGGCAGGCAGGGAGAACGGCTTTTCCCCAAACTTATTTTCTGTTCCTTTCTTTCCTTTCTTTCTCTCTTTCTCTTTCTCTTTCTCTTTCTCTCTCTCTCCCCCCCCCTCTCTTTCTCTCTCTTTCCTTTCCTTTTCTTCCCCCCTCCCCCTCTCCCCCTTCCTCCTTTTCTCCCTTCCTCCCTTTCTCCCGTCCTCCCGTCCTCCCTTCTGTCATGGGTCAGGACTGTGTTAGACCCTGGGAATACACTGATATGTAATATTGTCATGAGCTCTGCTACCATTGAGCTTTCCATCAAATGTCTGTCTTAAAACCCTGGGTCCTCAAGCAGAGCTGTCTGTATGCAGCATCTTTCATGAACACTAATCCCACAGTGGTTCACTGGAACCACAGGTGCTTCTGCGTGAGCTCACCATGCAGGATTCTCTACTCGGCACTTTCCCCGCAACTCCCTACCTCCCTTAGGAAAACACAGGGATGTACACGTGGGGGTGCAACCTGGATATGGGGTGGGCTGCGGGGGAGAAGGAGACCGGAAGCCTAGAACTGTGTTGAAGCCTGCACACATGTTTGTGCACATCAGGTAACGAGTCTCAACCTCCAGGGGATCATTGAGAGAATTACAGGTCAGACAAATGACTTTTGTTTTTGGTCTGCTTTCAGTAAGGTCAGGCTTTTTTTTTTTTTTTTAAGACAAAAATTTTTAAGGTAGTGAAACAATATTGCCTAGTATAGAGAACACTTTTTCAGGTTCAATTCACTACCACCAAATCTGGTGTGAAATTCTGGGTGTAACCACATTTGTCAAACAGTAAAGCAAATGTGCAATCAGCTTTCTTCAAACGAAACCAAGCACTTAATAATGGTCTTCCGCTATCTGATTAATCAGAGGCCTGTGCAAAGAACCTGCAAGAAAGTCTGCTGGGTGAGCTAAACTTCTCTACATCTTTGCAGAGAGGGGAGCTTCATGTTGCAAGAAAACAGCAGTGTGTAGGACAAACTTTAGTAGGCTTTATGTGTCAGGAACTACTCATTTGGGGTAAACAAAGATAGGAGAATTTTGGCTCTAGCTGGGTGGCTCAGTGCATAAAACATCATCCCAGCACGCCGAGGTCACAGGTTCAATCCCCACTCAATGAGTGCACAACTAAATGGAATAACTAAGTGGAATGGTGAGTTGATGCCCCTACTCTCTCCACTTCCTCCTCCTTCAATCCCTCTCCCTTTTTCTATCAAATCATTGAAAGAATTTTTTAAAAAACCTTTAAAATTTTTTTAAAAGGAGAATTCTGGTAGAAGGACAGATGAAAATCAGCTTGAACCAGACCAGTTCCAGGATTTTTTTTCATGGCATTGGAATCTTTATTTCAAAATATTATTCAGAGACCCAATATATAAAAGAATGAAAACAGCTGTTTTGAAAGTGGGAGGTTAAGTAGGGCTTAGCCTGTTGCCACCTACCCCACACCTTCCCATTCCTGGAAAGTTGTGGAGCCTTAGTTCTTCAAGGAACCCATTTGGAGCCCTGTGAATTTAAACCATGATAGAAAACAAAGATTGAATTAATACATTTTTTCCACTAAGTTAAGTTTTATTTAGAATACATCATATACTAGGCACTTCACTAACAAAATAATTTACATACATAGTATTACACTTGATCTTATGAAATGAGTATTATTACACCTGTTGTCAAGATGAGAAGATTGAGAGGCCCTGGCCAGTTGACTCAATGGTAGAGTGGTAGCCTGGCATGTAGAAGTCCTGGGGTCAATTCCCAGTCTGGCCACATAGGAGAAGCGACCATCTATTTCTCCACCCCTCCCTCTCCCCTTTCTCTCTCCCTCTCTCTCTCTTCTCCTCCCACAGCCATGCCTTGAATGGTTTGAGCAAGTTGGTCCCGGGCACTGGGGATGGCTCCATGGCCTCACCTCAGGTGCTAAAATGCTCAGTTTCTGAGCAATGGGTCAGCGGCCCCAGATGGGCAGAGCATCATCCAGTAGGGAGCTTGCCAGGTGGATCCTGGTCGGGGTGCATGTGGGAGTCTGTCTCTCTGCTTCCCCCCCTCACTTAATAAAAAAATGAGAAGACTGAGGTTCAGGGTGGCTGGATCATGTGCCCAAAGTTTCATAGTTATTAACTTTTGACTTTAAGCTCAATGTTGACACCAAAGCTGCTGCTTTTAACCGATAAACTCTCCTGTTTCTCTTTGACAGATTTCTTCAATTCTTATAAAGAGCAGAAGAGTATCAAGGGATCTTTACAGGAAGGAAGGAAGGAGAGAGGGAGGAGGAGGAAAAGGAGGAAGAAAGAGTAATGTGGAGGAGGCAGAGGGAAGAGTAAGGCTTAGGCTAATGACAAAGAGGAAATTAGTGTGAAATGACAAAAACCCAAGAATCAACTGCTAAGAAAGGAAACTCCATGGAAAATCCAAAAAATAATATCACAAGGAGAGTGAGAGAAAGGAGGTGGGGCTCAGATGTAAGATCACTGCTTACTACTGACCAAAATGCCAAGATTTCAGTTAGAACCAGACCCACTGGTTTCTATTCTGATTGCTTAGTCATTTAAAGCCAGATTAATGTTCACCAATAGGTTGGCACAGGAGACCAACCCAGAGCACAGGAGTCCATTAAGTGGACCAGCCAACTGGAGCTGAGCAGTCTTTCGGGGCACCAGGCTCATGCGGCCATATGGTGCCCAGTCCCTGGATGGTGGCTTTCCATGACGTCAAATGATCATTTTGCCCCCATTGACTGAAGTTTTAGCTAGGTTGCTAAGATGACTGGGGTCCATGGGCCAACAGTGAATTAGGGGACAACCCAAAAACCAAGAGTCTGGTTATAGGATAGGGATGTATTGTTCTCCATCATTGGCTGGTTCACTTGTGTGGAATCAGTTGCCAATATGAATAGTATCACAGCCTGGTCTTGGAAAGAGTTGGTGGTGTAGCTCCTACTGGGTAAGTGGGTGACAGCTGGAGTGGAACACCTGCCCTGAGTGACGGGGGCAGATCACTTCCTAATTCCTGCCACTGATCACGTCTCTGAAGCACCTTGATCCTCTTTCCTCCTTACCTACTTCTTCGAGTAAGGGATGTGGAGTTACAAGGCAGGAGTGTTAAAAAACGTCCTGAGTCTCCTAGGTAGTAAAGGAAACAAACCTTCATTGAGGACTTTCGGTAGCCCAGGCAATTCACGTCTTCTCAGGTCACATCTTCCCCAAACTCTGCCGTTGGCAGTATTAGCCCTTTTTTTGTAGAGGACATTCAGAGATTTCTGAGATTTGGAGAAATTCTGCCGGTTGTCCAGTCCTTCTCCACTCCTTTTTGCATCTCCTTTTCCTCAGGTGCCCTGTATTCTTGTGGTAAAACTTTTAGATACTTAGCCCTAACCCAAGGCACCAGGATAGGGACCAGAGGCTGGAGACCAGCCCCAGCAGGGCCACATCAGGGGCCAAACAGATAACAGGGCCCTGGGAGGCAGTCAAGAAAAGAATAACGGACCGGAGGATGAATGAATGGGCAGTTCATATGAAGACATTCCAGTGTGAGGGGAGCACACCACTATCAGGTGAATGTTTATCTTTTGTTTTTACCTCTCATCAAATCTAACACATCCTTGTCTCTTCTCTTCAGGTTGTGCTTTCAGTTGGTAGGAGTGGGTGGTGTCAGTGAGCCAATCAGATAAGCTAACCTGCACTAATGGGTAAATTAGCGAATGGGCCTCTTCTCCCATGACTTGCTGCCACAGTCAGGTTAAGGTACATCCCTCATGATATTGGCTTGGGGAATTGACATATGGTGGGAATTTATATTTCTGTGCCCAGGAGTCTTGCAACTATACCCTAGGGGCACAGGGCTGGATAGGAACTGGCATGTGACCCAGCCTTGTTCCCCTCTAACTATGGCATCAGTAAGATGGCCAGAGTCTAATGATTGGACTGAAAACTCTGAGTTCTGAGTTATGTGGTGGCCCCATGAGGGATGAAAGGGTAGGGGGGACATGACAATTTTTAAGTCATTTAATAATATTTTAGTTAATCACATTTGAAGTTCCTAATGAACATACACATTTTTCTTTTTCTTTTTTTTTTTTTTGTTTTTTTTTTGTTTTTTTTTTTAAATAAATTTTTATTAATGTTAATGGGATGACATTAATAAATCAGGGTACATATATTCAAAGAAAACATGTCTAGGTTATTTTGTCATTAAATTATGTTGCATACCCCTTGCCTATAGTCAGATTGTCCTCCGTCACCCTCTATCTAGTTCTCTGTGCCCCTCCCCCTCCCCCTCTCTCCCTCCCTTCCTCCTATGTCCTCCCTCCCCCCACCCCTGGTAACCACCACACTCTTGTCCATGTCTCTTAGTCTCGTTTTTAAACATACACATTTTTCAAAGGTAAAAATTAGATGTGTGGTAAAGAGAAAAAATACCTAGAAAGGTATAAAGAGTGCAAGTGCCCTGTCCCCCTGAATCTCAGTTCATTCCCTACAGGGATTAACTACTGTTAACTTGTCAGTATCTAAGCTAATTCAGCCTGGAGTTGGACATCCATCCTATCCTCAGAGAAACATCGAATCAACAACCACCCAGCCGGTCTTCTTTCCCTTCTCCCACCCCAGAGCCACACATTACAAGACGGTGTGTGACCTTGTTCTGTTCTTTGTCTTCCGTACTATTGGCTTTCTTTCTCCACTGCTATAGAACCCCCATTTACTCTTCCCTTTTCCACTTCGGAACAAAACCTCTGTCAATGGCTTATACTTAAATGTAGAAAAGATTGTAATGAATTTGAAATGTGGGATCTGGAAGGAATTTTCCATAATTGTGGAAGCTGAGTATATGCACTATCTTGGGTTTATATAATGTTTTACTCTTTACAAAAGGGTTTTCCTGTTCATCATTGCATTTGACCTTCTTATCAGCTCCCCATAAAGGGGTAGGCAGTATGATTTCCACTGCACAGATGAGGAAACAGATTCCCCAACGTGACTTCCCACCAGCCATTGCAGTCATGGTCCTGGGGGCATGGGCCTGGCAGGCCTTACGGCTCACTGGTGTTAACAGTCTTGTAGAGGGGTTTCAAGTGTGGTAAGGAGAGGGTGGAGAGGCTAGGTAGTTCCTCAGATTGCAATCCTTGGAGGCTGGCTTTGCATAAGTTGGCAGCCGGCCCTGGCTCAGGTACTCTGCTGACTTCACTTTCCAGGTCTGACTTGGCTCCCGCCTTGGGCTTCCAGGAATGGGAATGGTACCACCACTGCTTGAAGCAGAGGAGAAATGGAGTTCCTGGCATTCAGCCAGGTTTAGCTAAATAATTAAACCTCTCTGAGCCTTCAAAATGGACGTAATAACACCCATGTAACTGTAGTGACCAAATTTTATAGGCCTGTTGTTTAAGTGAAAGGAAGAAATGCATGTACATGGCTTAGAGCAATGGGAAGTGTACAGGAAGTGCCCAGTGAGCATTAGATGTGATGATGAGCACAGTGGACGGTGATGGTCCAGGTCCTGAACCAGACTGCCTGGGATTGTACCTCGCCTCCAGCACTTCCTGTTAGGCCATGGCAACATTACTGTGATTCAGTGTCTTCAGTGATGAAACAGCAGGGTCAGAGAGTGTGACTCTTTGAACTACCATCATGTTGAGATGATCCGTGTAAAGTGCTTAACACAGTGTGTGGCACAGGTACTGAAAGACTGTTAGTCCTCCTGATTATGGAGGCACAGAGAAGGGCCATGTGACCCAGACTCGGTGAGACTTCGTCAGGGATGGCTTCCCACCCCAGTGGGCTCTGGGCTGTGTTCGGCAGATGTAAAGGAGACAGCCTGTGAAGAAGGCTGTGAAGGTGTCCCGAGCAGAGCAGCCCAGAGATGGGGAAGCACATGGGGTGCTCGCAGAGCTGTGGTGTGTCTGGGCCCCAAGGTCAAGGTAGGAAGTGGGACAAGGTGAGGCAGAGAGGAAGGCAGTGTTTGGGACCTGAGGGGCTTGTGTGCCATCGTGAGGAGCCGAGAGCTCCGGAGGAGCTGGGCCTGCTGCCCCATCTCCTGGGGCTGGTTTTCAAGGGTGGATGAAATGATATTCACGGACAAGGAATCAGCTGATGTAAACAAGGCTTGGATTATTGGCATCCGTGAACCCCTACCTGCTAACCAAAGGCCCAGAGCTCAGACTGTGGCCGTCTCCTCTGGAAACAGGCCATTAATCAGCTAACGGCTTCCACTTTGGGAGAGAAGAAGGGAAGGCTGTGACTGGAGGCTGGTCTTATGATTGGAAGAAAGGAAAGCTGTTGTAACTTCTCACAGGGATATAAAAACAAGTTGACTTTCGGTTTCCAACTGGGCTTTGTTGTCCACTATCAGATAGGAACAGATTTGTTTATCATGTTCCCCTAGAAATTAAGTTGTTGAGGCTGCCAGAGAGGTCAGTTCTGAGTGGGCAGAGGAGGAGGAGTTGCTGGGGACATGGTGGTCCGTGTGGTTAAGGGATCACAGGGGCAGCAGGGGGTTGAGGAGAAAGAGCACTTGACATCAGTCCAGAGTCATGGGGGCCAGTGTCAGCTTCACCTCTTGGTTTCCGGAAACAGTGAACAGTGTTCTATAAAACATAGATAATAATAACACTTGCTCGATTGGCATGACCAAGCTGTTTGAAGAAAGCGTATGTCTGTAGAGACACTCTCTAAGCTGCACCTAGAATAACATCTAGCTCAACCCCTGTCACTCGTTCAGGCCTTCTGATAGGCCAGCTTCCTTCCTATCTTTGTGGACACGTGCTCCTGTTGCTGCTACAACTAGAACATTCTTCAGTCAGCTCTTCTCAAGGCCTTTCTGCTCATCTCAGCTTCTAGGCCATATCCTTTGAAAGGCCTTCCCTGATTTACTGAAAAGCACGAACCTCCTTCTGAGCCTCTGCCACCCAAGAGTGTTAGGGATTGCCCTGGCCGGTTGGCTCAGCGGTAGAGCGTCGGCCTAGCGTGTGGAGGACCCGGTTCGATTCCCGGCCAGGGCACACAGGAGAGGCGCCCATTTGCTTCTCCACCCCTCCGCCGCGCTTTCCTCTCTGTCTCTCTCTTCCCCTCCCGCAGCCAAGGCTCCATTGGAGCAAAGATGGCCCGGGCGCTGGGGATGGCTCTGTGGCCTCTGCCTCAGGCGCTAGAGTGGCTCTGGTCGCAACATGGCGACGCCCAGGATGGGCAGAGCGTCGCCCCTGGTGGGCGTGCCGGGTGGATCCCGGTCGGGCGCATGCGGGAGTCTGTCTGACTGTCTCTCCCTGTTTCCAGCTTCAGAAAAATGAAAAAAAAAAAAAAAAGAGTGTTAGGGATTAAGGACCCAGGCTCTGAAGCAGGCCTCTTGTGTTCACATTCAGCTCTGACATGCACCAGCGGTTTGACCCTGGGCAGCCACCTAATCTCTCTGTGCCTCAGCTTCCACGTCAGTAAGACAGCGCCCTGACGGGACAGCTTGGTTGGTAGAGCGTCGTCCCAATGCACAGAGGTGCCGGTTTAATCCCCGGTCAGGGCACATACAGGAACAGATCAGTGTTTCTGTCTCTCTCTCCCTTCCTATCACTCTAAAATATTAATAAATAATAATAAAAAAGATAGAATATAGTAATATCTAACTCACAAAGTGGTGGGGACAAAAGGTGACTTTAATGGATGTCAGCTATTGAAACTGTTAGCATTATTTCCTTTCTAGCCCTAACCATGTCTGTGATGAATTTATTTGTATGTGTGCTGGTTGTCTAGCACCAACTCACTTCCATCGTGGGATCTCCATGAGGACAGTGACCACATCTTTCTCATCCATTCCATGTACCACGTGCATAGCACAGTGCCTGGCACCGAGCAGATGCTCAAGAACTATTGTAGTTGTTGGGTAAGGAGTGTACCGAATGGGTGTTTTCCCAGATCTGAGCCCTGAGGGCGCCAGAGGCAACCCGGTGGAAGAGACTGTTGTCCGAGGCTCTGCTTTGTGTCCTTCCATTCTCCCCTTCGCAGCCTTTCACTTACGGAATGAGCCAGCAGTGAAACCCCAGGCACCTGAGTGCTTCCCCTCCCACCAGCCCAGGATTTGACCACAAAGAAGGGGAAGAAAAAAATAAGAGAAAAAGATGAGCTCCTAATCGCATGTTTCTTGGGACAGAAAAATGAGCTGTCTTTTTTCCCAGTCATGTGGACATTGCAGCAGATTAGAGGGGGTGGGGCATGTTTCCTTGGGCCCCAGAGTGATCAGGTGATGGAGGAGTCAGAGGCCCCAGCCTGGGTGTCAGCTGTCAGGGCTTTTTCTGACTTTGCCCCCAATCAGCTGTGCAACCTTCCTCAAGTTGCTTTACTTCTCTGGGTCTCTTCAGTGTCCTCATCTGCAAATTGAGGGGATTGGCAGGGTTGATTAAAGTAGAGTGGCCATACAGTTTGGTTTTGTTTACAGATCTGCTGTGATCATTAATAATAACCTCTTTCCTTCTGTAAGGGACCTATACTGGATGATAAGATTTGTTAGATTCAAGTCTCTTCCAGTTACAATATTTTGTCTTAAAAGTTTTCATTTTCTGATTGCTTGCTCCTGCCTCTGCCCCACCCCAGATCCAGGGTCAGACCAGCTTCATGTCCTGAGGTGCTGACCTCCTGGGACAGTGGAGGCATCCGCCCTGTGGCTCCCAGTGGGGTGTGGTGATGGGAGGTATCTGCAGTATGGGAAAAGAGCGAGGTAGGGGCTCTAATCCCCTGCTGCCCCTCTCACAACAACCTTGTCAGTGGCTGCTTTCTGTTTGCACGGCTTCCACTGGGCTGGGCTGCAGCAATGTTACTCTCTCCTGGCTTCAGGAGATGATGAGGCCCACGGGAGCATCACTGTTCAGGCCCACGGATGATGATGAGGTCTCCGGGAGCATCACTGTTCTCAGCTACCCCTCACTCTGTCCGCGCCCCTGTAGGTAGTTCCTTCATCTGACTCTCTTCAGGTAGCTGTTTGAAGTGTCTGCTTATTTCCTGTTACACTTGAACAAATACACATTCTTTGCCACTGTGACCCAATCCCCAGTCACTGTGACTAGGACACCGGGCTCTTTAAATCAGGGATAACTTAAACCTAAAAGCAGACAGCTAGATTGATGTGTCTGGGGTTTCTAGGATGTTAGGAGGGCTGAGGACTGGCTTGTGGTATAACAGGTAGCTTGAATGAAGGGCAGGGGACATGCCAATGGCCTTCAATCCAAATGCCTGCAGGAGCCACTATAGCAGCGTGAAAATGAGATTGAGAAACTCACTGTGCACACTTGACACCTAATAGGTATCTGAGAAATGTGCATGGAATAAATAGTAAGACTCCCCCCTGCATTTTTTTATGAACATTTTACATATGCACTGTTAGGGCTGGGAAGAAGGGGAATGGGAAATTGTTTAATGGGAATAGAGTTTCAGTTTTGCAAGATGAAAAGAATTCTGGAGATTGGTTGCACAATAATGTGAGTGTACTTAACCCTACCGAACTGTACACTTAAAAATGACTATGATGATAAATTTCATGTTAAACACATTTTACCATAATTAACAAATTAAAAAAAATTATTTCTATCACTTAGGTCGGTGTGACTTGGCTGGTTTAATCAGTTTCTCTGAGCCTATGTGTTTGCATATGAAAAAGGAGATAGTAACATCTGCTAGCTCTTGTGAAGACAGGATCAGGTGCTGTCTGGTTGCAGTCTTGCTTTGCAGAATTTGGAATCTCAGGCTTCCCAGGCAGCTAAAAGACCCTGTTGGTGAGTCCCAATTGAGTTGCTCTTTTCCCTTTCCATAGTAGATACTCGATGAACATTTGCTGACTGATTGGCTGACTGAATCTACCTGTGTAGACATGATCTAGAAGGAATCATATTGTGTAGGAAGCTATGTTCTGGTACATAGTTGGCATTCCAGCTTTATGGAATAGGTGAATGAACAAAGTATATAACACAAATGGTCGTGAATTATAAAACAATCTACCTGTTCTGTGTGACCAGGCAGTGATGCAGTGGATGGAACATCAACTGGGACCAGAGGACCCAGGTTCAAAACCCCGAGGTTGCTAGCTTGAGTGTGGGCTCATCCAGTTTGAGCGTGGGCTCATCAGCTTGAGTGCAGGGTCGCTGGCTTGAGCGTGGGATCATAGACATGACCCTATGGTCGTTGGCTTGCATCCAAAGGTCGCTGGCTTGAGCAAGGGATCACTTGCTCTGCTGTAGTGCCCCTTCCCCCCCCCCCCCCCCCCCGTCAAGGCAAAAATGGGAAAGCAATCAATGAACAACTAAGAAGCTGCAATGAAGAATTGATGCTTCTCATCTCTCTCCCTTCCTATCTTTCTGTCTCTATCTGTTCCTCTCTCAGTCTCTGTCACAAAAACAAAAATAACCAATCTGTCTGTTCCAAAATGTACAATATTTTTTTCTCATTTAGTCCTCTAATAGCTGCTTCAGAATGCAAATTAACTGAAAGCCTGCTGACTGAGTTTCATGTAAGCGTCAGGATTAGTTTTCTATTGCTAAAAGAATAAAACAACAAATTTCCACAAATATAGTGGTTCAAACAACACATTTATTATCTTCCATTTTTGTAGGTTACACTTCCCACACGGGTCTCACTGGGCTAAAATCAAGGTTTCGGTCGGGCTGCTTACGTTACTTGAGGTTCTAGGAAAGGATCTGTTTTCTTGCACGTTTTGGTTGTTTGCAAAATTCAGTTTCTTGTGGTTGTGGAACTGAGGTCCTTTTCTTTCTTACAGGAAAGTTAGCTTCTAGAGCCCCACCCCACCCCCACGTTGCTTGACTTGTGCCTGAGAGTCAACAACTCTTCTTCCCTCTCATTTCTCTGTTCAAACAGGGAAAGATTCTTCGCCTTTATCAGTTCGCTGGTGGGTTCATTGCTGCCAGTAATTGAGGATGTCTTTGCTGGCTTGGTGAAGCTTCCAGGAGTCACCAGAGCAGGTGTTACTTAGGCTCACCCAGCACCAGCACCTGGCGTTGGCTGTCCATGCTGTCATTGGCTCCTCTAGCAGGGTCAGCCCCAGCCAGGGACCTGCTGGTCTCGGGTGCTGACCTGTAGGCTGCTTCCAGAGCTTTCTCTTCAGAGAGACCAGTAAGCTACTTTGCTAAAAGGCCATCTGTTTCAAGCCTTTTTATCTCCCTGTTTGTCATCGTCTTTCCTCCCCCATCTCTTTTTCTTTCTCTCACCTCTCCTCTCTAGTTTTCTGATGTTTTAGGATCAAAATAATGAAAAAGAATAGAAGCCATTTTAACTCAGGTAATAACCCAAAGAAGTAAGCAGGAGTGTAAGCTCACTGCTCTAGTCTTCCCTGTGAAGGGATGTTTTTCTGTTTTTCTTCTTTGGGGAAACGAGGCAACAAGAGGCTGAAGTTGCACTGCCGTGGGGGTAGGGTGGGGCGGGGCCGTCTGCTACCTATTGATGTAATAAAAATCAAGGTGGCAGGGAGGAACTGGCCACTTCTGAGGTCACCGGGATTACATGCGAGTTTCAGGTAAACCATGGTTGCAGTTCTTCCATGTGTCATCCCTATAGGGATGGTGGGGAGACTCTTGCCCAAGGTTTGATCAGAGAGAAGGGGCGTGTTGGGCTTGGACCTTCTAGATGCCACAGTGGGAAGCCAAGTCCCATCTGGTGCTTGTAGAGGTCATAGCTCTTGGGAACTGGGGTTGCAACACAGGAAACTCCTCCTCCCTGCCTCAGACCACACCCTGGCTTCCCTCACACTCAGGCTTCCCAGTTACACCAGTGATGCCATTGGGGCAGCTCTGGGAGGACATTTGGGAAAGGGGTCAGCAAGGTTGAAACTGCTGGTGTAGTATCATCAAGAAGATTCCTTGAGAAACCCAACAGGAGAGAAGAATTAGCTGAGCTAAGAAAAGCCACCAGACCTTTCTTTTGGCTTGAGACATTGCTTATATTTGAATAATAACCAAATTCATAGTAACCAATTATAATGTGACTGTTGAGCCACAATGATGTGTTAATCACAGTTTTACAGAGGTAAGTTTAGTCACTATACTAACTCTGCAAGTTAGGCACTTTCTGCACCCTGTAGATCAGAGGTCGGGAACCTATGGCTCGCGAGCCAGATGTGGCTCTTTTGATGGCTGCATCTGGCTCGCAGACAAATCTTTAATAAAAAAAATAATAACATTAAAAATATAAAACATTCTCATGTATTACAATCCATTCATTTCATACCGTTCATGTTCAGGGTTGCAGGTGTCTGGAGCCAATCACAGCTGTCCTCCGGGACAACACCAAATTTTTATTGGATAATTAATGTGTAACGTACACGGGTTGTTGTATGGCTCTCACGGAATTACATTTTAAAATATGTGGCGTTCGTGGCTCTCTCAGCCAAAAAGGTTCCTGACCCCTGCTATAGATGTTGAATTTAAGAATGAGAGAGTTTAGGAGAGTTGTCAGAGAGCACAGAGCATGTTTGGTGGGACTGAGATTTAAGTTCAGAGTCATTGATTTTTAAAGCCTGATTCTCTTTCTTTCCCTTCCTTCCTCCCTTCCTTCCTCCCTTCCTTCCTCCCTTCCTTCCTTCTTTCCTCCCTTCCTGCCTTCCTTCCTCCCTTCCTTCCTTCTTTCCTCCCTTCCTGTCTTCCTTCCTTCCTTCTTTCCTCCCTTCCTGCTTTCCTTCCTTCCTTCTTTCCTCCCTTCCTGCCTTCCTTCCTTCCTTCTTTCCTCCCTTCCTGCCTTCCTTCCTCCCTTCCTTCCTTCTTTCCTCCCTTCCTGTCTTCCTTCCTTCCTTCTTTCCTCCCTTCCTGCTTTCCTTCCTTCCTTCTTTTCTCCCTTCCTCCCTTCCTCCCTTTTTTCTTTCTTCCCTTCCTTCCTTCCTTCTTCCCTCTCTCCCTCCCTTCCTTCCTTTCTCTTCTATTTTCTGTCATGCTTGCTTCATGTCTGTTTGTAAAGATATAAAATGTCACACACTCAGTGGAGGTCCCTTTGTGTCCCTCCCCTGTCTCATTCTCCTCCCCTCCTCCCCAGAGGCAGTCTCTCAGTGGAGGTTAGCAAGTGTCCCTCCCATCACTCATTATGTGTGTCCACGGCTATAGATGATATGTAGCATTGTATGTTTTTAAATTTTACATATAATAAAAAGGGCTAAAAGTATTAATTTTAGAGGGAATTACAGAGAGGGAATTACGAATCTGTTAACTACAGGAAAAGATTCACCAAACAGATCCATCAAAAGAGCTCTAATGAAAAACACATTGAGGTATGATTTTTTAAAACCTGTCAAGTTGGTCAGTATTCAGATTTAGTATCACAGTGTGTAGAAGAGGCTGTAGGGAAAGAGGCACCCAGACTGTGGGGGAGTGAATGGGCCTAATCTCTGTAGAGGGCAGTTTGACAATATCAAAAATGCAAATGTGCAACATTACCAGAGAAATTCAGTTTCTGGGAATTCATCTAAGGTTGTATCTCTCTATGTTCAAAAACACATGTGTCAAGGGTATTCACTGAAGTAGGTAGGGCTTGTGAAAAAAAAAGCCCTGAAATAATCCACACAACCATCAATAGGGGGATGGCTGAATACATTACGTATGTCTCTGTAATGGAATCCTCTGTAGTTACAAAAGAGAACAGAGGCACTCTCTATGCTAATATGGAAAATTTTCCAATGTGTATTAACTGGAAAAAAATCAGAGTACAGAAAAATGTGTATAGTATGCTACCTTTTGTGTAGCAAAGAGGAAAATAAGCCTATGTATGCATTTTTGTTTATATGTCCATAAAGAAACTCTGAAAGTTTCCATATGAAATTCTGAAAGTTGATAAACTCTGAAAGTTACAAAACCAATAACAATTTTGCACATGGCAGGAAAGGGGTGGGATGAGGGAAAGGAGAAAACCTTTTATTTATTAAAAACCTTTTTTTGAGCAATGTGGGTAGACTATGCTACCTAGTCCGAAAATTAAATTTGGAAGTTAGAGTGGGATCATACAATATTAGTCATTCTGCAACTAACCTTTTTCAACCTGGATTATGTTTTCAAAGGCCTACGCATGTGGTCATGACTTGAATCTTTTCTTTAGTTGTGCTGCCTTGAACGGAAGAATCTTACAGCTGGAAACGCTCCTGGAGATCACCCACCGCCTGACTTTATATTGCAGGAAAGTTTTTCATTGCTAGGGCTCTTTTGATGGATCTTTTTGGTGAATCTTTTCTTGTAGTTAACAGATTTATATGGCAGGTGCAGAAATGACCAGTGGATTGCCCAGGGTGGCCCTGCAGGTCAGTGGCATAACTGGGTTTGGCCACAGGTCTGCCAACCACGACCGAGTGTCTGGGGCTGCCTTTCTGCCCCCTCTCCCAATGCCAAAACCCCCTCCTGATTCTTACCAAGAAGTTAGTAACTCTATGTGTCATCCTTTTCTAGGGGTGTTTACTTTTTAAAAACAAAACAAAGATAAACAACATCAGACAGCAAACTGGGTGCTCACCCATATATACAGGAGGGATTGTTCGCATCTCAGAAGTCAGAAAGAGAGGCTTTGGAGTGAGAGAGATGGTGGGGAGGGGGTTGCCAGTGCTGGAGTCAGTAGCCAGGGATGAAGGGAACTTTGTAGTATCTCCTCCCCCCTTTCCCCTTGCTAAATAAATAAAGGAAAAGGAAAAGGAAAAAGGCAGACAAAACCCGAACTAAACAACTAGGTTATCACTCATTCACTTATGGGGTTGGTTCTGCCTTGAGCTCTGGAAAGAACTAACTTGTGGTTTGAATTGGTGATGGCATTGCTGTGAATACTGTTAATGTAACAAAATGTTTTTAGACTTTTTTACTGCCACAGAGACATTCGAGGCACTAAGAAGCCCACTCCCACCACAGTGAATGAGGTCTCTGAAGTTCACGTCCTCTGGTCCACCCCTCGTCCATTAGGCAGGACCTCAGGAACCATCCTGACAGATGAGGACCTTTCAGGATTTCCCTTGATGAATGACCCCTGCCCTCTGGAATTCCTATAGTCAGGCACTGTGTCAGAAGTGGTGAGAATACAGAAACCCTAAAATATGTGCTTTCATCTGAAATTAAATAGCATAGATGAGGTTGTTTCTCAAAATTTTGTGCCAAAATAACAGTAAAAGACCAGCAACAGTGTGAAGAGGCCCTTCCCAATCTTGGGATTTTGATCACATTCGAGATGTTTAGTTAAAATTTCATGCAAATGCTGATTTTACTCCATAATACAAACATGTTTGCTTTAATGTCCACATTTTTATTCTATAATCTCCCCCCTCCCAGTTTTCTGGTAAAATTGATGCTCTACAAAGATATACCGTGTTGGCTGTGGCTATAGATACCTTTTGTACAGATCTCAGCCTGGATCTTTCTGACTCAAGTCTGAGAAGCAGGATTATCCAGGAGCTGGCTAATTTTCTTTGTGAAGGACCAAACAGTAAATATTTAGGGCCATACTGTTTTCTATTACAACTACTCAACCTACCTTTGTAACTTTGTAATCAAAGCAGCCATAGACAAGACATGGCTTGTGTTCCAATAAAACTTTGTTTACAAAGACAGATTTGACTCATGGCCTGGATTTGGCTTGTAGGCTGCAGTTTACCAATTTCTGGAATATATAATAAGTGTCCAGGAGTTTCTGAAAAAGGAAGTCTTTTCAGCTGGGACAAATAAGAAGAGTGGGAGTAGAGATTCCACTGATCATTGAAGGCTTTGTAGTTTTAAGAGCAGAGAGGAAATTACAGCATTATTAGTAGAGGACTAGTATAAGAAAAAGCAGTATTTTTAGGTTTATGTGTAGATGGGACACAGGGAGGACAGTGAGATCAGTTTGGCTCGAGGAAGGAATTTGTGCCTGAGAAAAGCATTCTGAAACATCAGGGCTGGAAGGGACTTTGCTGATCACTTGCTCTCATTGGACTGATGGAGAAATTGAGGTCAAGACTGATCTCAGATCTGGAAAGAGGCTGAAGCGTGGGGAGCCATGAATACTAAGCGAAGGAGTCTCGGCTCTGCTGCGTAGGCTACTGATGTTTCCACATTTCATCATTTGACTACTTATTCAGTACTCAGCTTCCTACAAGCCTCGTGACCAGATGTCCCAAGAGGGGTTCCTTTGGGATGAAGTTCATTGTCGTCCTGTGTACACCCTTGTGAAAAAGCAGTTGTAGAGATGTGATAAGACGTCTCTTATGCGTGTGGAGCAATCACCTGGACAAGGGCCAAGGATCCAGAAGCCTTAGCTTCTCATGTTGCCACCACCTTGCTCTGCAAGCCCAGACCAAATCCTGAGCTTCCTCTGGCTGATGCAAGAGTGTTCCTCCTCATTTCTCCATCAGAACCAGTGGTCTGTTCCTCTCCCGCTGTTCTCTGCCTCCTCTCACTGCCACTGCCAGCATCAAAGTCATAAATGAGCTGAGGACACTGGAGTAGGCCCTGCAACCTCATGTGACCCAGACAGCCATTCCTTGATTTGTCCCCTATGAATTATTGAGCACTTCTCATGACCGGGGTGCTGAGGATACACAGGGAGTGAGGTAAGCAGGTGTCTGCCCTCACGGGGCTCACAAGCTAGTGGTGTGAGTGTGGGAAACATAAGCAAAGGACAGGTAAGCACACAGATAACAGAGTTTCACATGGCGATAGTGCTGTGAGAAAAGTCGAAAAAGAAGTTGGGATAGTGACTAGGGGCTCTTTTGGCCAGTCTAGCAGGGAAGACCTCTGAGAAGGGAACTGAAGGTTGAAAAGAGCCAGTGACTGAGCGCTCCAGGCGGGGGGATGAGCAAGAGGGGAAGCCCTTGAGCGTCCTGTGTCTGAGGAGCAGAGAGAAGGTGGAGTGTCTGCAGGGTGGTGTGTCTGCAGGGTGTGGCGGAGGGCAAGGTGGCTAGGAGACAAAGAGAAGGCGGCAACTCAAAGAGATGGATGAGTTTCAGTCTGGCCTATCCCATGACTCAATCTGGTTTATAGTTCTGAAATAACCTGGAGAATGGTTTGGGAGGATTATGAGTAAGGTAATAAGTAAGGTAACTGACAAGGCTAGCCCAGGTGGGGAAGAGTGGTGGCCTGAGCCAGACAGAGCAGTGGAGACAGAGAAGTGACTGAATCGAGGACACACTTTGGAAGCAGAAGAAACAGGACCTGCAGAGCAATTGGATGTGGGGGCTGCAGTGGTGCTGGTGAAGAGGAGGCAGAATCAGGGATGACTGCCTGGGTTGGGGCTTAGCCAGCTGGTCACTTGTATTTTTTTGTTGTTGTTGAGACTGGAATGCTGGGAGATGAACATTTTTGGGTGGGGAATGTGGTCAGTCTGTCCATAGACCCATCATGGGTGTGATAAATGGTGATGCCTTTGAGACCTACAGGAGGGGATGTGCACTTGGCATTTGGAAGTACATTGTGTGTGTGTGTGTCCAATCGTAAAAGATTAGCATTCTCTCTGACAACTGTCTGAGATGCCTGAGACTTGATTTGTTTGGCCACCTATTTTAGATCTCCTTCCCGGAATGTGTGGGACTCCTTGAAGAAGAGCTGTCCATTCCATGGATCCATTCTAGTTCCTGCCTTCCACCTCCACCAGACATGCTCCCATCTCTGCTCAAGCCCTCACCTCCACCTGCCTTCTCTGCCCATCCTGCGTGGCCCAGAGTGGACACATAAGGGAGACCTAATATATATTGTCTAATAGCTTTTCCCAAAGACTGAGCCACTCACATTCCTATCAGCAGCAAAGGTGTGTTGATTTCTCTACGTTCTCAACAATGCAGAGCAGGATCATTTGCCAATTGGATAGATGATAGATGGTGACACATTTTGATTAGTATTGCAAAGACATGCTTTTGAACAGCAAAGTCCTGTCTGTAAATTGCAACACACAGGATGGCTGAAGCACTCACAATCACACATCACAATATAGGGATTTTAGGGTTCAGATCATAGTGATGGTTAACATTCATTGACCCCTCGTTGCATGACAAGCACTGTGCTACTACTCTGCAGGCGTGAACCTCTCTTGAGCTCTATAGCATCCCGACATGGTGCATGTTATTCTCATCCCTCGTGTTCTAGATGAGGAAACTGAGGCCAAGAGAAATGGAATAACTTGTCCAAACGGCAGGACTGGGAGTCGCATCCCAGGCCGGTGTAGTGCAGAGTCCAGACTGCTAATCATCACCCTCCTTCCTCTGTCCGGAGAGGGCGGCCAGCCCAGCACTGCTCCCCGCCCAGGATGATTGACGAAACTTTTCCTGGAAATGCTTGTCACCTCTTAGCATCTCCTTTCCACCCTCTGTACCACGAAGCTTCCTGCAGATTTATGGTGGGAGGTGACTCCCTGCTTGTAGACCTTCTCTGCCACCTCTTTCTTGTCACATGGTAGTGAGGTCAATTTATTTTTTCCTGATAATGAAAATAATGAGATTACATATACACCTGTGGCCTGCTGTGTGTGAAGCACCATCTGTCCTACCGCTCTCCATGGAGCGCTTACCCCTGCAGACACTGCACGTGCTCACTGCAGGAGGTCGGAGTGACGGGTGCCGAAGGCTTGCCACAGGAAGACTGTGCTGCATTCCCTCCCAGTATTTTTTCTTGGCTTAAGTACTTTTAATACATTTTCATGGGCTTCACATGACACGTGCAGTAAAGTTGTACATGTTCAATGATACAGTTTTGAGAGAGAAGAGAAGAGAATTTAAAACATGGGCAATTCTGTTCAGCATTCCACTGAATCCACTGTTCCCTCCTGAGACTTCAATTCCTGGGGGCTTCTCATCATGTGAGTGTCTCGCCATGGAGACTGGGATTCTGGGTTTAAAGAGATGTGTTCTGGGTTCAATGTGGTACCTCTTTCAAACCAACTGCTTCAGCAGTTGATCATACTGAGAGTCAGGTATATCAAATAATTAGGGAAACACTGGCGGATCCAACTTACTGAGACGTGTCCCTCTCCCATATGGTGTCGTGCTTAGGCATTTTCAAGAGTGAGTCAACTTTCGACATTTTTACCTGGGGTGCAGACTTGACAAGCTAACCCCTTTACATGATGCTACTCCACTCTCTCTAGCTGAGGTCACCCTGTAGTTTGACGTTGAAATCAACGTGACTTAAGCTCTTAATCCTATTTTTCTGTGGGCAGTTCGGCTCTGTCCCTCAGACCCCCACTGGCTCTGGGGCTGACATTCTCGTGGTTGGTTCTGCTCTGGGTGTGTGCCCTTGAGGAGCACTGGGTCACAGCACGCTGCCCTCAGCTCCAGAGTCTCGTGTCCTGCAGAACGCGACCTGTGCTTTTTGTTCTCACCTGGCCCTTCTCTCCAGTGTGCGCTTAGCAGACCGGAATCAAGGTCTGGAGACTTGGGAGGGATTTTTAAAATTTGTAGTCACACCAACCGAATGAATTACTTTCCTTTCGCTGTTTCCGAGCCATGGGGAAGCCCAGTGCCTGCTGCTTTGGGGGCGTGGAAAAAGAGGTGGGATGTTGGGGTCTGCCGCCGCCCAAGTGTGACAAGAATGTACACATTCCCCTAGACTGAGAGAACACCTTTGGGAAGTGGGACTGGGGCTGTCCTGTCATTAATTATTCCCCAAGCTAGCTGCTGACTGGCTGACGTGGTCCGTGGGCCTCGAAGAATGGGATGTGGAGCAGATTGCCTCTCGCTGGGGAGGGGAAGGGAAGCGGCTGGTGCCCACGTCAGGACACCTGTGTAAGTGTAATGCAGGGAGTGGCCCTACCACATTCTGCAAGGAACCCAATGCATGTGCCCCAGGAAAGAGCAGTCACAGGCAGGGAGCCTAAGGCCAGTCCCTGTGAGCCAGGGAAGCAGTAACCATCGAAATAAATAGGACCAGCCCCTCACTCTGTGCAGCTAAGTAAGGAGACAGCTCTGCCCGTCCATCGTTCCATCCTGCCCCAGCACCAGAGGACATGTGTGGAGATGGGGGTGATGAGAACACCTCCGTAAGCTTCTTAAGATGCAAGTCTAGTGTTTGGGGTTGGGGGAGGGGTGGTGAGAAGGAAAGAGTTGTTGCTTGAAAATAAGTTTAAAAGTTTGAAATACCTAAAACAGAGTCCTACTGGAAAAGAAATGTGACTGACTAACCTCTAATGACTAGAAATAAATGGTGCTGGACTAAGACACTGTTAAGTATGATTAAGGAGGGTTTGAGAGCCCACAGTTGGTGGCAAGTTTGTGTTTGAAACCGTGGCAAGAGGTTCCTTGGAAAACTGATATAATTGGAGTTATTGGGTATCAGCCTTTTTTTTTTTTTTAATTATTTTTATTTATTCATTTTTTTAGGGGGGGGGAGAGAGAGAGAGAGAGAGAGAGAGAAGAGGGGGAGGAGCAGGAAGCATCAACTCCCATATGTGCCTTGACCAGGCAAGCCCAGGGTTTTGAACCGGCAACCTCAGTATTCCAGGTCGATGCTTTATCCACTGCGCCACCACAGGTCAGGCGGGTATCAGCCTTTTAAAGACTGGATTCTTATGGCCAAAATGCCTCTGCAGGAAGGTGGTCTTTCCCCAGGTTCTCGAATATGCCCACTTACTGAATGATGTTCATTCAGGCCTGGAGAGGCGCGCTCTTCGGAACCTGGACTCTCAGAGTACACTGCAGGGAGGGAGCGTCACCAGGAAACCTTGCAGCCTCAGGAATTCGTGTGGAAGTGAGCAGGAGAGCATGACGCCCCCCACTTACCTCTTGGGTTTACTAAAGAATCATGTTCAAAGTGGGTATGAATGAGTATCAGGCTGTTTTCTACCCACACTACTGCCAAATTCTTCCTTTCTTACTCTGAGTCACTGTGCCAGTCACCTGCTTCTTCTAGCAACCTGGGAATCCTAAAAACCATGGGGTCCAGGATGTCACCCAGATTCCCCACACTGAAGGCATAGCTGTGGATGTAGAGAACGGGGTAGGGAGAGAAAGTAATAGGAGGGCTGGACGGAAAAGGGAATTCGAATGGGGGCCATTTGAAAAGGAAAATGGCCTTGACTTCTTTCGTAGGCTCTGTCTTGGAAACAAAAAGAGGAAGGCAGGCTGAGAAGGAAGGTTAGTTTTTAGCAACCCGTTTGAAAACTGACCACTGAGGAGAGAGCCCAGAACCACAGACAAAGTCAACCTCTTTACCTCAGCATCATTTGATCATTTAGAAAGTCCCCAGTCTTAGGAGGCGTTGTTCCTGGGCAGCGGGCTCTGTTCCGGACTGGATGAGACCTGGACTGAGCACGGGGAGTGTGTGGTCCCTTCCCCAAGTCAGTCCCTGCCAGCCTCCCGAGGGCCTGGAAACTCCAGGGCTACCCTGTCTTTCCTTTTGGCTACAGTTATGAAACTCATTAACGCATCCCATTATGGCATGTCAGTTTTCAAATGAATTAATTGAGGTTTTGGGAAATTAAAACAATTAGTGCAATTTTGTACTGCTGGTAAAACCACACAGCTCAGGGTCGGAACCCAGGTTTGTTTGATTCCACGCTCTTTCCGCCATACCAGTGGCACCAGTATGCATTTACTCCTTCAAGGCTAGGCCCCTTCTCTGTCCACACCATTATGTAGTTCACTAAGCAAATTAGCCAGGACCTCAGGCTTTGGGTTTAGAAGGCCTTGGTTTGGTCTTAATGTCATTTTACACTTTAATCTTTTTCATTTCTCAATTTTCTTCATTTAAATTTTCCAACAAAGAGAAAAAAATATGTCTAGCAAACATCCGCTGGAGTTAACCCTGAGATAAGACTGTTCTGTAGCTTCTAACTCAGGCAGAGTTTTAGTCATTTTTAAGGAGCCCAGTGACTCCAGAAGAAAGGCTTAGTGACCAGATCCTACTTTGGGGACCTGGGGGGACAAGATTGTGGGTGAGGGCACACCTGGGATGAGGATAGCTCCTCTTAGCCCGAGAGGCGGACAGATTCCTGCTGCCCTGAGCCCTGAAGGCAGAATGACAGCTATGGGTGTGGGTGGCCGAGAGTCACATGGGGGGCATGAAATTTTTGCCTCTCTTTTCCCTGAGAGCAGTCAGCAGGTGGCCCAGCTCTCCGCGTTTTGGGGAACCTATCATCTGCATCTAGTATCAAGAGGATTTGGCACATACTATTGTCTGTGCATCTAGGCATATCCTGCCTGTGCATCCAGCCCTGTCCCGTCTGTGCATTTCTTCACCAGATGGCTGGGTCACCCATAGACTAGCTCACCTTCTGTACTTGTGAAGTGGCGATAAGCTAGCAGGGCAGTGAGCATTCTAGGGCAAGGGACACCCCTCCCCCAAGCCCTGCGGTGAGCCCTCCCCTCCTGTCCTTCTGCAGCTCAGCCTCTTCAGAGTCCTGGAGCACAGAAACTCGGAGCAGCCCACACCACTCATTTTGGTCCCCTTGCTGGTGACACGCCAGACTTTCATGTGTCTGTGTCAGTCCATTGTCCCCTTTCAGGTCAGGTGGTGGGTCTGGAAGTCATGGCCACTGGCACTGGGGGCAGGCAGGGTGCAGTTCAGGTCTGAACCCCACCTGTTAATGAGCTGGGTACTGTTGGAGAGCTCGTTCTTCTCCTCCAAGGCTCAGTCTCCTCTTCAGTAGAATGGGAATCATAAGATGCCATTTATGGCATGAGTACTCCTTGTCAGGGCAGGACTCAAAGCCTTCCCTAGGCCTCTGCTGAGCCCCCACTGTCCTCTAAACTCCAGCTGACTCCTGCACAGATGAGTGCCCAGTAATGTGGCAAGTAATGAATTAGGCATTGCCTGGATTATGGACAAGCATCAGCTAGTGTGGGGCGGGCCCTGAGGGAATCGAGGAGCATGTTACAGAAGCTCACACATATCAAGCATTCACTATAAACCAGGAGTCGGGCTCGGTGTGATATACACCATCTCACTGAGAGCTCACCCAGTGCTATGAAATCGGTTTGGTTACTCCTGGCTGAAAGGCAGAAACACTGAGAGTTTAAGTGGCCTGCTCAAGGGCGGAGTCAGGATTTGAATCCAGGACAGGAGAGAGAGGGAGAGAGAGGAGGTGTATTCACCGCTTAAAGCCCTGGGACGGGTGACATCACCAAATGAAGAATTGTAAATAGAAAAAAAAGGCCAAGGGCAGAGCTTTGGAGAGCCTAGCAATTAAAGAGCAGGTTGAGGAAGAGCAGCTAGCAGAGGGGACAGAGCAGGAGCAAGCAGTGGGTAGGACACAAGCAGATGGTGATTAAAGAAGAACCTGTTTCCGGAAGAAGGTGATCACCTGGTCGCTGCCACTGAAGGTCAAGTAAGACGAGCAGAGATTTGGCCACTGGCTCCGGCAGGGTGTAGACCGTTGTTGACCTCGATACTCCAGTGATAAACTTTTTAGACCTGTCACATTTGCAGCCCTTGAATTTCATGGGTAAGGATTCCCAAGATTAGTGGGCCTAAAGATGATAAAGCAAACATTTAGATTGCCTAGTTTTGGACTTTGAATCTTCCAGTAGTAGCTGTGTGACTTTGCAAATTACTCATTCTCTCTGAGATTCACTTTACTCATCTGTAGAATGGGGCGGTAAGACTGCTTGTCTGATGACTTGGACCGAGGCAAGGAATAAGGAAAATCATGAATATATATTATGAAGTGCCAAAAAGCTTGTAGGCACATAATATTTTCATTTTTACTATTTTTATTGTCAGCTCACAAATGGTACCTATGTTTCTGAGAAAAATTATATCCTAATTTTAATCAGAGTTTCATTTTAATGTCAGGGAACCTGATGGGAATTTCTTTGAGGGTTGTGATGCATTCTTCTCCCTGTGCCACCCCAAATGCCAAGCACCTGACTAGATTTCATCTGGTTATGTCAAACTGCGTTGAGCAGTTCCTCACTGGCCCCCTTGGGCTCCTTGATCAAGTCAGTTTATTTGCTAGAAGCTGCCAGGACCTCTGTGCCTCCTTGACCCTTACAGATTTCTGATCATACATTTTTGGTGTGTGTCTTAGTTTAGTGCCTGACATTACCACTAGACTTTGAGTGTGTGAGAGCAGGGCCAGGCCCATTTTGCTCACCTGTGCATGGCTTGCGTCAAGCCCAGGGCCTGGTTTACAGGGAGCGCGCAACACGAAATTGTTGATTGAGTGAAGGAGTGGGTGTTTAATGCAGTGACTAAATGAGCAGATGGCTTTTCTTTTGCAGAGAAATGCAGGTGTCTGAAAGGTTGTGTGAAAGGCAACTATAATACCAGACCCTATTCCATTGGCTTTAATTACAGTTCTAAGGACTGGAAATAAATCTTGCCCTTGAAATGTTATAAAGTCATCCTTTGAAATCTGGACTGTCTTTTCCGCTTGCTTATTTTTTTTAAAAGATAATTTCCTGATAAGACATAAATAATTGCACTTTAAATAAGTTTCCGACTTGGCTCAGCCACTAGCTGCTGGTCATAGACAGGTCACTTAAATGCTGTGTGTCACTGTTGACCTCATATGGTTCTTGTGAGGCTCTGGGTTGGTGGCGTGAAGGCCCTTTGAAAGCAAGGTCTTATTTATTATCCGTTATTCTCAGCCTTATTAATAACAAGAAGGAACAGGCTGTGTGCCAGAGATAGTTGAGTAGATTTGCAGGGCTGGAGGATTGAGGCCTCGGAGAAGGATGAAAAGGAATGAGATTGGTTGAGAAATATTTAAGGGGGGTGGATAAAGGAAGGAGGAACCAGAGACCATGAAGGCTGGGGGTTTATGTCTCCCAGGCTAAACAAGGACAGGGGGCTGTTGGTCTCTAAGCTGGAGAAGGTGACCTAAATAAAATCACCCTGGTGGCTGAATTTGTAGAAGCCACTAGCAGGAAGGAAAAAGGATAATCTAGCTTGGAGAGATGCTGGGTGTCCCCTGGTGCCCTTGCCCACTCAGGGCTATGGCTGTGCAGACAGTGTTGGCAGTCTGTGTCCTGCCTGGGAGGGCAGAGCAGCTGTTGCTGGGTTTGTCCACCAGGCGAACTCTGTTGCCCAGTGCATCCCAGGTTTGGGGACTGCAGGGGGTTGGGGCTTCATTGTTACCTGCTGGCTTTTTCAGGGAAGCTGGGTTTTAAATGTGGAATCACATCATTTGCTGAAAAACAAAGCCAGCCAACCAAACAATACTGCTGGTCCAACAGGACATGTCTGGTGGCTATACTTGGGCTGCCCAATTGGGATCCCAGTTGATCCCCATCTGGGGGCTCCTGATACATCCTCGCCCTCCTCCTTCCAGGGAGAGAGCCCTGCACACTCACCTAACCCATCCTGCATCCTTACAGGGTGACAGTCCCAGGCCTTTCTTTAATACTGGAGGGAGAGACAGATTTTCCTGTCCTGTTTTCACATGACTATTGTCAGTCAGTTCTCCTTTCCCTCCACCTCAGTCCCCCACCCCCCATTCTCCTTGCCAAAGACAGTATTAACCAGAACCCACTGAAAAGCATTCATGCATTCATGCATACATTCATTCATTCAGCAAATATTCAACAAGTACCCCTCTGGGTGTCATACACTGCGTGGTGCTGTGAAGATGGTGGCGATGGAGACAGAGGATGTATGTTCCAGTGGGGAAGCAAACACTGTCGGCTTCCAAGAGGCGCTGCATGAAGATAATGCCAGATAGGAGAGAGCGGGGGAGGTGGTCATTCTGGCTTGGAGGACAGGGAGAGGCCTCCCAGCCCTGCCCCCTCCCATGCTCTCAGTGACTGAACAGGATTCCACAGGGCTTCCCTGGCCTCATTCATAGGCGCTCATGAGCAGCTGGGGGGTGGCTGAGTAGCTGCTATGGTTAAATATAAAAAAAGGCTGTCCCCTGCACCCTCTCCATCCCTGGCCTCGGAGGTAGGCTCAGCCCAGCCAAGGGGAGCAGGTGCAGAGCTCAGATTGGATTAAGAGTAAGGACCGCTTGTACAGCTGGAAACAGCTGGCTAGCTGAGTCCGCAGGGAGGAAGGAAGCCGTGCCTGCAGGATAGCGGGCTGTGGGCCGCAGGACAGCAAGCTCCAGGCAGCTTTGCACAAGGGCAATAACAGACACATGGGACACGGTACGTCAGGGTAGGCCCCAAATCTATCCCCTTTGCCCCCAATCTCCCTGGCTGAAATCTTGCCGTCGACAGTCACTTTTCTGCAATGACATCTTGAAATCTCTCTTTTTTTCCTAAGATAGGTAATTGTGGGACGTGTGGTGACTTATCATCTCAAAGGGAGAAAGTTCTTACCAGGAGCCATAGGCCCTGTGTGATATGCAGTCCCCACTCCCGGGCTGAGTACATAATATCTGGATGTCCAGTGCGAAATGACGACCTGGCCTCCTGCGTTGTGCTGCTCTCTCCAGGGGCAGTGATTCTGAGCTTTCTGTGTTGGGTTGCAGGCTGCTCTATCGCCAGTACCTGGCACCCATAGAGGCTCACTCTTTGTCGTTGCTGAATAAACCTGTTTGTGCTGTGATGTGGAGTTATTGATGGGACTTCTTTTAACCTGTATTAAGCGCTTGCTATCTGTCCAGCAGGGGGCAGTGGTTCTTAGTCCTGGCTGCACATGAGAATCATCCTAGGAATTCTTAAAAATCCCAATGCCAGGCTCCCCTGTCCACCCCTGACCAGTTCCATAGGAATTTAGTGGGGTTGGGCATCAATATTTTTAAAGATTCCAATGTGAAGCTGAGATTGAGCACCACGAAACCTCTCCGCCCCACCAGCTGTCAAAGGCTAGTGTTAGCTTGGTGACATCTGGGCAGCTTGGTGACGGCTCAAAAGTCCAGGGCCATTTTCAGAGATGTGGACCAGAAAGTTCGGAAAGGGGCTATTCTGTTAACCAGACCCCCAGGGGACTTTGCTTACACCAGAGTTTGAGAACCTGATTGTCTTGTTGAACCCTATGATTGTGCCCATTTTACAGTCACAGGAAAAGAGACAGAGAGAGTTTATTTGTTCACGGCTTGTGCCTGGCTATTTTTCAAGTAGACCTGAGACCACTAGAGGGCGATATCGGACAAGAGAAAGAAAAGACTTCGTTATTTCTATGACTGGAGAGAATACTATATTTGTGGCTGTGGATTTAAACGAAAAGAGGAGGCTCTAATTCATAGAGCAGTTAAGTTGTTGCTTTCCCCTGGGCTTCCAGGCTCCCGCCACAGCAACCCATGGGCTCACCCCTTTCTTTCTAGATTTAAAATCAACAGACCAAGGAGAGAGAGGGGAAATCTTGGTTGGCCTGAAGAGTAGATGTTTCTAGATAACAGGAGGTTTTTTGGAAAAAAAGAGAGATTTTGTAGCTTCCCAGATTTTTTTTACAAAGTTGATGAGAGTTAACATTTCGAGAACTGGTATTATGATGAAGTTGCATGCTGAATTAATTTTCCATAAATAAATCCGTACGTTTTCACTGCTTGCTTTCCCGGCCCTCTCCTGGGGGTGCGCGCTCCCCTCCCTCCGTCTGCACCCGCCCTCTCCACGAGCCCTGGAGCAAGGCGGCCACCTCCATCTGCACCCGCCTCCTCCACGAGCCCTGGAGCAAGGCGGCCACCTCCATCTGCACCCGCCCCCTCCACGAGCCCTGGAGCAAGGCGGCCACCTCCATCTGCACCCGCCCCCTCCACGAGCCCTGGAGCAAGGCGGCCGAGCTCTGAATCTGGTCTCTGCTGAGCAGGTTAGGTGCAGCCACTGGTTGTGTGACCTTGCACAAGTTGCTTTTTTAAGTTCAGAGTTGTCAGCTGGAAAAAGAAATGATGATTTCACAGGTTTGTCATGAGGTTCAAAGGAAGAACATGTGGGAAGGTCCAGCCTGGTGCCTCATGCAGAGCCCTGAATACGTGGTAGCTGTTTTTCATGTTACGCTCCCCTTTGTTTGACCTTCTTTGGGATCAGGGTCAAGACTAAGAAGTAGGCATATGTCTTCTCTGCAGCTCCTTTCCCCTTGCTTCCCCTTCCCTCCTCTTTTCTCCTTTTACTTGGGACACCAAGAGTTCTGTTGTCAAAAGTACAGCTAAGTCTTTGGGGAGAATTAACCAGTTACTCCTCCCTGGGGCTACCCCTGGCCCCAAGATTTGCATTTTAGAAGTTACCTGAACTAGAGGGGGACACAGAGGAGTGAATTTCAGATGGAAAACTTCAGACTCAACACCTGTTTAGAACTAATAATCTTTACAATTATAACATTTCCTGGCACATCTGATGGGCTATTCCTGGTCTAAATGTTATAGATTCATTATTTCCTTTCATTCTCATGACAAACCCTATGAGGTAGGTGTTTATCATGTTCTTTGTTACAGGTGGGAAAACAGGATCAGAGAATTTAAGGAACTTAACTGAGCTCACACAGCTATTAAGTGGCAAAGTGGGAGTCAAACTGATACTACTGAGAAGGGGGTTAGGAGTAAATGCCCACCCTTCGCCTTGTTCCAAGGTGACTTCGTAGAAAGGTGTAGTGTGTTGAGGATGTTGAAAGCAAGGAGAGGACACCTGATAGTAAGACCTGGAAGAACTTTACGGTGGAGGTGTCATTTAAGCAGGACCCTAGAATTAGTGAGGCTTCCAGCAGTCTGAGATGAGGACACACAGGACATTTACAGGTGAAGAATCCAAGCAAGGAGGAAGGCAGAGAGTGTGGAGAGCTTGAATTTATTCTGGGGACAGGGGCATGTCCAGTTAGGAGGGTGTTACCTATCATTATTTGCACATTACAGAGGAGAAAAGGGAGACCCAGAGGAGTAATTAACTTAGCCAAGATCACACAGCTACATGGGAGAGCTGGGATTTGAACTTCCAGCTGTCTGACTCCAGAGCCTCCTTAAGGTGAAGATCAGATATGGTTCTCAACTCAGTCACCAACTATGGGAAAGGCTCTAGTAACTGCAGCTCCTGGGAGGTCCCAGGCCCAGGTGCCCAGCCGCGCCCGAGGCAGCACACCAATGTGTCCTCCACCTGGAAACGGGTGGGGGCCAGGTCGGATTTGGGGGGACAGTGGGGAGCAGGACAATTTTTAGTCTTGGTTTTGGTTTTTTAATTTTTTAATTTAAATATTTTATTTATTGATTGTAGAGATGAGAGAGAGAGAGGAAGAAAGGTAGGGGTGAGAATCGGGAAGCATCAACTCATAGTCACTTCTCGTATGTGCAAGCCTGGGGTTTCAAACTGGTGACCTCAGCGTTCCAGGTCAATGCCTTACCCACTGCGCCACCACGGGTCAGGCTCAATTTTCAGTTTCTAAGACAACTACACTAAGATTGTACTTCTGCGCCACACCCATCGTTTTTCTCCTGCCTTGGGATTAGGTTACCCTTTTGCATTCCTTTGCCTTTAATTATAATTGCTCATTAACCAAGTGCCTGACCCTGAAACAATAACGAGACCCAAGGGCTGTTTAGAAACCTGTCCATGGTTCTGTCACTAGCAAGTGGCAGGTGGGGATCCAGTGCCGGCCTTGCTGTCACCACTGTCCTGCTCCTCTCTCTTGTGTCTCAGCCTGCTTCTCACACCAGCCCAGAAAGGCCCCCCGGGGCCCAGGATGTGTGAAGGGCTAGCCAGGGCTCACCGCAGGTGGGGGAGGCCAGAGCCCACTCCAGATGTGCTGCTGTTCCGGCTGCCCCTTGCCCTCCCGCCCTCGGTCTTCGGGCCAGCACCACTGCTCCTGTCTGTCCTGAGGCAGCAGGGCTGAGGGACCCTGAGTGTCCCCGGTACCACCACAGCTGAGCTCCTGGCCTCCCACCCTTGCCTGCTGAGAACTCTGCCTATAGGGGCAGGATCCTCAGGCCCCGTGGATCTGTTTGTTAGGATCACCGGGAATCCTGGCTCCTTTCACGTCTGTGAATGGAAACTGCTTGGCCCGAGAGGGACATTTGTAGGGCCGGGGCAGTGTTCACAGATGGACCAGGGACTCTTCTAGTGCACAGACAGACATCTCACTTAGAGGAAGGTAGGGTGTGAGGGTGTCTGAGGGGACCCCCGCTGTGGATCGCGGGGAATCCCAAGGTCATGGTGAGAGTGGAGACTCACCTCCATGCCTTCATGGGGGAGAAAGAAGGGGGTGTATGCATTCTTCCTTCATTCAGTTATTCCTCTAATCACTCCATATGCACACAGTGAGCACCTGTTCTGAGAAAACAGGGAACGAAACAGACAAAATCCTGCCCTCACAGTGCACTCCATTCTACTGGTGATGACGGGGGTGGGGGGTGGGGGACAGCAGTGAGCAAACAGATCAAATACACAGTAAGTGACATGGATGAAAACAAACCAGGGAATGGGTTGTGAGGGCTGGTGGGGTGGATTCGGTCTGCATATGGCCCATCATTCTAGTTCCAGATGGGCATAGACTGGGTTCTTTCTCTTCTAAACAAGCAGGTTGTTATTCAGAGAACCCAGATTCACTGCACAGAGGTAAAGGCAGGCAAGTCCAAATACCTGGCAGAGGATAAGAGAATGCTCAGTGCCTAAAAGAGGCACAGGGGTAAAGTGATGCTCCACTCCACACAATGGATGCCAAGCTGACCGGGTGCATGCCAAGCTGACCGGGTATGTAGGGCTGTGTCCAGGAACCTGGGCCCACCCTTGAAGGGTGGGGTGGGAACAGCAGGATCTCACTGGTCAAGAATGGATAAATACACTGGTGGCATGGCTACCCTGGAGAGGCAGAGGGATTCTTGCTGGATGTTGTGAAGGTGGCCGGGCCATTAGCATGCTGAGAATTCTGGGGCTGGGTTTCCCTGTGGCTCTGAGCCCATCATGTTGTTACTTGTTCCAGGGGGGGCTGCAGTGACTGCACCTGCATCAACATCTTCTGTTTAGGGCCCACAGGTATCTCCTGCTTCAACAGTCTATCTGGAGGCTCAAGAAACTCAGATTTATGAGAGCACAGCTTTCCTTTGCCATATTGTCACAGTTGAAGGTTCAACATGAATTTTGCAGCCGACATGATTCAGCCGCTAACAGATGGGCAGTGGCTGGATCAAGCATGGCCTTGCAACCGTGGGAAGAAGGCATGTGGGCCTTATCTGAAGGCGAATGGGAGTCCTTGCAGTGGGCGTGTGTTCGCAGTTTGCAGAGTTCTCATAGCAGTGATGGGGAAGATTTGGAGGAGGAGAGAGGTGGCTTCAGAAATGGCTGGGATGCTCTGTAAGAGAGTCTGGCAGAGGGAGAGACCCAGGAGGTAGCAACAACATGAACCGTGATGGGTCACGTGGGGGGGCAGGGGAAAGGAGTATCGGGTTGACCTGGACTTCCGGTCTGGGCTACACCATCCACCATGGAAGTCATCACTGAGCACCAGGGGAGCCTGGTCTGGGAGTGGGGAAGAAGCTGACCAAGGTGGGGGCATGCTGAGTGAGGGAGGGCCTGTGGGACGTCTGAATGGAGGCAGGTCTCCAGCTCTGAGAAAGACTCTGGTTGGAGACGTGGATTAGGGGCTCATTAGCTCCAAATGATCATTGAAGCCCTGGGAATGGGCGAGGGAGGGGTGGTAGCATGACTTTGAATATTCAGAAGTGAGCTGAAAACTCGTCTTATTAAAACTGGAGATGTGTGTGGCTGGGGTGACTAACACCTTGCTGATATGGAAACCCAATTAATTGTCATGCCCTTGTTCTCCTATCTGAAGAGCCCCTGGGGGCCCGGGGTGGGGAGAAGACCCCGGTCTCCTGGGTGTTAGATCCCTTACTAAAGCCCAAGGTCGGTTAATCAGTTTTGATACGTACTGAGTCACTGGACACCGTCCAGTGGAGAGAGCCCAGGTACCCCTTCCAGGAGAGAGGCAGGAGGAGCTCTTGTAGATGGCACCACCTGCCTTGTTTACCAGAGAGACTGGGAGGGGGAGAGGGGCGTGACGTCCCGGCCACCAAGCAGCAGCATCTTGTCTATCTAAGGCTAACTAATGGTGCCGGCACACATAAAGCATTTGCTGGGCTTGAGGCTGCATGATGCATAATTCTGGTGGAAGGAGCAGATTTGACTTTTTAAGATGTCTTTCTTGGGCCACTTTTAAAATAATAACAGCGGACATTTATAGAGTCCTCACTAGATTTCAAGACAATGTGTGAAGCATTTTCTCTGCATCCCAGTTCATCCTGGCAGGCAGGCACAGTGATGGTTCCCATTTTACTAATGACGACCCTAAGGCTGGGAGAGGGAGGAAGCTTGCGTAAGGTTGTGTGGTTTTTAAGTGGAGGGGCCTGGCTGTGAACCCCAGCAGGCTGATGTCAAAGCCCTCTCGGTTGATCGTTGTGCCAGATGGTTAACTTGAGTGTGTCCCGTCGTGGAAGCCGGATCTTTGCTCATGCTGTCCTCCTTTACCTGGCCTCACAGTTACCTGGCTCATACCGAGCGCCCCTCCCCGCAGTCTGGCCCTGCCTACCTCCCTGGATCTCAGTCTTCCATCTTCTGTACAATGAGATGAGTGCCTACCAGAGTGGGATTTTGGGGGGTGAGTATAAGGATAATGACACATACTGGCCATGAAGAGCTTAGCTCCATGCTGGGTACTTTGTAAGTGCCTATGGCAGACGGTATTCCCCAAAGGTGGCCATGTCAGTATCTATCCCATTCTGTGGATGGTGACACTCCCTCACTGACTATTGGTTCAGAGTCCCTCCTCTTAAACTGGATGCTCCTTTGTCACCTCCTTGGCTAATGGATTATGATGAAAGGAACTGTGTGACTTCAGAGGCTAGGTTATAAAAGCACCTGTTTGGCTCTATCTCGAGACATGTACCCAGTGAGCCATAAGCCAGCATGTACATTGTCTGTGGCCAGCATAGTGCAGAGAGCATGTGGGAAGACCCCACGGAAGTCGAGCAATCCCCGAGGAGCCCCAGCTGTTTGAGCCTTCCCAGCCCAGGCACCAGACAGAGTGAGCGAGACGAACAGCCCCACCTCTGAGCCACTGCAGCTGGCATTGGGTTGAACAGAGACGAGCTGTTCCCGCCGAGCCCTGCCCATACTGCAGCTACATGAGCAAAATAAATGAGTTTGTTCTAAGCCTCTAGTTGAGGCTGGTTTGTGACGCAGCACTAGATAATGAGAGTGATGCTCATTAAGTGGCTTCTGATGGCGTTCCTTCTGCCTGGATGTGCACTGTCACTGAGTCCAGGAGAGAGCTGTGAATCAGCAGGGTGATGCCCAGGGATAGGGTAACTTTTGCTCCTGGAAAACCCAAGAGAGCTAACTCTTCTTACCTGTCTGGGGAGCCAGTGGGTGGCTGTAAAGGCTAAGTGCATCATCTGAGACTAGGGGCTTGGTACTGTGGAGATGAGGACGAGATGAAGCCCCATATGTGGCAGGGTCGGAAGGGGGTTCCTCTGTAGGCTAACGTAACAGTCCCTCATTCGGCACGTCATTGTATTCTCTCCCTAACATTTTCTTATTAATAGTATTTCAGCCACACCATCTGTGTCCAGGATGGAGTAGGACAGGGTCGTTCACCTCATACTCCAGCTGGGGAAACTGAGGCACAGCAAGGGAAAGTGACAGGAATCAAGGACATACGGCTGGTTGGGGCAGAGCAAAGAAAGTACGCTCTCTTTGCCTTCAAAGCCAAGCTCTTCAACTTGTTTGCTGTGTGATGTTAGGGAAGCTACTGAACCTCGCTGTGCCTCAGTTTTCTCATCTGTAAAGTTGGATTAAAGAGGGTACTCCTTCAGAGGGCTGTGATGAGGAATGAATCAGACATTTCACGCGAAGTGCTTGGACCATTACTGGCATGTTGGAAAGAGCTAGGAAGTGGCTGTATTTGGAGGTTAAATCAGGTCCTCTAACTTCAGACTCCACACTGGTGAGCCCAACTCCTGGAAATGTTCACCAACCCCCCAAAAGCGGTCCAGGCAGCAATGTTCCAGGTACCATCACCACTCTCCATAGAACGTGATTCTGAGTCCTCCTTGGCCACCCTTCTCTGTTCCCCATGCCTCGAGTCCCCAAGGCCCTGACCTGAGGGCACCATCACCTCCTCTTTTGTTAATGCAGTTCAAGATTACATTGGTGTGTTTGGCAGTCCCACCAAACTGTTGACTCATCTTGAGCCGGCAGTCCACGTCTGCAGTGTTCTTGCCACATGTGCTAGCCTCAAGCTGCATTCTTTCTCATCTGAGATCATGCAGGTGGAGATTTTAAAGCCTGACTACAAAATCGTGTTGCTTGTTCAATTCTGCTCATTTGTTGTAGCCTACCTAAGAGGGAACCAGATGAACTCCTCCTCCCTGGGTACCTGGAGACGCCCCATGATCCGAATACACCCTCTCCTTTTTCTTAAGTTTGTTTGAGTGGCTTTCTGTTACTTACCACCAAAGGGTAAGCCATGGACTGACTTCTGGGTGGTCCATGCATAGCAAGAAAGAAGGTGTGGTGTGGACGTTATGGCAGAGTGCAGAGAAAGCAAGTGGCCGGGGGAGGGGAGTCCTTGTGCCACATGCCACTTCCGAGCCCGTGGCAGACATTCAGTATCCCTCTGCTCTGGATGTGGTCTCAGTGTGGATCAGCCACCTGAAGAGGACAGGGCTGAGGACAGAGACTGTGTTCTAGGAGGAAACTGGCGTCATGAATCAGGCTTCTAGCACACTGGGGGGTCAGATGGCTCCCAGTCTCTCTGAATGTATATTGCCATCGAAGCCCACTAAGATAAAATGATGTTTTTGTCATGATCCCATCACACAAGTACGAGAAACTCACTCAAGCTAGCCTGAGCAAATTAGGGGACTTTATCACGAGAATGCAGTTTAGGAAAGTCAGGGGTAGAAGTAGTTGGTGGTCAGGAAAGTATAGGAGCAGGAGGGGGCAGCCCCGGGAGCTGGGAGGAAGCTGCTCTCACCATTGCTCGCTGTGTGGGGTCCCATGGTCTCTTGTCTCTGTCTCTCTCTCCCTGGACTTGTTCTCTCAGCTTTGGTGGGTATATGACATACGGAACCCCAGCCCTACCTCTAGCCATGTGGTGCCTTTGTACCAATTAGAAAAGCTGCCCAATCTCAGAAATACTTTACTACTCTCTTCAACTAACGGTATTAAAAACACGGATAAATGAGGACCACCAATGTAGACAGCTCTCCGCCCCCGCCACCACCACCCGGAGTTGTTCAGTGAACCACTTGCTCCTTTGTCTGCTGTGGCAGCAAGGGTGCCCTGGAACACGGGCCTCTACTTAGCCTCGAAGCAGCCAGCAGAAAAGAACAGCATTCTTGAGCCCCAGCCCCCAAGGAGAAAGAAAGCCATTGGTCCATTCTGGGCCAGGTGTCTGCCTGTCTGCGCTTCAATCTGCTGTGGCAGGTGGCAGGCCCACCAGTACAAACATGTCTTCAGAGAGGTGGCTGTAGAAGTTTGGAAGACACCCCAAATGCTCGTGTACAGGGGCTAATCACATTCATGTTAGGGTAATTCTTTGGCAAATCCCCCAAATTTAACATATCATTTACAATAATGAAGAAAGCTAAGGATAAAAGTTCTTTAGCAGGACCAATGTGGTAGTTCCTTTTGGAATGAATCACCCTGCAGGTCACCTAATATGTTATTTTCTGGTGTTGTTGCTTAAAACGGTACATGTCAGCTTAAATGTCACTTCCTTGGTAAAGCTACTTGGCTCCCTGTAGGAACAGTGCTACCTTCACTCAACAAGGTAAAGGAACAGGGCTTTTGCAAAGGTGTGGGCAGAGGTCAAGGACTCCAGCAAGGAAGGCGATGCGCCCCTGGAGCTTGCCAGAGCTGGGAGCCTTCCCTCTGCTGGGCCCGAGTGGGCAGGGCAGGGAGCCGCTGCTGGGGCCATGGCAAAGGGGTGGTATTGTAGGGCTTGCAGGGGGGCACCTGGCAGAACCTGTGGCCTGAAGTAGGGGGAGGCAGCCAACCCCCATGGAGGGAGCTGGGACGTAAACATCTCAACCTCACTCTCCTCCTCTCCCATCTCCTGCCAGTGCCTCCATTGGCTGAAGCTAACTGGAAGCCAGACAAGAGAGAATCTGTTGAAACAGTCCATAAAGGTTAGCTTCCTGGAGCCACGAAGAAGGAGGGAAACACATCCCAAATGAGATGTCTCCAGCATTTGCCTCCCCGGGTCACTGCACTCCCCCATAATAAGGCTAATTCTGATTTATTGTCTCCTGGGAGATTAGTGTGACATCAAGACTGTCTGACTGTTTTCACTCCATTCCAGCTGCCTCCCACTCGGCCTGGCTTGCAGTGGTGTTCAGGAGAGCTTGGAAAGTGAGTGGGTGGTTATGTCTGGAGTCCCCACAGGGCCACCTGTCTTTGGGAATGGTGAATCTCGCAGCACACTGCTTGCAAGTGAAAGAGACTGGTAAATGACCATGTGCGTGACTGAGGAATGGATAAGTCCAAAGGGTGGGGCGCCTTGAGAAACCCGTGGTGCCATGTTCGCATCAGGATTCAGCCCCAAATCTTTTAAGTTCTTCCGAGGCATGGTAGCATACCCACCAGTCATTTTCTCCTGCCCTGGACCCACACCACCTGGGTCTGGGAACATTCCTTTTATTTCTTTGTGAGCAGACGGGAGATGATCGGTTTAGGTCCCCTGCTGGACCCGAGTCAAGGGGTGAGCTGTGCCCAAGGCTGAGACAACTGGACGCTCCCTGGGAATCAGCCTCTGAAATCCACTGATGATGAGAAATGTGCCTCTCCTCTTTCTCCACTTATTATTATTATTATTTTTTAAGTTCATCAGAGGCTTCCTCCACTTATTATTATTTTTTTAAGTTCATCATGTGTTTTGCTTGCATTCTAGACTTACCAGGCCATATGGTGACAATAAGGTTTTGGGCTTTGCAGCTGCACTGCGTGGATTTGAATCCCAGCTCTGCCACTTCTTAGCTGTGTGACCTTAGTCAAGTTACTTATCTCCTCTTTGCCTCAGTTTTCTGACCTTCAAAATGGGAACATTGAATGAGCTAACAGATACCAACACTTTTAACACAGTGCCTGGCACATGGTTAGCCCTCAGTAAATATCATCAGGGCCTCAATCACCCAAGCAAATTAAGGGGGAAAAAATGGTAACGTTGTACTTTTTTAAACATCAGAGAGAAGAAATTCACAATATTTGGAAAAATTTAGATGTTTCTCCAGAGCTATTTGTGACTCCTCACCCACTCTGATGTGGGGTCGGTATAGAGAGAAAAGGATCTGGAGCTGTTTCTAAATGGGGCATTCAAAACTGAGCTGTTGCCTTTTCATTTAAAAAAATTTTTCAGGGGCCAATGACTGTAGCTGGTATTCTCGTTTCCTTTTCTGGGAAAGTTCATGGGTTCTTGGCACTAAATAAGCCTAGTTCTCTGCAGCTTCCCACAAGGAAATTAAATTTTCAGGTCCTGCCCAAAAGTTTAGTTATCACTAATATAATCACGGGTGCTGTCACTGTATATCTGCAGGAGCCAGGAGTGCGGCTGGGAGGAGGGCGGGATTTGACAGTGGTGAGAAAACATTCTTCTTCTGGCTCTCCCTCTCAGACACTCAGGCACACGTGTGTGTGTGTGTGTGTGCGTGCGCGTGTGCATGTGCTTGCACACCTAATCACATTACACACACGTACCATGTGACACGTTTTCTCACACACACACCAGAACAAGCACACACATCTGAACACAAAGGAATGGGCTTTCTCAGGGGCTATTAACTGACCCAGTATCCTGCTTTTTTAAAAACTTGACTTAACCAACATTTTTGGGGGTCCCTACTCAGTCTGAGTATTGAGGGGGGGATAGGGTTGTTAGAAGCATGATTATATCCTAATCCAGTCTTCTAGGGACTCCAAAGCAATGTAGGTGGGAGAGAGAGACATACACACCAACATCTAATAAAAGGTAGATTGTGATAAGGGCTACGTGAGGGGTTAAAGAGTTGCTAAAGTTTGCTTTATTTCTTTACCTATTTCTTAAAATGTGATTCTGGAGTGGTTTCCCCATTCTCAGTGAAGTTTTGGAGTCAGCCAGCCTTGTTCCGCATCAGGCTGGACTTGACTACCAGATGCGATGTAAGAGCAGTGACACTTTCTGAGCTTGGCTTCCTAGTCTGTAAACAGGATATTAATGTTGCCTCCCCGTATGCGTTAAGACTCTGTTTGGCTGCAAACAACGGAGGTCAGATGGCAGTGGCTCTACCAGCTAGGGCTCATTTTCTCATGGAACAGGTAGTTCAGAGGTGGGCCATCCAGGGTTGGCACTGTTGTTTGAGGCACTCACTGAGGACCAGGCTCCTTCTGCCTTGTTGCCCAAGCATGCAGAGCCATAAAGTGTCTATTCCAGTTATCGGCATAGTAGTAAGAGACCAGCTGCACCAGTCCCGCTTTGGAGAGCTCCACTTAGTGACTCCATCTTATACTTCAGTGGCCACTGTGACAGGATGACCAACCCTACCTGCAAAGGAAGCTGGGATATCAAATATGAGGTCCTGTGAAGCAGGAGGAAGGGGAGACCCCAGCAGTATCTGTCACACTATTTTGGGGAGTTGTTGAAAGGTTTCCCTGAGATAATTTATGTTGAACTCTTGGCCCAATGCCTGACATGTGGTCCCTATTATTATCAGCTGGGACTTCCCAGTGTCTTTTCCCGGAACCCCAGAGAGGTGGCCGGTGGGGACTCAGCCTCATCGCTGTGCTGGGACTACCCCCCACACTGCCTGAGTCTATCATGCCTCTTGACTCAGCAGATTTTAGCAACTCTACGGAGTCTCTCCCTCACTTGTCTGGTCCTCAAAGGTATCACCTGCTCTTTTGAAAACCTGTAGTACAAAATGACTATATCTTCAAATGCAATTTAACATATATTTCCCCATATGACTAGATCTATTTTTGTATATTTATTTTTTCCTCTAGTTTATACATTTCTTGAGGACAGGAATTATATGCTCCCCCCACATGCCTTCCTCAAAGCTCTTATTACTGGTTCTTACAGATGACCACACTGAGTAGATTATAGGGCTTTTTTTTTTTTTTTTTTTTTTTTTTCATTTTTCTGAAGCTGGAAACAGGGAGAGACAGTCAGACAGACTCCCGCATGCGCCCGACCGGGATCCACCTGGCACGCCCACCAGGGGCGGTGCTCTGCCCCCCAGGGGGCGATGCTCTGCCCATCCTGGGCGTCGCCATATTGCGACCAGAGCCACTCTAGCGCCTGAGGCAGAGGCCACAGAGCCATGCCCAGCGCCCGGGCCATCTTTGCTCCAATGGAGCCTTGGCTGCGGGAGGGGAAGAGAGAGACAGAGAGGAAAGCGCGGCGGAGGGGTGGAGAAGCAAATGGGCGCTTCTCCTATTTGCCCTGGCCGGGAATCGAACCCGGGTCCTCCGCACGCTAGGCCCACGCTCTACCGCTGAGCCAACCGGCCAGGGCTATAGGGCATTTTGAGGTAGCCAGCTTTTGTTTAAGTTGTTGGTAGAGCTGAGGATGTGATACGTGCCAGGATCTTCTCACATCTGTGCAGTACTGAATAACACTGTGGGCATTCGCTGTTCTGCCCACACTGGTTTTCAGAGCTCAGATAGCCAAGCTGTGGTCTAGCAAATGTGCTTTGGTCACTCAAAACAAAGAGGGATAAAATGAGGCTTAGAATGCCTATCTGGAATCACGTGTTCACTCACTCATTCATTCATTCCTCCCACTGACCAAGCACCTGCTGTGTGCTAGGTACAGTACTGAGTGTGGACTCGTGTTCTTGTGCCGCTTCCCACAACGTCTTTCCATCCCCAAGGAGGCGAGAAAAACTCCTCTGCTCAGCAACACTCACTTTCTTCAGGGACTTCCCTGGGCCTATCAACTTCAAAACCATTTCCTAATCTCCACTCAGCCACTCGTGAGGGGAGCCCTGACAAATAATTAAGAAAGAAGAACATGAAGTAGGACAATTGTGAGTGGGAAAGCCCCATATGTACCTGCCTCTTTTCTAGCCAGCTCATGTCCTAGTCCTTTTGGGGTCCCCAAATGAGCTACCAATACGCTCCTCTCTCCCAATCCGGTGGAAAGGATAGGATTTGTCTTCAGGCAAGACTGGATTTCATCCATTAAAATGAATGAGTTCAACAAATTTGAGCCCTTGTTGTATATATGGACTTTGCTGGCCTGGGTAATAAGAACACAAAGATATGATATTAAGTAACTGAGTAAATATTTGACTAGACAATGCTACTTAATGAGATATCTTTATCTTTGTAAGAGTGACAGAGCACTTTCTTTGTGCTAAGCCCCATTCTGAATGCCTCATCTGCATTTTCTCCTTGATCCTCTGAGGATTTACATCAACACTCGGAAGCAGGTGGAAGAGAGCACAGTTATCCTTTACCTCGCCCAGCCTCCTGCTTCGGGTTGACTCTGTGAAGGAGGGGACAATCGGGAAACCTAAAAACAGGATCTGATGTTGTGGAAAGAGACTACCTGTGGGTCAGGATATCACGTGACATAGGGTCACGATGGATGTGGTTTGAGGGGACATCATAGCAGAGTCTTTTAGTATGGATGAGCCAAAGTTGGGGCCCAGAGAGGGGACACAGGTGAGTCACTTTATCAACAGAGCCAATGAGATGCTCAGTCGTAGGGAGGACAACCTGTATCTGCTGTGCCATTGTGACACCAGTTGTGGGTGCTTCAGAAGTGGGTATGGCAAGGGGAGAAGCCAAGCCCCAAGCCCACAGGGAGGACATGCCCTGGCGGAGAGCAGCCCAGACTTTGGATCGCACCTGGACCTGTCAGAGTGACAGGCCTTATCTGGAACAGAGGACGTTCTCATGAGGCCAGGAGGGTAAGAAAAAGCCTCCTGGAACTTAGTTTCTTTCCTGGGGAGACAAGGAGAAGGGAACGGGACAACTTTCTATTCAATTGAATAATTTACCCCAAAGAGATGGGCTTTAACCAGATAAGTGATGGCATTACCATTATGTAGGAGTATCACCATTCTCAGAAATAATGGTTCCAGAATTGGGACTCAATTTTATGTTCACAAGAGAAGTTTAGGTAAAAACATCCTCAAATATCTTTTTTTTAAGTCTTCTACCCTTGGCTTTCCTCTCAGTCTCTTTATAACCTGAAGTGCCTGCTGTGACCAAGGTAGATATCAAAGCTGTGAGTAATGGCTGAGGCCTCGTCTGTGGACTCGACAGTTGCCCGAGGGAGCCCATATTCATATTCATCTTTCAATTGATGGGGAAACCAGACGATGACTCACCCCTCAGAGCAGAGGGGCGGTCGTGATGCTCTTAACTAGAATCTTTTTGGCTTCTGGTTTCTTCCCGGTGAGGTTGAGATGGCCCCGTGCGAAGTGCATGAGAAAGGGGCATGGGGTAGGAGGCACTGCGAAGAGAAGTGGCCGCTCTTTTGGACAGGGGCTCTTCAGGTTAGTGGTTCCATCTTGACTCAGACTCAGGCTCCAGTTCAGAAGTTCAGCTCCTCTCTCAAACACCCCCTCTCAGATTCACACACACAACTGTCTCTCACCACCCTGGGTAGGACTGACCCTGACTGGAGGCTCTTTCCTCTTCCAACGGCAGAAAGAGGAAGGAAGTGTAGAAAAGAAAAACGATAACAAAAAAACCCCTACTCTGTAGAGAGAAGTGGGGACAACTCGATTTCTCCTTTCCTTGGTGTGTAATTTCTTTCTCACCAAATGAGGTTGCAGAGGAAATTGAAATATAGCAACCCCCACAGTATGGGTTCAATTTACAGAAATTCAATATACCAACTTACAAACCAGATCAATTAAAAGGTGATTATTCATTTTATAGACAACCACTTTGTTTCAGCACAGGATTTCTTTAAACAGTAGTCCTCTGGGACATATAAGACTGCTTGTAGATCATGGGTATTTAATGAAAGAGAGAGGGAGGTGGAAAAATGATTAGGAGCCATGGTCTGCTATAGATCCAGGAGCAGTGAGGAGAAAAGATTAAGAACCTCTGAAATTATGTAAATCAATGGGAAAACAGGATGGAGTTCCTAAAGTCAATTTATAGGCATTTTTGAATAACAGTATAAAATATTAGCTTTTACAAAAACCTAACTTAATTTACTACTATATGTTGACCTTGACAGTTTACTTAACATGAATTCTCACAATGGCTGAGAGAGGTAGATATATTATCCTCACTTTGTAGATGAGTAAACCGAGGCCCAGGGTGGTAAGAACTTGTCAAAGGTCATAAATCACATTCATGTTGTACATTACTCCGTAAGTCAAAAGTCATAAATTCAACTGTGGGTGCATGGATGTGTCTATTTTTTTGGTACAAATCATAAGGGGTTAATCAGTAGTCACTCTTACATTTTAAAAATGTTCTTTAAAAAAGCAAACTATTTTTGGATAGAGTGAATTAAAGAATAAACATGAGTCTCATGTTAGTTTATTTTCACTGAGTGCACACACTCCTCCAAAGATAATTCATCCAGGATGTGAGCTGGAACTCATTAGAAATTACCAGGCCTGGGGGAGAAGATAAAACCACGATTAAAGACACCTGAGCCCTTTAGAACAATTTATTATCCTGGATTTTCTTTTTCACAGGAGACACTAATTCACACAAGAAGTCCGCGGGGTAAGTGAATGGTGCCCTGTAATTGCTGCGGGTCTCTCGGGGGTCCAAGCGTGTGCTGGCTCCTGGGCAGGCCAGATACCAGGTCTCCATGGAGGGGCCAGACCTGGGAACTGCTTAGGGCCTCGATCAGCCCAGCGTTATATGAGAGCAGTCTCCCTCTTACCTTGAAGCAGAACGTGCGTCCAAGTGTTCCCTTCTAACTGGGCCATTCTTTTCTCGAAGATTTCTCTATTCATCCCAACGGGAGGGTGAAGCCTCAGCCCTGAAGGGATCAGGTTCAAAGCACTGAGGTAGGTAGCAGAGTGGCAGAGGGGAGAGTGGCCATTCTGAGAGCCAGTCTCCCAGTTCAGTGGGTCGTAGTGATCCCTGATGACTCATGGTGGGTCTCAGGTCCCCTGTCTGTAAAATGAGGAGGTGATAGGTAGTCTCTGAGGTCCTTTTCAAAACTGTGATAGAATTAGAAAGGCAGAGTGGGGGGAAGACATCCTGGAGTTCAGTTCCCTGCTCAGTCCCTTCCCAGAATGGGGTGTTGGAATTCTAACAACAGCAGTGAAAGAATGTTGGTTATTTACTAAGTGCCAGACATTATGCTAAATACTGTAAACAGTGGGCAATCCTGTGAAGTAGGCATAGTCATCAACTGCATTGTACAGTTGAGGGAATTGGAGCTCAGAGGGACTAGGTGACTTACCCAAAGTCAAGGGATCCAGATTGTCTAACTCCACGTCCTGCACTCCCAACCACTATAATCTTCATCTGTAAAATGGGAATAATGGCAAACCTATCAAACAGAGTTACAGTGAGGATGAAATGACATCATGAAAGAAAGTGCTTGGTGTCATTTCTGGCATGTGGCAATAACTTGTTAAGTATATTGGGTTTGTTTAGTTTAAAGAAGCTAATGAGAATAGGAGACTTAATTATTATCTTCAAATATTTGAAGGATTTTTAATGATTCACTTATGTTTCATGAATATTGAGCCTCAACCGAGACAGACTAAATGCTTTGTATTATTCTTAAGTCTGTGTCATCCAGGAAGAGAATTTAATTTAAACAGGAGAAATTTAATTAGACATAAAAATAACTTGACCTTCATACTGGGTATAAAATTCCAGAATAAACGATTGCAATTAGTTATGAAGGTTGTATCCATGGTGTTTAAATAGAGAATTATTATTTGAAGAGCTGCCAGGTACAATTGTGTAGGTTGTATATAGTACAAAACCAGGGGCTGCCAGTCATATGATAATTGATGTGTATAGCACTCTGTGGCATTGCACAATACACCTCCGGCATGGCCCTTTGTGGCAGTCCTATTTGTCCTGCAGTGTTTAGGCTGAAGCTGGTGCTCTTCCAGCTCTAGGAATTCATGGTTTTGAATAAAAGTTGAAAATTGAGATGATTATCTAGGTAAGGTAAGCATGTGGCTTGCACAATATAACTCATCACTCACAGTTCCATGGCAGTTATAGATAATAGACATGTCCTCAGAATCCCTCTCAGCACTATACTCCAGGAAGTTGCTATCAATAAATCAGACCTGTTACTTTTACGAAAACACCAAAGTGTTTAGCAGGGGTCGGGAACCTTTTTGGCTGAGAGAGCCATGAACGCTACATATTTTAAAATGTAATTCCGTGAGAGCCACACAACGACCCATGTATGTTATGCATTATCCAATAAAAATTTGGCGTTGTCCCCGAGGACAGCTGTGATTGGCTCCAGCCACCCGCAACCATGAACATGAGCGGTAGGAAATGAATGGATTGTAATACATGAGAATGTTTTATATTTTTAACGTTATTATTTTTTTTATTAAAGATTTGCGAGCCAGATGCAGCCATCAAAAGAGCCACATCTGGCCCTGGCCGGTTGGCTCAGCGGTAGAGCGTCGGCCTGGCGTGCGGGGGACCCGGGTTCGATTCCCGGCCAGGGCACATAGGAGAAGCGCCCATTTGCTTCTCCACCCCCACCCCCTCCTTCCTCTCTGTCTCTCTCTTCCCCTCCCGCAGCCAAGGCTCCATTGGAGCAAAGATGGCCCGGGCGCTGGGGATGGCTCCTTGGCCTCTGCCCCAGGCGCTAGAGTGGCTCTGGTCGCGGCAGAGCGACGCCCTGGAGGGGCAGAGCATCGCCCCCTGGTGGGCAGAGCGTCGCCCCTGGTGGGCGTGCCGGGTGGATCCCGGTCGGGCGCATGCGGGAGTCTGTCTGACTGTCTCTCCCCGTTTCCAGCTTCAGAAAAAAAAAAAAAGAAAAAAAGAAAAAGAGCCACATCTGGCTCGCGAGCCATAGGTTCCCGACCCCTGTTGTTTAGCATAGCGATCAGTAGCCTAGTCTGGAGTGAAAAGGACTGGGTTCAAATCCGAGCGCTGCCACACACACACTATGCTGGTGACCTTGGTGAATCAGAAAGGAAGTTTTTGGCTGCAGATAACAGAAACCAAACTAAAAGAGTTTTAACAGTAAGACAAAGTCATCATCCTTTTTATTTTTAACCCAAGACGTTCATGTGTGCATGCGTTTTATCTTTTCAGTATTTCCGATATTGGGTATGTCATGCAGTTGTGTTCCTAAGCCTTGCCGGTTGCTCATGCATCAACCTTGCAGAGTGGTGATGCATTTCGGAAACCACACTCAGAGGTGACAGAGAGGAAGGAACCCTCTTGAGAAATGCTGCATCACCGAAGCTCTTAATGGCACAGAGAATAATCATATACAGACGCACTTGAACATTGATGACTCCCAGTGGAAAAGTGATCCAGGAGAGTTAGATGCTTGATGTGAAGCATATGTAGGAATACCCTGACTAACTTATGTCATATAGATATTTCTGTGAATGTGCAAGAGTGACCTGTAAAAAAATCTAGACATGATATTCCCTGCACAAAACTGAGGTTCTGCTAGCAAGGGGAAATCAGAGGAATGGCTGTTGGTTCGTCAACCAGAAGTGTCTGCCACACTCGGCAAGTAGCTTATCTATCCTTTGCCTCAGTATCCTTGTGTGAAATGGCAATAATAGTAACTACCTCAAAGGGTTATTTAGAGGATTAAACAATACATGCAAAATACTTTGACTAGTTGCTGATATATTAGGCTCAAAAAGTATTAGCATTTATTGATATTGTTCTTAGAATGTTGTTATTATACTGCCACCCTAAATCTAGATAATATTCTGAGGAGCTTATGTTCTGGTTGTAGAGGCAAGACTTACACTTGGAGAACAAATGGAGAGCCTCTTACCCCCTAGCCTTTACACATACTCTTCCTCCTGTCTAACACACTGTTTCTCATCACCTCAAGCCCACCTGAACCTAGCAAACTCCTATTCACCCTACTGTGTCAGCTTTAGGTAACCTGTCTATGCTGAATACTTTCATAAACTCCGTCCTGATAACAATATCATATTGCAATTTTTTGTGTACAACATAAAGTAGGTTTGCAGTGTGAACTTACTAAGCGAAGAAGTATTGTAAATGACAGAAAAACCCAATCTAACTGGGTTTAATCAAAAGACAAATTCATAGACTTCATAACTGAAAAGCCCAGAGGTTTGGCTTGATCCGGGGGCTCACATTAATACTAGGTTTCTTCCCATCTCTCAGCTCTGCCTTTCTTCGTGTTGGCTTCACATCCAGCCTTAGCGTGGTATTTCTTGGCACCTCTACATTCTTGTCTTTCCGATCCAAGCCCAGTGGCAAAGAGGATGTTTGTCTTTCCCAGTAGTCCCTCCAAGTGTCTCACTGGTTCTGATTGGGCACATGTCTACCCCTGAAAAAATCACTGTGGCCAAGCATGGCTCTGGGGTGGAGGTTTCCTCCCTGGATCACAAGGACTGAGAGTGGGAGAGGGAGTGATTCCCAAGGGGAGATTTGGGATACTATATGAGAAGTGGGGTGATGGATGCTAGACCACAAAACAATAGGTATTCACTATAAAATGAATATAGATATTTCTGTGAATGTACAAGAGTGACCTGTAAAAAAAATCTAGACATGATATTTTACAGGTCACTCTTGTACATTCACAGAAATATATGAATACATAAATGTATAGATTATATAGGACCGAGTAATAAAATAAGGTAAGGGGAAGAAACGGCTATAGAATGTGTGGTGGGACAAAATTATGGCTCCCCAGAGATGTCCAGCTCATAATCTCTGGAGCCTGTGAATGTGTTATTTTACACAGCAAAGAGGAATTGAGGTTGGTACATGGAATTAAGGTTGCTAATCAGCTGACTTTAAAATAAGAAAACTACCCTGGGTTAGCTGGGCGGGCCCAGTGTAATCACAAGGGTACTTAGAAGGGAAAGAGAGAGGTGGAAGAAGATGTCACAGTGATGTGATGTTAGAAGGACTCCACTCACTGTTGCTGACTTAAAGATGGAGCAAGGGGACCACGAGCCAAGGAATTAGGCATCCTCTGAAGGCTGAAAAAGGCAGGGACATGGATTCTCTCATAGAGCCTCCAGGAAGGAATGCATCCTTGCCGATAACTTGAGTTAGCCCGGTGGGACTAACTGACCTACAGAATTGTAAAATAATACAGTTGTGTTGTTTTAATCCTTTAAATGTGTGGCAATTAGTTATCGTAGCAATAGAAAACTAATGGAGTTCAAAAAGTAACAGTGAATGAATGAATGGAATGAATGAATGAATACTGAACCATGCCGTAAAATCAGGGGTAGAGAGAAAAGACCCATAGAGTTTAAAGGAGGAAGAGATCTTGTAGGTATAGTTAAGACAGGGTTCTTAGGGAAGGCAGGCTTGTGGTTGTAGTATTTTACAAACTTAATATGAGAGGGATTTCTGGCTGACAAAAGTGACATGTTCAAAGACAGGAATGAATTGGCATACTGTGAATGTCACTGAAATTTCAGATTATAGCTGGAGAAGAGTATGAGATGGGATTGGGTGGTAAAAAGGGGCAGCTGATGGAGGCTCTGCAAGTCTCGGGTGAAATGTGTCTGATCGTTCCAGTTAGTCAAGAGAAGGCAGTGTAGGTTTTGAATAGAAACCTTTGATGATGACATCAGTGGCGCCTGGGATGGATTAGGGACAACAAAGGTCAGAGGCAGGCCAGGCTGGCAGTGTGGAACCAGGGAGCAGGCAGCCGTCTGCAGGAATAGTGCCTGGAGCTCAGCAATTGAGTAGAAATAGGATTAGAAATGAGGGAGAGAACAGAGAATCCTGAAAAGCAAGGGTCCTTAACTTGGGGTTCTCAGCTCTCTAGGACTTCAGGTAGCCTACCGAAACTCCCAACATTAGATGAAAACTTGGAGTATTTGCAAGTTTTCTTGAGGATAGGGTTCACATCCTTTAGCACAGGGGTTGGGAACCTATGGCTCGCGAGCCAGGTGTGGCTCTTCTGATGGCTGCATCTGGCTCGCAGACAAATTTTTAATAAAAAAATAATAACGTTAAAAATATAAAACATTCTCATGTATTACAATCCATTCATTTCCTACTGCTCATGTTCATGGTTCGGGTGGCTGGAGCCAATCACAGCTGTCCTCCGGGACAACACCAAATTTTTATTGGATAATGAGTAACATACATGGGTCGTTGTATGGCTCTCATGGAATTACATTTTAAAATATGTGGCGTTCATGACTCTCTCAGCCAAAAAGGTTCCGACCCCTGCTTTATCAGATTATCAGAGGGCTCTGTGACTCCGGGAAGGTAAAAGTCACTGATGTGTTTTTAATACATTGTATTGAAGATGCTGTATGTATAGATGAGTATACATATTATAACTGCACTGCCTGCTAGTTTTGCACAGATAACCCTAAGCCTGTGATTGTCAACAGGTGTGCTGCAAGAATTTTTAAACATGCAATACTTGACTATTTAGTCAGGGATACTGACCTCTTTTCCCTTTGATGGTCAAATTAAAAAAAAAAAATGACAACAGCCAACACAACAATAGCCATCTGATGTAAATGAATCAAAATTTTACCTTTTTTTTGTCAGGTCGGCAAAAAATCTCCTTTTTGGTGTGCCGCAGAATTTAATAATTTATGCGTGCCATGAGATTAAAAAAGTTGAAAATGGCTGCCCTAAGCTACCGCTCAAGCCTTCCCAGCATACCCTTGGCCCCTTCTGGCATGGTAACCTCTGCCTTGAGTTCTGGTAGGTAGGTATTAAGCTGGGGGTACATCACATTCAACACCATAGGAATGCACCCACCTTTTGTAAAAAGCAAGTATAGGCTAAAACCCCAGGGTTTTCAGACAGTATTGGATGAGAGAACCACTTTACTGCTTTCCCAACGCCCCCACATGGCTCTCGCTCAATGCAGAAACACAGCTAGCAGACCCCCTTCCTGGGTTTTGACCATCTGACTTGCGTCCAAGTTCGTGCTCCCTCCCAGGGCCTAAAATCTCTGTGCTTCACTCCATATGCGGCATTAGTCATCATCATCCTCGGGGCTGGGCCTTGGGAAGAACAAAATCTAATTTGCGCATTTCATTTTATGAGTTGATCATTATTTGGTTTCCTTTCCTGGTTCAGAACCAAAGGCCAAGAACACAGGCTCTTAAGTACATAGTTACCACGGCGTGTTTTTTTTTAATGCTGCAGTGAGTGGCTAGAACGTGTTGGAGGGTAAGAGGATTAGGCTGCCAATGGCACCTGGTAAATATTAATAGGACGTTATCCTGCAAGGGTGACAGAGTGTGCTACAGCGGACCCGAGGCCGGGTGAGACAAAGATGAGATGTAATAGGGTTCAGAACCTACTTGTCCTCTCAAACAATAGTCAGATGAATAATGGTAACTGGGTTTCAGATTCAGTTTATGTGTAAGCACATAAAAGCAGGAAATCCGCACAAGAAGAAATGTGGTGGTTTCTCGTGGCCTCGCCAAGAATAATGGATACTGTTATGGAACCAAACCCCAAAAAGAAAATTAAATTTCCTCAGAGAAGGCAAGGGCGGGGGAGGGAGGCGAGGTGACCTGCGTTCCGTGGCCAGGTCCAGGTGCCGCCCGCCCTTCCCACCAGCCACATCGGGCACACGGCCAGGTCACTGCCCCATCACAACAGATTTCCCGGGGCTGCCCTAATTCTTGAGTTCTCTTGTAACTTTGTGGCATTGATTTCTGTTAGGCTTGACATCCTCTGGGCTTTCAAACCCTTTTTGTTTTGGAGAGAGTTTCATGACAAGGGCATGTGTTCTCCTGGGCAGGACCCGACCCTGGGGAGGACTGGGAAGGCTGTGGGGTCTGTGTGGGCCACTTGCCACCCCCTTCCCAGCCCTCTTCTCTTTGCATTTTCCCTCCACTTCTCTTGCTCAGCTCTCTCCTTCTGACCTGAGTCGGCCCTATAGACCAGGAAATCTCTCCCATTTCAGGGGCCCAAGGTTGAGTTTTTAATGTAAAAAAGCTGTCATGGTCAGAGATGATACTTTTAATGTCACCTCTGCATAGTTATTATTTTTATTATTTTTGAGATGTATGGCCAAAACTAATAAGATTTCAGAAAAGCTCTTTAAAATGTTAATTTTTTCTAATTTTAAAAGGAAATGAACAAAACCTATTTGAACATAAAGAGCATAAAAAGGCGCTTTTAACATAAAGGATAAAGGTGCCCTGAAAACTTTCATTTAAATGTGGCAGAGTAAACAGCTCTATTAATCCCAAACCCAGCTACAAAAACATGAATTAAATGAAGATGGTAAAATCCATTAAAAAAATAAAAACCACAGAAGGAAAGTGAGAGAGGTCAATGGGGTGGAAGATGGGGGGTAGGAATGAGAGGGTCTTCTTAAAGAGCTAGGGAGGCTGAAACTCAGGAGCCTACAGGTGAGGGGCTCGAAAAAGCACGCTGACCCACCCGTGGAATGGGTGGAAGTGCGGGGTCTCTAGTGCCGTGGCCTGAACATGGGGTGACAAGTTTAAAGTCTGATTAGACCCTCGGGGTCTAATCAGCTTGGAAGCTGGACAGTTCTCTTCCTTATCCCAACTGAAGACAGAATATGTCTTTACAGGGGTGAAGCTGAGATACTCTGGGCTGGAACACAGCTGAGTGTAGGGGTGATTTGCTTCATTAAAAACAGGGATTAAGTGAAAGGTTCTGTGTTGAATGCGGAGGTCCCAGCTTCCGTCCGCCACTCAGCTCCTAGAATGAAGCAGTCAGCCTCACCCCTCCAAATGCAGGTTGGGTGGTGTTCTCAGGGGAACTGGACTAACACGAAAGCCTTCCACAGCTACTGGGTCCTCCCTGGTCAGGGTTTCCCTTGTAAGTGAACGAACAGCCAAAAGCCTCAGTCTCAGTCCATTTGGACTTCTATAACAGAATAACACAGACTGGGTAGTTTATAAACAACAGAAATTTATTTCTCGTAGTTTTGGAGGCTGGAGAGCCCAAGATCAAGGTGTAGGCATGGTTGGCTGAGGGCTCTCTTGACACCTTTTGCTATGTTCCCACAAAGGCCAGATAGCTCTGTGGGTCTCTAAGAGCATTCATTCCTAATTACTTAATTACCTCCCAAAAGCTCCATTAGAAGGTTTCTAATACCACCATATTGTGCATTAGGGCTTCAACATATACATTTGGGGGCACACAATCATTCAGATTATAGCAGCCTTCTCTTCATGTAGCCAGATACTGAGGGTAACTTCCAACTTGAAACACAGATTCCAAAATGAATTAACAGGGAAAACAAAACAATGCAGTGATAGAAAGGTTTAAAAACATGTATTCGTATTATCTTCAGAGAACTGAGAAATTATATCTATGAGACAAGAATAGGATGTCGTTAAAAAAGTACTCAGCCTTTTAAGGTTAAAATATGGTAACAGGAATAAAAGGTTCAGTATAGGCTACATGAGAAAGTAGAGGAAATCTCCTTGACAGTAGGTGGAAAAGAGGAAAGACAGAAGATAGGGAGAAAATAGAGGCTCTTTCTATGAGGGAGGTTCAACTTTCACTTAATAGGAATTCTAGAAAGAGGGCATAAAGGAACTAAAAGAGAAGATAATATCAAAGAAATATTTCCTATAGCCAAAGGACATAAGTTTCTAGATGCAAAGTGTCCACTTAAGTGCTCAAAACAATGACAGTAAAAGAATCCTCACATTTCAGGGGAAGAAACAGGTCATATACAAAGGAGAAAAATCAGAATGGTATGGGCTTTCTTTTTCCCTTTTGAGAGAGAAGCATCAACTCATTGTTCTACTTAGCTGTGACCTTGATTGCTTCTCACTTGTGCCCTGACTAGGGCTTAATTCAGAGACATCACATGTTGAGCCACTGCCTTTCAGATTGAGCCAGTGACCCCAGGCTTGAGCTGACAACCCCAAGTCTGAGCTGATCAAACTGGCCACCTCAGTGCTCTGGGCAGTGCTCTATCCACAGGGCCACTGGCCAGGGCAGCACGAGGATTCTTAATAGCTACATTGAAAACTGGAAGTCAGTGAAGAGGTGCCTTTACATTGTTGAGGAAAAAGGACATCCATTATTGAACTGGTTTCCTAGATAAACTATGAATCAAGTGTGAGGCCTGAAAAAAGGCACGTTCAGATATATAAGATCTTGAAAAATTTCATCTTTTGGCAAGGACGGCAGGCTGGCTTCAACCATCCAGCTGGGATGGACCAGCAGGACCAGTGGGCGTCACACTGCTCAGGATAAAATATCAAGGGTTGATCAATCAGATTAGCCTCTCCCCCCATGTGGAGGAATGGGTAAGGGACAGACGGGGGTGGGAGCACGTCATTCCAGGAGGAGAAGAGGGAAGGATCCCCCGCAATACCTAACCGAGTGTCTGGCACTGCGCGGCTGCTTGGTAAATGTTCATTAGTGAGAAGCAGCTCGTGGTCAGAGCTAAGAAGAAACCCACAGGGTAAAGGAGCTCAAGAAGGCTTCATGGAGGAGGGGCTCTTAGAGTCATCCACTTTATCCATGTCCTGAGTCTAAGGCACAGCTCAACTGAGATTTTGTAATTAAAATGCTTCCCTAAGTTGCTAACACACACACTGAGCTGTATAGCCATGGAATATAATTTACCTCTCATCGCCTCTGTTGGGTGTTGGCCGGAACTTTTGGATCAATTAGTAATTGTCATTGAAGTTGAAGTTGTAGATAAATAAATAATATCTAAAAGTCCTTAAATCTCATTCCACTAACATTACCTCATAAAACTTGGGCCTTCTGTGGGATTACTGACAAAAGGAAAATAAATAAATCTCAATAAAGCTTCCATACACACTTGATTAACAACTGAATCATATCCAAAAGTCACAGACCAAAGTGGAGCCTCTCAACCCACCGTTCTTATCAATAAATCACCCCTGCAGCCAGCGCACACCCAAGCGTGGATTTTGGATGTCAGGTGGCTCAGCTGGAAGTTTTGGATGTCTCTGCAATTGACGGCAGATAGGAGGAGGGACGCTGGGATGAGAGACTTGTGTGTGCAGAAGAGCTGTGCAAGAAACGCTCAGGGGATGCTGAGCACACCCGTCTGGCTGATTAGTTAATCTGCCCATTAATCACTCTGCTTCTCTGTCGAAAGGAAGCATTTGACTCTCGTCTCCCAGAGAAATGGTCTTTTTAGGGGAAGAAGGTTATTAGCCTTCTTTAATTCCTTAAGAAGGAATTTAGGGGTACTTAGGGGTTACTAACAAGGTGTGTGGGTGACCAAATTTATGAACTCGCTGTATGTCCGTGAGAAACGACATTGGGGATAACCCACTCAGTTCAAGTCTCTTGTTAAGAAGCCAGCATTGGGTAGACCAGCAGGCCTTACCTCACACCATGCCCCTCTCACACCACCTAGTCAATAGCCTTTATCAGTGGCAAGGTTCTTCCTCAGAGTGGTCATACCAACCTCACGCTTTTGTTCATGGAGCAGGGACAGGCTCTGTGTTCTTTCGGATAAAGGGCTTCCTTAGAATCTTTCTCTTCCATGAGCCAGACTAGCTGCAGAGTCTCAGATTTGTCAGTGGGACCTACCTATCCCGGTCCCCGTCTCTGTAGGCAGGTCTTCTCTTCTGCAGTGGCTGAGCTTTCACCATCTGGCAGAGGGCCAAGGGGCACGGCCACAGTGACCTCCAAGCTCATAGTAGTCGAGCCAAGCACTTGTGGGAGAAAAAATCCCCTACCCCCAACCCATTTGGGAAGACTTACAGCTCTGGAAAAGACTGATTACTGTTTTGGGGTTTTTTGCCCAGTCTTTGAACCAGTCTCTCTAGCCAGGTTGATGAGAATGGGCCATCCACTATTATTTTCTGAGGAATGGGCAGGGAACTGAAATCGGCAGTCCCAGCAGACTCACACTGAAAGCAGTGACGGAACTGAAATTGGCAGTCCCACCAGACTCACTCTGAAAGCACAGTGACGGGGCTCTAATGTCACGAGTGGAGACGTGTACATGGAGGGGGGCTGCCATCCAGTGAACCAGAGGAGAGAGAGCGAGCAGATATACCCCACACTGTGAAAATTAAAAAAAAAAAATGAGCAAGAAGTCTTGAGTAAAAAGAAGACAATACCTACAGAAGAGTTTTTCAGGGTGCTGGAGGCTTTCGGTGTGGTTGGAGAGGAAGCAGGCATAGACCTGGCCTTGACATCACTGGAAAAGTGTCTGCAAGAGCCAGTCACACCCCTTCCCATGTGAAATTCAGCCATCTGTGCCATAGTGACCCTTGGTGGCCTCTTGGTTTAAGCTTATTTTCTCTAACTTAAATAAGAAAGATGTCAGAACCTTCTTCTCACTGCTTGGGAGGTTTCTTTGGTTGGTGGCCATCGAACTGTCAGGAAGCCTGAGAATTTAGCTAAATGAAAACCAGTGTTTTTGTTTAAGCCCTGGTGGAATTCACTGCATCTAGAAAGGCAGTTCGTATCAGGCAGCAGTGAGCTCTGCTGGAACTCCACCGATACGGAGGTTGCTACTGAACGTTTAGATACACAAAGGTGACCAAGGAAAGCACAGGGTCAGCTAAAAGGAAAATCTGCTGGTTTCCTGGGAAGAGGAAGTAAATGAAAGAGGCATTTCCCTACTGACATATCTCCAAGGCGACATTTTGATGTGGTAGTACATATCAGAATCATGAATTTGTCGACCAGGGATGGTACTGAGGCTGAATGACAGTGGTGCCGGGAGTACTGTGTTGAGAAGGACTCTGGAGCAGTGTCTGGGCTCAGCTGGGAGCAGTGCTGTGATGGATCCAGTGAGGCATCCCGGCACCATGGGGATGGGCGTGGTGACGCACATCCACTACATTTGTTCTCAAGGACTCAGGAATCTCACTCCTGAGGATTTATCCCAGGAAACGCAATGCAAGGGGGAAAAGTGCTACGTGCCACTAAAGAGTTCTTGTTGGTTTTACTTAACATAGCAGCAATGTGTCCTACAGAAGAAGAGTGGGAACTTGTTACAATTAAATTGTTAATCAGGAAGACCATGTAGAAATATGAGGAAATGTGTGACACAGTAATGCTGAGTCAAAAGAAAACACTTGTGTGCATGTGCAACTATAATATATGGGTAAAAACACACGTGGTACACACACATTTGTATGCCTCTAGGGGCCATTTCTGTCGTTCACTAGTGTATGGAACCCCGTTCTTATCTTAGAATAGGTTCACAGTAAAGACATGTTGATTACTTTAATGCTAGCTTTATATATTTCTACAATAAAAATGGCTCTCCAAAGAAGGAATTAAAGCTAAAACAGAACAAAACTAAAATCTTTTTTTTTTTTTTTTTTTTTTACAGGGACAGAGAGAGAGAGTCAGAGAGAGGTTTAGATAGGGACAGACAGACAGGAACGGAGAGAGACGAGAAGCATCAATCATCGGTTTTTCATTGCAACACCTTAGTTGTTTATTGATTGCTTTCTTGTATGTGCCTTGACCGCGGGCCTTCAGCAGACCGAGCAACCCCTTGCTCGAGCCAGCGACCTTGGGGTCTCGAACCTGGGTCTTCCGCATCCCAGTCCGACACTCTATCCACTGCGCCACCGCCTGGTCAGGCCAAAACTAAAATCTAAGTGGCCAAAAGTTGATGTCTTTGCTTTCCCCTCAGAAATAAGTTGCTCTTCCTTTTCCAGTCAGCGCCACACCACACTGGGGCTCATTCCGGGACTCCACTGCGCAACTCCAGAGACCCAGACTTCCATGAGGTCCGTCCCCACAGGCCAGGCACACTTAGCAGTCAAGACTTACCTGTTCTTCTTCTGCTTCCAGAGACAGACTTGGGCTTCTGAAGTTCTGAAAGCACCTTGTGTATTATCCTTCCAGAGGTTGTGGGTTTGCCCCAAAGAAAAGTTCTTCTTTCACTTTGGGTAGAGAGATAGGCCGTTAACTGTGAAGTGGTTTAACAGCATCTCAAAGGCCAGCTGAAAGCTTCCCATGGAATTCAAAATTCAGATTTGAAGTCTATGAATGTGGTTACTGGAGTGATTGACAGATTGAGGCCGGGCATTGAACAGACCTCAGGCCTCAGAGGTTGAAAAAAACCCTCTGCTGATTGGAATGAACTCTAAATATGTAGACAAGTGATCAATTACTGTGAAACTTCACGAACTCAGAAACTCTCCTAATAATACCCCTTAATTCCATCAAACAGTAATCATTCTTTTTCCCTGAACCACACAAAGCACTCCTAACCCTCGACTAGGAAATTAAAGTTTATTTTCAATTTCCTTGGGCAAGGCAAAGGCTAGAGTAAATTAACAGTCTGTAGCTTGTCTGGAGCTAGAAAAAAGCATTGAATATGGTGGGAGTTACAATGTGGAAAAACCGTCCAAAGACAATGTTATATTAGGCTGATGGTAATCTCAGAAGATGCGCTTGGAGGACAGAAGCCGCCTGGATGGCAATATCTCTGGGAGCAAAGTGAAAACGGAGGGGGGAGGCAGTTACAGCAGTGATTTAGACCAAGGAGAAGGCCGTGGTTCATCCGTCTACACTAGTCTTAACATACTGGACAACACAACATGTGTCCATTTCATTGGGTCCACAATGGTCAGTTCATGGACACATTGAATTGACTATGAAGGAAGTTTTCTGTCTCTCTGTACTGACCAGAATATCTTCTGTTCCTAGCCCTTTCTTTTCAATAACATCATTTTTTGTTATTATAACAATAATTCTTGCATGTATACATTTTTATTGACTTCAACAAAGTTTATTGAATTTCTCCTGGGAGCAGGCACTATGTGAGGATAAGGAATAGAGAATGGGCAATAAAAATATGGCCAGGGAGACAGGTGAATTAAAGAGGCAATTATAACTCAGTGTGCTACAAGGATGTATTGCTGCTCTTTAGCATTTTTGCATTTACTTAGGTTTCAGTGTTGTGAGAAAAGCATCTTGCTGGCCAACCCTGCAAAATGTGTCCACCCTGCCTACAAGCGACAGTCAGTAAGAAGTGGGGCCCTGACTCCAACCAAGGTTCATGAGATGGGCCTTCCCCGAACAGGAAGGGCATCAGGATATGGCTAGCAGAAAAACCCCAGGAGTATCCACTACCTCCCTTTTGTAAGAAGTCTGGGTGGTTTCCATTTTTTCTCCTCCTTCCCTTGTATTATAAAACTATTGAGCATTTTTTCTCCACAATCTTTGAGCATCTCTCTGATTATCTCCTTAAGATAAATTCCCTAGAGATGGAATTTCTGGATAAAAGAGTATGAACATTTTAAAGTTTCTTTTTACATACTTTCAAATTACCTTTCGGAAAAGTTGCATAAATCTAAGCTCACTCTTAGAGTGGGCCTATTCCTGAGACCTGCGTGAGGCATTGCCATTTCAGAGACCCCATGTCCACTCCCTGCTAGCTTGTGCCCATGTGTGCAGCTTACTTAAACTACACTTCTTTGAAGTCAAAGCACCTCGTGGCAAAATGAACAATTTAGTAAATAAGTTGATTTTCTTGAGCTTATTTATGATAGTTATCTTGATTATTTTCCTCATTAGTTTGATTCATTTGTGGGATGCTGCTTTGAATAAGCTGTAGAGAAGCCATTTCTGTCTCCGTTCTGGAAAGGAAGTGTTTACAAAGCAGTAAGTATGCCTGAAATAGCAGAGGATTGAATTCTGCAGGTGAGGCTCTGAGAAGTGTGGCTCTCCTTATTGTGTGGCTCTCACTGATGCTGTCTTGGGCATCTCTCTCCCAGACCTCCTGGAAACTGGCGGAGCACATCTCCAGAAGTAGGTCTGTTCAGAAAGCCATAGCAATGATATGAGACCAGCAGCCCCTAACTTCTGTTCTTCCATTAAGAGAGTCCAGGAAAGAGCACCTGATGAGGAGTCTGGGCCCTAGGGGGCTGGTCCTGCTTTGCCACCAGCTAGCTGTGTGGCCTTGAAGAAGTCACTCCATCTCTCTGGTTTTACCACAGATCTTTTTTTTTTTTTATATTTTATTTAGAAAATTAAATTTAACAGGGTGACATTGATACCGCAAGGTTACCGGCTTGTGCATGGGATCATTGACATGACCCTGTGGTCGCTGGCTTGAAGTCCAAGGTCACAAGATCTTCAGAAGACTTCTCTTTCTGATAGCTAAAGATCCTAAGATCACTTACTTTGGATTTTTCAACAATATTCTGTCTTAAAAAGAGAGTAGTGGTCAAACCATGACTCTCAGTTTACTGTCAGGTAGGAAATAACCCAATGAATAAAAACATGTCTTTCACCCTTGCCCTGGGGTTCAGAGGTTTCTCTAAGGCTAAAAAGACCTGAACAAAAGTCAAGCAGAAGGCAAGCTGAGTTCTTTCAAATAAGGCCACTTTTTTTTTCTATTTGCGTACTTTGATTCTAATGTTCTGTCCTTGTCAAGTTCTGCCCTACTTGTAGACATTTATGCAATGGGTTATACGTATTATTTTATTGTTGGTCATTAACCCATGGGTGAGTCACCTTTAAAAATTGATTTGCTTGGCTTATGTGGCTTACTGAGTATTCCATTATTGAGGACTAGAGTTAAACCCTGATATTTGATCACTGACATGAACAATCATCACTAAGTATATGTGTTTGGCAGGTGGCCAGGTCGATGCTGAGCTCTGGTTGGATGCTCTCATGGCCATGTGGCCCCAGGACCAAGGCGATGGTGGACATTCACAGGATGGCAAGCAGTGGCCACCTCTCTGGTTGTGAAGAAATGTTAAGCCCATTGAAAAGTTTATAGAGTACAGAATCATTTTCAATATTCCCTAAGTAAATACCTGGCAAGGCTCAGAATTGGATCCTACCCAATTCTGTAGATAAAAGGCCCCCAAACACATTTCCCCTGAGAAAGGCTGAAAAGATACGTACATAATTTATATTTGTCTGACTTAAACAAATCTCATTAATAATGCAGAAAGATACACAGTGATGGAGTGTTCGTATTTTCACACTGGTCTGGAAGGAAGTTCATTATGGTCCAGCAAGAGGTTCATATTTCCCGACTCTTTCTGTATGGTGTCTTTATAGCTATTAGATTGTAGTCCAGGGATTGCAAGTCAGTGACCCTTTTGCTTCAACTCTTCCTTCCCAAACCTGATCAGGTATCACCAATGGAAGACAGCATTCTTTCCTGCTGAGATGGCCAGTCAGACACCCAAGGAAGGACCTAATCACTCTTCTTGCCCAAAGGTGTCAACCAGCTTGTCTTCATGGGCAGTTACCCATAGAACTGGTGTCTTCTCTGGGTTTCTGTTATTCCTGTGCCTTACTGCTTGCATATAATCAGGAAGTAACTCTTTAGCCAAGTTCTTTCCTTTCGTTGTGGGTTTTCCTAATCCATTAGGTCTGCCCCTGGTCACTCCCATGGGCTCAGTCAGTTCTGATAGACTTCCTTGGCAGTGATGCATTCTCCTTAGCCTTGACATGCCTCCAGGCTTCAGGGAAAGGTGAGGGCCTGCCCAGATGTTTCCAGACAATCTGGAAAGGTAGACATGTACAAAGGCCATGCATTTGCGAGTATTGTTTGTGGCTTTTCTATACATCCTCCTGAGAAACATGAAATTAAAATTATTTACCTTAAGCAGTTCAATGACAGGGACCGCAGAAAGACACATTTATGAAAAGAACATGGGAAAACCAGGGTATTTCAAAAGGCATTCATTTCTCATACTTCTGATTAGAATCACAAATGAAATCTCTAACAACCCTGGTCATACAGTGATGAAGGAAATCATAGCTCATCCTTTCTGTAAGTGCTTTTTTTTTAACATACAGAAATAAAATTTTCTTCCACTTGAACAGCACATTGCACTTTACAAACAAAAATTTATACCTATATCATATCACTTGACTGAGTAAAAGATAAACCATCTGGTAAATTTAAAATCCCTCATCAAGCTTAAGATTTTCTGAGTGTTCAGTAAATAAATAAATAAATACCTATTTGAGTGCAGTGTTGAAACAGAGCCATTGTCACACATTCCCTTTAGAGTTAGGATTATATATCACATTGGTCTTGAATGACAACTCACATAAAAAAAATTGAGTAAGGCTGTTTTTGAGAATGAAAAGTTTAAAAAATGTCCAAATAGGTCCAGATCTAAGATTTACAGGCTGAGAGAGGCCCACTTACATATTTATGAATATTTAAAATGTGGACACCAAGTCAGGAGATAGTTAAATAAAATATATTTTATCCTACTATCTTGATAGTAGTCCTTCACAATGCTCTTCTGCACCACAAAGGTCCTTGCAGGTGAATGTACCCTGCCCCATACCCTCAGTAGGGTGGGTCCTGGGGAAGAGGTCTACATGGTCCTAGAAGTGACTCAGGGCCATTGAAATAGGAAATTCTAGGGTGCTTCATACTTAGTGTAAAAGAGATGGGTGCAAGCTCTAAGTAGACATGTTTCTTGGGCCCCTGGGAGTCCTTACTGCATGAGGAGAGGTGTAGTCAAGGAAGGAGCAGATCTGCCTCTCTCTGGGCAGGTCCTTTTTGCCTGGGTCTAAAGGAGATACTAAATTCAATGAAAGTTGAAATTAAATGGCATATTATTTTCTCCTCAACTTGTGTCTAGTTACCCTCTATAAGTAACATGTTTACGCATGTTATAGTACCTAAGACTACACTAATCAAGGGGCCTATTTAAAATGAAGCTCAATTTAGTTTTGATTTTTAAGAATTATTTGGGGCCACTCTGGATGGAACATCCAATTGTTAGAACAAACTGAACTAAATTAGAAGTGGAAAGTAGGAAGATAAAGCATGCTGGCTCTAGTCTAGACAGATGAATCAAAAGAGCAATTATCATAATAATAGTGCTTTTAATAGTATAATTATTTCCACAGCTCTTTCACTTATATGTGTATCACTGACTTCTTAAAAAAATAAGTATCAATTCTTGGAAGTTTGAACGATGCATACTCCAGGCAAATAAAAAGGAAATCCTATTTGACCCTTTGAGGGTACATTTATAGACTTCATTAGTTGGAGGAGCAGTGCAGAAGGAGAGATTCCTCAGTGGTTGGTAATGAATTAGTCATGTCTGTCATGGTCAAAGGAGGGACCATGATGGTAATGTGTGCCATGAATGTGCTGCTTTGGGCTCAAAGAACACATGTGATAGATATCAAGAGCATCCAGAATCCTTAGGGTCATACTTATTCTTCTGAAGTTGTCAGCAAGGAGGAAAATCAGTCCAAATACTTAACAAGAATTCTTATGTTCTTGAATATTTCTGTCTTCCCTAAGCAAAAATGATCCATTTCATTTTTCTTGAGAAAAATGCTGCTTTCAACTGTCTTTCCTGGTATGAAATAGGAATGGATAGATAGATCCCTGCTAAGGTGTTAATTGGTGATAACTGGATTAATATGAGACATAGATTCTTTTGTCACTTCTGTCATTAACTAGCTGTGGGACCTTGAACAAATCCCTTAACCTGTCTAGACCTCTATTTTCTTATCTCCATAATAGGAACACTATCTTGGTGATGTCTCAGAGTTTTGTGAGGCTTAAAGGAGATAATAGCACAGCAAGCACTTGAATATAAAACAGTATATAGATTTAAACCATTATGATGCCACTGAAAAATGAGGAAATTGGTCTGAGGTAGCATTTTCCAAAATGTGTTCCTTGGAACATCAGTTTCATGGCATGTCAACAGATACTGAATGAAAGCCATCAAATAAACAGAAGTGTTCCCTGACCAAATAATTAAAAAAAAAAACTCTGTGCTGAACAAACATAAATAGGCATCTTTATCACAGGAATTATTAGAGGCTTTACTTTTAAAAGTACATTGAGAATCATTATCATTGGGAAGTAGTGTGCAGCGGTTTACACATTTCTTTAGACATAACACTCTTCTTTTATCAAAATATTAGTTCCTCGGAACACAGTCCTTTGGCAATCATTGAACAATCTGTTCTCTAAGTTCCATTGCAACTTGAATGCCCTCTGGTTCATTTATTTATCTGATGGATGTTTATAGAGTCCCTATTATGGTCAGACACTGTTCAGTGTAAAAAATACATCACTGTATAAAACAGAAGAAAAAAAGTCCCGGCTTTTACAGGGCTTACCTCTTAGTGGGCTTTGATGTCACTCATTCAAAGGGTGCTCACACTTTGAAAAGTGACGGCTGTCCCTTTACACAAAGAAATGAAATGCTGAAGTAGAATTATTGAAAAACAGAGAAAGGCAGGTGGAGGAAAAAATAGTTTGTGAGCAAGTGGCGAAGACTGTTCTTAATAGTGTCATCTATAACTCAGCCTGTGCATTGAGGTTAAACAGTGCACTCTGATCTGAAGAAGCAGGGGACTGCTGCATCCTGGGCACCAATATTTTCATCATCCATTTATGCATGCGTCCACTTGTCACATAGGAGCATGATCTGTGGCATCCACGGCAGTGCAGAGGGCTCAGTCTGTGCCCTCAGAGCCGACTTCCAGGTGGGCAGGCAGATAAGGACATGAGTGATTGCCACCCTGTGTTATATGTGTTATGGTGGGGAGCACAAGGTGCCGTGGAAGCGCATTATTGGGGCACCCAACCCCAGACTTCAGAGAAGGCAGCTCAGTGAAGGTGACATTTAAACTGAGTTACCCAGAGGGTGATAATTTGTTTAGCAGCCTGGCTTAGTAAGGGGGAGTGATAAGTACAGAAAATGCCTCAGGTAGGAGGGACAGCATGCACAAAGGCTGATGGTCCTCTCGCTGCACCTGCGCAGCCAGAGTGCCACGGGCAGGGAAGATATATTTATATATTGGGATTCTGTGTGACTTTCTTTGAAAAAGGGCTCTGTTGCTGAAATAAAACTTGAAAGTCATTGGGGGATTTCTGAGAGGAAATTTCTGAGGTTTCTGTCATTTTTATGATTCCTAGATTCTATTCCTTGTATTAGTCTCCCTCCAAAAAGTATTTGCATTTTTATGGAGAATTTTGGCAGATTGAGAATTCTCTCAATTCTCAAACACAAAAGAACACAGTTTCTACTGGCAAATGTATTTGTTAGAACTATTTTAGTGATAAATGACCGAAAACCCTACTTGAGATGACTTTAGCAAAATAAGGAGTTAATCGTCTTACTTAGCAGAAAAATCGAGAAAGTTTGACTCAGAACCTGCAGGCCCAGTCTCTTTCACAGTTCCTCCAGCCTCCAGGTGAACTTTATTCTCAGGCTCAACATGGTGTCAATAAGGCTGCCACCATCTCCGTGTCTACGTCTTCCATGTCTGATATTCTTCATCCCGAATGCACCATCTTATGTCGGTATGCCCATGTCCCAACTATTTACTGTGGCAGGTACATGAAATTAGAATGATTGGACTGGCCTGGTTCACACAGTCCAGTGTTGGAACAGGAAATGGAGGGAAACTGGCGGACTGTGACCAAAGCTGACCTGAGGCAAGAGCATTGCCCAGCCCAGTGTCTCAAGGACGGCTGAATGTGGGTGCTGTGGGTGGCAGGCACAGTCCTTTCTTCCTCCGGAGTGCCCACAGCTCCCTGGGAGCTTTCGGTGCTGTTAGCCTGGACTGGGCACGGATTTGATTTCGAAATTCCTGGTCTACTTCTTACATGTGGTGGTTGGTCCGGTATTGCTGACTGTAATATAACAGATGTAAAAAGGGGGGTGGTGGTAAAAAGAGTAGGAACTTGAACCTAGCCCATTGAATTATTTTCCTGCAAAGCATCACCGTGGGGGTGAAGTACACTTTCTCCAGTGATACTGCTTTTGCTCCAAAGGGTTTTCAAGAGCCCCTTGGAATTATTTTCAGAGACTGAAGCAAATTCTTTGAATATCCTCATTGGTGGCAAAGTGTCATTCTTTGAGAGCGCTTCTGATTTTTTGGAAGAAGTCGGAGTCATTGAGAGCCAAGTGGTTAATGAACAGGATGGCGGGCATGGCTGCCTGCCTCACGGCTTTTTCCGTGTCCAGAGCAAAGTGCAGTCATGCCGTCGCGAGGCTCAGATCCCTGCGGCCCCCATCACATTTTTTTTTCTTTATTATTTATTTATTTATTTTTTTAATGTCATTAATTGAATAACCCAATCATGTGGTTCAAATTTCAAAGGGCATGATAGGATAAATAATAAAAAAAATCTCTTTCCTGTTCTTGTCACCCAGCCACCAGTTTTCCTTCCAGATTTCGTATATATTCTTCCAGGTAATCTATGCCTATCCTCGAAATGCCTTGAAGAAATCCTGTATAGGCATTTATCAATAACCAGAGCACTGTTTGAATGGTGACCTTTTAAGATCACTTTACTGCTTGTGTTTACATTCTGATATGTTTATGCCAAACACAGGTCTCATTACTGTACAGTTACCTGAGGTTAGGAATAAACTGGTACCTTCCAGCCATAGAATTGGGAGCCTGAGAAGACTCTGGAATGGGAGGTGGTCTCCTGGCTTTGTCCCCTGAGCTGTGTGAGAGCTCTGATTAAGTAATTTGATCTCTGTGAGCCTCTGTTTTCTCACCTGTAAATAACCTTAGAAGTTATTATAAGGAGTAAGTTGAAATGATGCAATAAAATATCCCAAGGAGGGTACAAGGGTTCATTTCATGTGATGTCTTGGCTATGGTTGTTTGGTCAAACTCTAGTGTAGATGTTTCTGTGAAGGTATTCTGTAGATGTGATTAACATTTACAATCAGTTGACTTTCAGGAAAGCAGACTACCTTCATAATGTGCATGAATCTCCTCCAATCACCTGAATCCTTAAGAGCAAAACTGAGGTTTTCCAGAGAAGGAGGAATCCTGCCTCCCAACTGTGACACTGGAATCCTGCCTGCGTTTCTATCCTGCTGGTCTGCCCTATAGATAGTGGCCGCGCCAGCCCCACAATGGCACGAACCAACTCTTTAAAATAAATCTCTCCGGGCCCTGGCCAGTTGGCTCAGCGGTAGAGCATCGGCCTGGCGTGCAGGGGACCCGGGTTCGATTCCCGGCCAGGGCACATAGGAGAGGCACCCATTTGCTTCTCCACCCCCCCCCCTTCCTCTCTGTTTCTCTCTTCCCCTCCCGCAGCCAGGGCTCCATTGGAGCAAAGATGGCCCGGGCGCTGGGGATGGCTCCTTGGCCTCTGCCCCAGGCGCTAGAGTGGCTCTGGTCGCGGCAGAGCGACGCCCCGGAGGGGCAGAGCATCGCCCCCTGGTGGGCAGGGCTTTGCCCCTGGTGGGTGTGCCGGGTGGATCCTGGTTGGGCGCATGCAGGAGTCTGTCTGACTGTCTCTCCCCGTTTCCAGCTTCAGAAAAATACAAAATAAATAAATAAATAAATAAATAAATAAATAAATCCGATTGCATAGGCAGTTGCTCCTCTTTCTCTGGAGAACCCTGACTGACGTGAAGGGAGAAAACTCTGGATCTCTGTGTGTTTCAGAAACACCCAGGTTTTAGTCCTGGCTCTTCCAGTGACCAGCTGAGCAGCCCTGAGCAAAACTCTTAGTACCACTGAGCTTTGAGTCCCCATCTGCCTGGAGCCCCTCAAGGCTGCTGGAGGAGAGATTCTATGAAAAGGATTTGTCACGCGTTATAAACATGGAGGGGATTATTATCAGGGTCTGTCTTCCTTTGAATGTGCACATGTCCTTAGGGTCGCTCTTTGGTGGACCCTAGACTTACACTTCTCTAGAGATGTTCCTGTCCTGGGCATTGATTCTTGCCTCTGTCTCTGGCTATAGAGCCCATACCCAGGGAGTGAAATCCAGTTCTTAAGGGAGTGTTTGTTAAAGAGCTGATAGGCCCCACTCTAGGCTTCAGTGGGCTCTGTACGCGTACACATTGGGAAATAGAGGAGGAGGCTAGGAGAAAGTGAGGGAGGAACTTGTGCAGGTGGGAGCATGGAAGGGGAGGGGGATGAGAGAGAAAGGGGCCTGTGTTCCCAAGGGCGCAGGGCTGATTGGCTGGGGTAGCTGACTCTGTGCAACAGATTGCAGACTGATTGCCACAGATTAGCTGGGACCTAAAAGGAGCCTTATCAGAGCACGTGAATGCAGCACTGAGTGCTCAATCTCTTCCATCCTGGGGATAGAGCCAATCAAACAGGAGAGGGTCAGGGGGAAAGCACTATGAAAACCGGCTGTCTTCACCGTCACAGTGCTTCCGAACACCACTTATTCCATTTCCACTTGTTTTTCCCTCTGCCAGGGACTCAAGGGCTGGCACTTGACTGTGATGAGGCTTTTATAATGTCTAAGACTCCCCCAAGTTGCTGCCTACCCCATCTTAGTGTTCTTTATCTCATCACTCAGTCCTTTTATTTGACACCACTTATCGCAAGCTGAAATTATTTGATAAATAATTATTTACAAAAAAACCGTCATCTCCAGTGGAATGTGCTATGAGATCAGGAATCTTATCTAACTTGCTCATTCCTGTAGTCTCAGCTCCCGGCAAAGTACTTCATGGTAATGCTAAAAAAATGTTCATTAAGAAATGAGATGGATACCTGCCATTTACCAACGATCCTCTGTGTCAGACAAGGAGCCCAGAACTATACAGGCATTTCTAGTCTTCATGATAATTCTGTGAAGGAAATAGGATGATGTTATTTTACTAGTAAGAAAACTACAGCTCAGATTGGTTAAGCAGCATGTTCATGGTCAGGCACACAGTCAGAACTGGGCTTCTGATTTAGGTTTGACTGATTCCAAAGTATATGCTATTAGTCACTCTACAAGGAATAAAATAGGCTTTATCTGCAGAGCCAGCATTAATTGGTTGGCAGGAACCTCGTAGGTAGAAAAATACTGAGACAATCTCCTGACTTAGAGGAAAGAGGGCTGAGATCAATTAGTAATGTCTGCAAGGGGTGAGGTAGGATGTCAAATGGTACATGTACTATCTATTTTGCATTCCTATAATACATATAGGAATGCAATATATATATAATATATCTATATCTATATATATATAGATATATATCTTCCCTAAAGATTTGCAATTCAGACGGGGAGAGAGAGAAGGAGAGAGGGAGAGAGAAGGAGAGAGGGAGAGAGAAGGAGAGAGGGAGAGAGAAAGAAAGAAACTAGTAGACCGAAGTGCTTGGAATTTTTCTGATTCCAGTTTTTACTTCCTGATGCACTTGTCTCTTCTTTGCAATGAGAACATATCCATCTACAGACTTGTTTGGATGATAGGATGCAATCAGAGGTAGGAACTAGCAAAGGTTGAGATATTGCTTCTTGAGCTGACTTCACGGTGATTGCTGGGGATCTTCAGGTTACCTGATATTTCTGTGGGACTCCAATATTTCTGTACAAATGTGCTGTTATTACTTCCCAGAGGCCCTTCAACGGAAGAAGGACAGGGAGTTTGGGGAGGTGACAGTTAAGCTGCTGAGCTGGATTTTTGGGATTGGCAGCCCATTATAGGCGAGCCTTTGCAACCACTTGGCCATGGGATAATCACCATGTATTCACTCTGCCCAACAGAAACCTGGGAGGTGGTATATTGGTTAAGATTGGCATTTGTAGAGGTTAGGTCCGAATTATGCAACTTATTGTGTGTGTAATCTTGGAGGGGTTATTTGAATGCTTTGTGTCTTGGTTGCTTATTTAATACAGCATCTGTTTTAGGGGCCTATTATGAGAATGAAATGAGACAACAGGTGAAAGGAAATGATTTGGCTTTGGTATACAACGCATTCAATACATGTGATTTATTATCTGTGAGGAACCTGTTGATCTTATACAACAAGCCCACCAAATATTTCTCTGGGAAAATAGATTTATTCAGGAACAATAAAGAACTGCAACCTGGAAAAAAAAAAAAGAATTGCAACCTGACACATGCAGCTGTGGCAGGCCACACAAGTCTGCTGAAACAAAGAGGAGGAGAGCCTTAGAGGGCGGAGGGCGTCAGGAGGGTTATAACCAGCTGCTGTGCTTCGCCGTCAGTGCAGGGCGTGAGAGCGCTCACTCCTGCTTGCCCTACTTCACTTTATTTTATTTTTTTTAAATAAGAACTTTATTTTTTCCTACTAAAAGATTACTTTCATTTATCTTCTTTTTAATTCAATATTGTTTTCAGGTATACAGCATAGTGGTTAATTACTACTTTATTTTAAATGAGGTTTTTGTGTACTAAGTTTTTAACCAAACCGAATGTGCATGTGTCGAAACTGGAAAATCAGGGCAATTTTCTGAATCTATCTATGTTGCCCAAATCACATTTTTTGTGCTTTTTTATTTTTGTTTTATCCCCCTTGTTTGTATCTGGATGTTTTGAATATCCAGCCTCGGTTTTTAGACATGGAATAGAAAATGGTAGAGTTGTTCAGAACTGTTCATCTCCTTAAAATACACAGTCTACAGCCCTCACATTGCTCTTAGGCCTCTGTCTAATTAAACGGGGAAAATCCATCATTATACTGTGTTGAAAACTGTGTTTTGAGACTATAAATGTGGACATAGTTCTGCTTGCTCACAATGGAAACCCACTGCTCCAGGACAGCTCTCCTCCCCCTTTCTGTAAGAAAGAGCTTGGATCATAGTTACCCATGGTAGTAGCCACCATTTATTGAGTACTAACTGTGTGCCAGGAATTTTATGCTCTTAACAGCTCTAGGAAGCAGCCGATATTCCCATTCTGCTTTGCAGATGAGACTGTAGCCCAGTGTGTTGAAGTTGTCTAAATCCAGGAAGTGGCAGAGCTTGGATTCAAAGCCCAGCCAGAAGGGCCTGAGCATCCCCATTTACCATTGAGCCATACTATCTTCTGGAGACTCTGGTTTAATGAGGAAGTGTGTTTGACAGAGTAGGTGAAATGCCGGATGCCTAAGTCAGGTGCTGTGAGAGACCGCGGAGGGCCCAGGGCTGTGGTTTTCCCTCCCTGCTGCACAGCTCAGACACCCGAGGGGTACTGCTCAGAATAGAGGTGCCTGGTCCTGTCCCCCCAAAATGTTGACGCTCGTGATATAGGATGGAGCCGGAGCTTCCAGATGATTCTGACAGCCTTCCAGACTTGAGGACCACTGGAGCAGTAGAAGAAGTCCGGGAGGGATGTAGCAAATTCCTTGTGGTTGGGAACATTTCCGTTCCCTCCTGGGAAGTGGCTCATTCTCATCCCCCATGGTGTGCATTTATCTCAGTATCTGCTTTGCAGTGTGTCGGCAGTGGAGCTTGATCACATTGCAGGGTATTGGGTGGATAAACAGCTTGTAAAGTGACATTTAAATGGGAAGCATTGGGATGAAGAGTTAGTTCCTGGGACTTTGAAATGACCTCATATCAGGTTCATTGTTGGGGTGCTCTGGGCTACACTCCTAGCGGTTAGGGTTATCAGTAACCACTGAGCAGCAAGCGGTCAGGGCCATGAGTCCAGAGAGCAAGCTATCTGCTAGCACAGCCTGGGGAAAATACTGGGGAACTCTGATTGCCCCGTCCTTTGTCGGAGAGAGTGTGAAGCGATGCATAATTAGAACCATTAACTGACTCTCAATATGGAGAATGAGATTTGTGGCTCCTTCTTACAAAAGAAATATGAAACAGTAAACACACTTCCAGTTATGGATGGGGCTAAACACACCATTAAACTGAATGCTAATGGCTGTCTCCTGCTTCCTTTGAACATTTTACCGTGGCAACCAGCAGGTGCCCTTTTCTTGTCTCCTCTTTCATCTTCCCATAATTCTCTTGTGCCATGGCTTTTGGATGATAATGGGCACATGCTTGAAACAGTAGTTAATAAAGAGAATAGAATTTTTTTTTCCAAAAAAGCATATTAGGTTGGGGCAGTTTTTCAGCCCCTAGGGCTGTTTGCTTGTAGGATGGAGCAATCTCAGTTACTGAGAACAGGTCAAGACAGGTGAGCATCTTTAATTGAGGTGAACACCTTTAACCCTTTGAGTAGTACGAACATTCATGTACGTCCTCGTGCCTCCTGACTATCCAGAGTATGATTGGTTTATTTTAAAAATGTGTAAGGCAACATTAAAAAAAGGCAAATGTATGTTCTTCTTGTTTCCATAAATTGGTTATCAACAAATGTGATTTTAAGTTAATAGAACTGGAACTGGAACTAATTTCATTTTTTGGGAAAAAAAAAACACCTCACTCCCAGGGCCCAGCGAGCATGAAAAAAAGAAAACTCACTACTCAAAGGGTTAACTGATATATTTTTAATATACTGCATACTAAAGGCGTCAAGCCTAGCCTGGCTTCTGAAGCTCAGTCAGGAAGTTGTGGGAGCGGTATAATTTTGGAATTAAGACTAGAGGCCTAGGAGTTTGACACTCTGGGATATAAATCTTATTTGATTGCCTAAAAGCTGTGTGACCTTGTGTGAGTGACTTTCTCTGTGCTTAAGTTTCCTTATCTGTAAATCGGGGCTAATAATAACTGCTGACTTGTAGGGCTATTTCAGGGGTTGGAGGAGGCAAGAGTAGAGTTGGGTAAGAGGGCAAAACATAGGTATAAAGTTCTTAGTATAGTGCTTGATACACAGTAGGTGCTAACAGTGGCCATTCTGATGATGATGGTGATGACTAACAACTTGCTGGGTGACTTTGGGCCAATAAGTTTCTTCAGCTTCAAGTCTTCCTTCTGTAAAAGGCAAGCTAATACCAGTCTCTGAGTCACTTGTTTAAAGCTCTAGGAAAGAGGTAAGTGATGGAGAAGTACTTGGCACAGGGCTGGGCCGCTAATAAGGGTTCAATAATGACTTGCAGAATAAATGGAAAATAAATAAATATATAAGTGCTATGCCAATAGAGAAGCCCAATCCTCTTACCCCAGACATTTAATATTAGACATGGAAGGTGAAAAATATGAATGGCACTAGACTCTTTGTCAGTTGCATGTTTTTAGTAGCTACAGACCTTCTTTGCTTTCTCAATCCTTGTCAAGAACATGTCCTGGAAGAGAGAAAACATGATGTTGATGTGCAAACATGAAATCCCTATATTACGGTGGGCACCAAGCAAGGCCACAGTCAGGAAGGGCCACAATTACCAGCTGCCTGTACACAAGCACTGAGCCGTGCTGGCTGTGAGTCCTTGTGGTCCCCGCCCTGGCTCCTCGTGTCCAGTGCCCTCACCCTCCAGCCTCCTTCCCCATCAGGTGCTGCCTCTCCAGAGCAGTGATGCACACTCTGAATGCTCCTCTCGTCCTCTGCCCACTGCAGCTTCCCTTGCTCCCTCTGAGCTCTCCCTAGTAGAGAGCCACCTGTGAACCAGTTACGGCATCACTGCTTAGCTGCTCTCCCAGGAGTAGAGATAATAGCATTTATGGTTTTAATTTGTAATTATCACAGCGATACATGTTTATTTTAGACAATTGGGGGGGCAAGTAAACAGTAAAGATTAAAATCCTGAGGTCAAAGTGACATCCCAGGCCAATTAAATCAGAATTCCCAAGGGCGGTAATTATTATTATTATTATTTTTTATTTTTATTTTATTTTTTTGTATTTTTCTGAAGCTGGAAACGGGGAGAGACAGACAGACTCCCACATGTGCCCGACTGGGATCCACCCGGCACGCCCACCAGGGGCTACGCTCTGCCCACCAGGGGGCGATGCTCTGCCCCTCCGGGGCGTCGCTCTGCTGCGACCAGAGCCACTCTAGCGCCTGGGGCAGAGGCCAAGAAGCCATCCCCAGCGCCCGGGCCATCTTTGCTCCAATGGAGCCTTGGCTGCGGGAGGGGAAGAGAGAGACAGAGAGGAAGGAGGGGCGGGGTGGAGAAGCAAATGGGCGCTTCTCCTATGTGCCCTGGCCGGGAATCGAACCCGGGTCCCCCGCATGCCAGGCCGACGCTCTACTGCTGAGCCAACCGGCCAGGGCCTATTATTATTTTTTAATTCCAGTGGTACTGTTGTTCCCATATTATAAATGAAGAAAGTGAGACTCAGAGAACTTAAATCACATGACGGATCTGTGATGGAGTCAATCTGGCTTGAGAGTCCATAGTCTGGAATTTAAATTGCTGGATCAAAGAATATGAATTTTGCCAAGTGGCTCCCAGAAAGGTAGTGTCCATTTCTTTCTTCATTAGCAACATATGTGAGTCAATGAAGGGATCTTCAAGTTTAAAAAAGGGTTCTATAAGCCAATGGAATACGTTAATTTAAAAATTCTCCTTAGTCCCTAGCCAGGGGGCTCAGTGAACAAAGTGTCGTCCTGGTGCACCGATGTTGCAGGTTCAATCCCTGATCAGGGCACTTATGAGAAGCAATCAATGTGTATACAAATAAATGGAACAACTGAGTGGAACGAGTCGATGCTTTCTCTCTCTCTCAATCAATGGAAACTTAAAAAAATTCTCCTTACTGTAAGTCTATTATATATGTAAAATATTTTTATAGTCGGAGTTAGAAAATGATGTCTAACAGTTGTGCAGTGTGGCTTCACAGTTTGTAAGCCGTGCTCCAAGCACGGGAGCTGGTGTAGTCTGGGAGGTATTCTTCACCTCAGGCCACAACACGGCCTGATTGCATGTGACTCTTAAGGTGGCCCCTGAGAAGTCATCTCTCAGCAGCTCTCTTATTTTTTATATCCCTCTCTTTTTGGAGAATGTCTTCGGTAAGACAGAAGAAAAGGAGAGACATGGAAGAGATGCTGTCAGAGGAGAGATGACATAATCACTTAGAGAAAAAATTGTGAGGTTTCTGATGTGTTGCTAAAGGGCTCAAAGCCCCCTCCCTGGAGGAACAGACTAGACCCCCTCCGGCTTCTTATGGGAGTGAACGAAACTGGTGTTCTGGAAGCCCTGGAAGGAGGGCAGAGGGGCCCTAAAGGCCAGGGGGGCAGGTCATCTCAGAGAAGAGGAGGAGCAAGGTGTGAAAAGAGGGGAGTCTGAAAGCCACTCGGGGTGGGGGGAACTGTGTGCTATGCAGCTCCATGAGAGAAAACACAAAGGTCTGTGGACCGTGCCCCCTGGTTTTGTGTGTGTGTGTCAGGTCCAGTCATTAGCTCGGTTATTATTATTTTTCTTTTGGAAGAGGGTTGCAGCTACTCAACTGTGTCATGGCTTAGATTCATTGTTTTCCTAGATGAAGGTTTCAACTGGTCAAGTTAGTTTGGACTTTTATTTCTGTTGTTAGTGGCGTGTTCCTTCCAAACTTTTTCTGTCTGTAAATAAGGCAAACACTAGTTTTCCTTCAAATCTGTTATTTTCACCCTTCCTCTTCAGTCATTGCTTCCCTGTCATTCAAAAATCTCCACATTTCCTGTCAGACTTCAAATGAGGAGATTCACCTTAGAAGCCACCATTTCTCAACCAGTGACTTGCTATAAATCCCTTAAATCTCTGATCTGGACACACTCTCTGCTGAAGCAACCTCCTGCAGGCCACTGATGACCCCTGTGGGGCTGAATCCATTGTCTTTTCTTGGCTGTAGTTTCCTGGCCGCCACAGCATCCCATAATGTGCAGTCCCACTTTTGAGTGCCTTCCATTTGGGGAGCAAAGAATGTCCTCATGAAGGATGTAGCAAAACTGTTTTTCCTCATGGCACTTATGCCCATTAGGCTGTCTCGTTTCATTCTCTGTCTATAAATAGAGGAGGGACTCATTGTTTACCCCTCCATCTTTCTTCATTGGGCCCATAGTTTGTCTTTGACAGGCAGAGCAGGTGTGTGGGAAGAGCACAAGCTTTGGAATCAGACAACTTGGGTTCACATTCCAGCTCCACTGCTTACTTGCTGTGGGACCTTTAGTGAGATTTTTTAAAAATGCCTTTGAGCCTGACCAGGCGGTGGCGCAGTGGATAGAGCGTTGGACTGGGATGCAGAGGACCCAGGTTCGAGACCCCGAGGTCGCCAGCTTGAGCGCGGGCTCATCTGGTTTGAGCAAAAGCCCACCAGCTAGAACCCAAGGTCACTGGCTCCAGCAAGAGGTTACTCAGTCTGCTGAAGGCCCACGGTCAAGGCACGTATGAGAAAGCAATCAATGAACAACTAAGATGTTGCAACACGCAACAAAAAACGAATGATTGATGCTTCTCATCTCTCTCTGTTCCTGTCTGTCTGTCCCTGTCTATCCCTCTCTCTGACTCACTGTCTCTGTAAAATATAAATAAATAAATAAATAAAGTTAAAAAAAAATGCCTTTGAGCATCAGTTTCCCCTTCTGTAAGTAGTGGGAAACAGTAGCGCCTGTTTCTGGGAATGGCCATGTACTTCGGGATTAGTGTGGAGATACAGGCCCTACACCCAGTGGATGTTTAATAGCTGTGCATTCCCTTCCTCTCTTCAGAGGATATTTGATTTGTCTTCTGTCACCTTAGGCAGTGGCTCTGTACATATCCTATAAAAGTTGTCAATCCATTAAGTTTTTTTAAAAATACATAGGTTTTTTTATATTCTAAAGAAGCTGGTCATTAGAAACAATCCTAGAGCTAACTACCCTTTGGTAAAGGTGTTCCCTACTTTTTCTCCTGTATAACAATAGCTTTTCTTTTCTTTCTGATACAACAGACATCTTGTCTGCTCCCTTCCCTCCATCTGTTCAGCATCCAGTCTACTTTCCCGTGGAGAGAGCACACTCCCTTCTTCGGTTTCACTTCTGTGACCTCTGGTTCTAGGATGCTAACAGGTGCCCCGTAGCCAGGCTCGACCAATTGTGGTATCTCCTGCCCCTTGAGAAATACTACACTGATTGGCTCAGTCCTGGCCACATGACCCACGTTTGGTTTATTGGTGTCCTCACCTTGAATTTTATACGTGGGTTCTGGGAGAGAGAAATGCTTTTTCTCCTCGGGCGTTGCTCATCTGGGCTGGGGACGCCTGGAGCTGCCTGGCCCGTCTCCTGCTGTGGAGATCGCTGCCAGTGACTGGCGGATTGCACAGCAACCCACGGAGGCCTGGGTGAGAAACGTGCCGTGCTCTGGTGAGGCCACCACCCGACGGCGGGGACGAGAGCCCGGGAAGCAGGGACATCCCTAGTGTCAGCCCTGCCTCGTCCCCAGCCCTTGTTCCTGCTGTGAGCCTACACTGACTGGGAAGGGCCTCTCCCCTCCCCTGGAGGGCTCAGGAAGGCTCTGGGGCACTTCTGTTCTCGGACACCAGCACTGCCCCTGGAGGTAGCGGAGTGGGAGGAAGCAAACCAAGCTGGGGGGCCTGGCAAGGAGGGGGGCCTTGGCTTCTCCAGGGGACTTGGCTTCGGGAAGTAGGCATTTCACGTTGATTTTAGTCCCGACCTGCCTACACAGCAGCGGAGTCACTGGACAGGGATTAGCGCAGTCCCTCTGAGCAGTTGTAGCAGGGTAAAACTAGGGTGACACCTGGGCCCAGAATTCTCTCTGGACAACTATCTCGAGACCCTGAGCACAAAGTTGGCAGGAGACCAAGTGGTGAGGAGAGAACTGGTATATATGGATTTTTTTTTTCATAAAAAGAAATAGGTAATTTGGGTTGAGGGAATTTGAAGGAAGAGAGAAAATAGAGGAAGAGGGGTCCCAGCACGAAGAATTAAAACATGATATTTGCATTAGTGAAAATTTTAAGAACGGGAATGCCTAATTTTTGATTGCACATTTTGTGTGTGTGTGAGTGAGGTAAACCTTTTCAATAAAGACACACACACACACACACACACACACACACACACACCTTGTGTGAGTGGATCTTTGTGGCGGGGAGAGAAGAAAATGCAGAAGAGGTGTTGAGTTGCTTGTTTGCATTGGTGCAGCAGCCCCCACAGGATGGTGCAATTACCCATAAACTAAATGAATTCAGTGGCTGCCGGTGATTCAGGCGGGAGGTACTAGGAAGTCCTCTGGAGGGTGGCAGGACTGAGGACCGTCTGTTTCCTGCAGGATGAGGTCTCAAACCAATTTTTACCTGAGCTCAGAGAACAGCAGCGTTCACTAGGGTTCTTTGGTTATAAGTAACAGAAGCGGCCTCTGGCTAGGAAGCCTCTGAAGGACTTTGTCAGGTGGACTCTGGGTAGTTCCCAGAGCTGAAGGGAAAGGCGGGCAGTCAGGTCCAGGAACTCACGGACACCTCTTCAGGACGTTCCCCGGGGCTGATTTGGCCCAGCCTTTTGCCATGCTAACAAGGCTCCCCCAAGACCAGCCCTCAGAGAGAGGCAGTCCTGTGGGTGAGTCCGGGTCACTTGGGCCACACCCCCACCCACTTGGCTGAAGAAACATGGAGTTGGGATGTCATTCACCACCTTCTCAGAGCCACATGCGAGAATAGGAGGCTTTTTAAAGGAAGCAAAGGGAACACGTTAGCCACAGCACAGAGGCAGGGACGCTGGGCAAGCAGAAACGGCAGAGGTCGACACTAACAGGCTACCTCAGCAGGGAGCCGTTGCCATGACACAGAGGTGGGATGGGGCAGGTGACCCCTCTTCCTGAAGGGGTCTCTTCATTTCACAACAGACCTAGGGGCAGAGCTGAGCAGTGCTACAGCGTGAGGCTGGCGAGTGGGGGAGGAGGGCGGGAGGCTGGGAACCCAGCCCCCTGTCTTCTGGTGTTAGGCCATTTCCCTACACTAAGCCCGCTGTCACCCCACCCCTCCAAGCCCTTGCGTGAGCTGTGTCCCCTGCCTCGAATTCCCTCCCTTTCTATGCTATTTATGAATTCATTTTGTCCTTAAGATGCAGGAGCATCGGCTGAAGGAAATCTTATTAACCTTCCCCTTCTCCGTGAGTTAGGTATCTCATCTCTACATATATCATTATTTCATTTCATTTGGGAAAAACCGTTAACACGAGCACATGGTGCAAAGTTCAATCATCCAAAAAGGCACAAAGTTGGGTTTTCCTTCCCCTCTGAACCTAGATCGCCTCACAGAGGACACCACTCTTCTGTATCTCAGCACATGCACACACGGAGGCACACACACTGCTGCTCTCACTGTCGGGGCTGTCTCCTCAGACTCTGAGCCTCTGGGAGTAGGGCCCCTCTTTTGCCTCTGGGGCAGCTAGGACAGGCTGGCTCCTTACAAAAGTTTAGCGGCCCACTGCTGAGAGCCATCTCCTGAGCAGCAGGGGGGGGGGGGCAGATTCTATTTGAGATCACTTGGTGCTGCACTTTGTGATCCACGAGTTGCTTTTAATTTCCTGTGCTCGGCCGCCTGGCAGCCTGATGAAACGAGGCAGATAGCGGGGCTTCAGAGCCAGCCTTGCCTGGCCCAGGGCTTGTTTGCTCACTGCAGGGCCATGATCTCTAGACCCTGAAGAGAGAACAGAGTACGTGCCCCACCCCTGCCCACCCCCTAGTCTCTTGGGTGAGGGGGCTCAGAATGAGGCTGCTCAGCCCCCGTACGATTCCCAGGGGGCAGTGCAGAACTCACCACCTGGACTTGGGGGCAGATGGAGATGGTTTGGGCCCTGGCCCTGTCACCTGTAGGCTAGTTGTCTCAGCTCGCTGAGCCTCGGTTTCCTCGATCATTATGGGAAGATATTAGTAGGGTTGGCCTTACCAAGTTTTTATTAGGGTTCACAGACGAAGAATTCAATGTGCAGGGCAAGGTGTCTGGAACTGGGCTCATACTGAGTTGGTGGCTGGTCTCGTCATTCCTTCTATTTACTGCATGGTCACTGGGGTCAGTGCTCAAAAGGGTCCACTGGTGACTTTGTGTTCTCTTTTCTTTGAGCAATCCTTTCTCTTGCAGGTCTATCTTTCCCCATCCCCTCTGATACAGACAGCAGTTCCTCTTTCTGCAGCACATCACCACCTCCCACAGATTCGGTGTTGACTCTATGCCCTTAAGTGTGGGAGTGCCATCTAATCCTCACAGCAGTCATTGTTCCCACGTCGGACTGAGCAAATGGAGTCATGGAGGGAGAGTTGAGGTGATGTTCTCCAGGTTGAGTAAACACTTAGCAACAGTCTGATGAGCCGCCTTAGTAGGGTGGAGAGATTTACTGGATTATCTCCATCGTCTGGATCACATTTTATATTTTCAAAGTGCTCTTCAAAGAGAGGTCAGAGCTTAGTCCAAAGGAAAGAATTAATAATGGGAGCAAGTCAAGCTTCTGTGACAGTCTTGGGGAAGAGAGAATTTTGTAGGGGGACAAGGAATGCCTTCCTGCTACCCCTGAAACAAAACAGAAGCCGTGATCCACTCTGTCTAAAATGAAGATCAATCCTGACCGTCCCTGTGAGAGAACAGTACAGCATTCCTCCCTGCTTCTGACAGAGCAGGTAACCGTTCCCTAGAATGCTACTCCCTGATGCCCAGGATTGCTCAGCAAACACTAACTCTTCCCACACTCAAGGTCTAAAGAAAGCCAAAGGCCTTGCCCTGACTCCGGTGAAGTTCTGCTCTTGAGCAGCCGCAGGGCTTCCTGCTGCCCGCAGGTGTTGCTGGCAGCGCTCTGCCCACCTGGTGCTTGGCAGGAGGAAGGAAAGAGGAGTCAAGTGAATAGGGGCTGGATACTGCCCCCCAAAATGACACATTCTGGCTCCATGAGCTCTTTAGGAGTGACTAGTTTGTTTTATTTCGTTTGTTGTTGTTTTTTTTCTAGAAAGACACCCAGGAATGGGAAGTGACCGGGCTTGGTTTCCATAGCCACAGTCACTGACTTGCCCAGAATTCATTGCACTTGAAGAAGTGTCTTTGGTGGGAATAATCGGTGCAGGCCATTGCTGTTAATCAAGAACTTTCACTTTTTTCTTTCCTTGTTCCGTTCCCTCCACCCCCCTTTCCTTCTATGCTTCTCCCTTCATCTCTTCCTCCTCAGCACCTAACCTTGTGTGTTTCCAACGTTTTAAAGACAAGTGGAGAGGCCATCACATGCCTGAAGTCATACCATGGTGTGTGCAGAAGAGGGACTGAGACTGCAGATGCCACCACCCACCTTGGCAGTAGGGCAGTCCTGGCTCTGTTGCTGATTAGCTCTGAGTCCTGGAGCAAGTGTCTTCATCTCGCTAATCCTCCGCTCACTTGTCTGAAAACAGGACAATAACCGCAGCTTCTCACAGGGTGGCTGTGAGGACTAATTGAAGTAGATAAGAGTGCTAATCAGAGTACCTAGTACCTGACAAGTGCTCAGTGAATGTCACCAGCATGTTCTACATCCCAACCATCCTAAGTATCATTATTGTATAGTTGTTTAGATCCTGTGCACACTATCTGATCTTAGGTGTTAGGGTTGAGCTTATATTGTGCTTTGCAGCGTAAAGATTTATTTTGCAATACAAATTAAAATGTAATCCATTTTTCACTTGGCAAAGATGTTAATACTCAGTGCTAGTGAACTTGTGGTGCAATGGGAGGTGGCACTCTCTCCAGGGCTGCTGCATTCATAGAGTGCCAAGGGCATCGTTACACCTCCTAGGGCCCAGCAAGGAGGCGTGCCTGGCTCTCATGCACCAGTGATAGGAAGGAACTTGGTGTCAACTTTGGGAAAACCCATGTTGGTCTTGTATGTTAGATGGTCTAGAATGTTCAGCTTGAGGCAAAGCAGGACAAGAAGTGACCTGTAGGAATTTGGACAAAGCAGTAAGCATTCTTCAAGGAATGGCATTAAAACAAGGGACATCACTGAAAATGACTCTTTCTTGTGTGGTCAAGTAAGGGAAGAAATGTTCAGACTATTGTTCAATGAAATGGAAGAGTGACCCCTGAAAACTGGAAATCTTAGAAAGCCACCTGCAACCCCGCTTGGATGAGTCACAGACCTCTCAAGCTTTCCTGTTCATACCTGCACTTTTTTTCCCCCGAAGTTAGAAGTGGGGAGGCAGTCAGACTCTCGCATGCATCTGACTGGGATCCACCTGGCATGCCCACCAGGGGGCAATGTTCTGCCCATCTGGGGCAATGCTCCATTGTGGCCAGAGCCATTCTAGCACCTGAGGCCGAGGCCATGGAGCTGTCCTCAGCGCCCGAGCCAACTTTGCTCCAATGGAGCCTTGGCTGCAGGAGGGGAAGAGAGAGAGATAGAGAGGAAGGAGAGGGGGAAGGGTGGAGAAGCAGATGGGCGCTTCTCCTGTGTGCCTTGACTGGGAATTGAACCTGGGACTTCCACACATGGGGCCAACTCTCTACTGCTGAGCCAACTGACCAGGGCCTTACCTGTACTCTTGATCCTACTTGATCCATTGAACCCAATTCAGTTGGCCTCACATGTGCTCAGTGCAAGTACCCGGGAGGCATCCTCGATTTCTCCATTTTTCTCACTCCCAACCCGAGTGGTCAGAAAATCCTATGTTTCTGCCTCCACCATGTATCCCCACAGCTGTTCCCTTGTCATTTCCGTTGCTCTCCTCCTCACCTGGACAATTATACACCTATAACTGCTTTTATTGTTTCTACTCTTGCTTCTATGAATCCATTCTCCACACAGTAAGTGGTGACTTGACAGATTTGGGCAAAGACCTGAAGAGGACCTTTTAAAATATAAATCAAGTCATGTCACTTTCTTGTTTAAAATCTTCATCTATAAGACAAGGATGAATACACCTTCCTCCTAGGTTTGATGTGGGCAATAGAGGGGAGCCCTCCCGTTAAAGGGTTAGTGTGCAACATGAGTGCTCAGGAACAGTAGTAGCTCTTCATATGGGGGACTGGTGGTCCCTGCCCCCCTGGACTAGATTTCTTTGATATTCCATTGATACTGATTAGGAGACAAGAGATCTTTCCTTATTTGCTCACTAGTCCCCTGTCCTCATTAGCCCTGTAGTCTTCTTGGATTAGTCACTTAGCATCCACTGAGCCTCAGTTTTGTTACCTGTGAAATGGGAGTAATATAGTACCTGCCTCATAAGACTGTTTTAGGTAGTAATTGAGAGAGTGGAAAAGCAGTTAGCATGATGCCTTGTTACATAGTAAGTGCTGAACAAATGGCAGCTCTGAGCTCCTGTTGGAGTTGTTTGACCTTGTGCCTCTTTGGGCTGTCACCAGCCACCATTTACAGTGCCTACCCTGGGTAAGGGCTAGACTCTGATGCCCCATATCCGGCAAACAAAGTGAAGAAGGACATACTGGGAGCATTTCCTCTTGCATCTGCCTTGGGCCCTGCTGTTTTGGGTCTGTATGCCGAGTGGTCATTGCAGCTGAGGCCGCTGCCCCAGCAGAACTGGAACTCTGAAGGTGACTGGCTGTGGGTTCTCCACCCCACCGTTGACTTTGGGACTCGGGCCTTTGAAGCAGGGCTGCCATGGTTGCATTCTTCAGAGCAACAAAGGGAAAACAGTGAGGCTCTTGCCAAGTTCCTTGAGCTCCAGGAGAAAGAAACAGCAACAAGTAACATGAGTAACAACATGAAAATGAGATTGGAGGTGTGTTGGAATGAGCCGAAGGCCTTTGGGGCATGCTTTGGGAACAATCGGCTGTTCCTGTTTGGCTGCCAGATTAAAAAAAATCATTCTGGGTGTAGTAGACTAACTGAAGGGAGGTAGAATTTCATGCAGGAGGGGTGGAGACAAGAGCCCTGGTGACAGGGCATTGGGGAGAGGGGGTAGATTATGGGAAGACTGGAGAAAGAATGTAGTGATCTCTGTGGCAGACTAACAGTTTGCCTCTGTGGTGTGCAATATAACCCACTTCCATTCCCCAGTTCAACCTATAATAATACCTGCATTCTTCTTCAATGTATGGGGAATTGGGTTTCCTATGGGGAATATGGCAGAGTGCTGAATGGAAGCTCAAGGCTGGCTTTTTGCCGAGCAGAGGTGGTCCTTTGGAAACCCTGCAAATATTGATCACCATTGTATAAAGATGCAGTAACCTGTTTCCTTACATAGATCTCACCCTCCACCTGGAAAAAAAAGTATAAATCAGAGAGCATTTAGATTACTGTATTAGTGTGAATTTATAAGAAAAACGGGTTGGCTTAACCCTTTCTTCTTCCCACCCTTACCCTTTGGAAAGAAAAGCCAACATTGTCTAACTAAAGTCAAGCTGAGGGAGATTATATGGGATCTTTTGAAATGGGGAGGAAAGGAATTATTACTTAAGATGAGAGAGAGGCTCAAGAAGCTGTTGATCCTCAAGACTGGTGCTTCTTTTATCTATTGCTGTTTAAAGAAATGTCCCCAAAACTTGGTGGCTTAGAACAACAACATTTATTTTGCTTATGAATTGGCAGTTTGGGGCCTGGATTTGGCAGGAACAGTATCTCTCTCTCTCTCTCTCTCTCTCTCTCTCTCTCTCTCTCCGCACTTAGCTGGGGCGGCTGGAAGGTGAAGGCTGGAAGCCTTTCACAGTTTGTTCACTCGCAGGCCTGGAAATTAATGCAGGCTGCGAGTTGGGGCCTCCACTGGGGCTGCTGGCCAGAACGCCCACACCTCTCCATGTGGCCCGGCTTCCTGCTCTCCATCTGTGGCTGAGCTCTAGGAGTGAGCCTCTTGGGGGAGAGAGCTGGCAAAGACAGTGTCACCTTTTCTAACCTAGCCTGGGAGGTCATATAGCATCACTTTGCACTCTACGCACAAGTCAGCTACCACGTGTATTCATTTGCTAAGGCTGCCATAACAAAGTACTACAGAAATTTATTTTTCCCAATTCTGGAGGCTCCGAAGTACAAGATCAAGGTGTCAGCAGGGTTGGTGTCTTCTGGGACCTCTTTCTTCAACTTGTAGACTGATGTCTTCTTCCCGTGTCTTCAAATGGCTTTCCCTCTGTGTGTGTCTGTCCTAATCTTCTGTCTTCATGAGAATACTAGTCAGATTGGATAAGAACCCACCCCAGTGACCTCAATTTTTACTTATTTAAAGGCACTCAGTCACATTCTGAGGTGCTGGGGGATTAGGGCTTCAACAGATAAATTCTGTGGGGGTGGGCGTTGGGGGAAGACCAAGTTCAACCCATAACACCAAGGCTAGCCCCTGTTCATAGAGAGGGATTAGGCTCTACCTTTTAATGGGAGGAATGTTAAACAATTTGCAGATGTGTTCTTAAAACCACTACATCTGGGTAAGTGTCAGGGATTTTGGCAAGTCCTACAGCTTGTGGGCCCTACGCGCTACCTCCACAGCTGAAAAGGTTGTGGAATCTCTGAGAACAGCTGGATTGTGGCTTTCAGAAAAGTCCCAGTGACCAGAGGTATGAGTGGCGTGGCAGCATCAGGTGTCATCAAGAGGGCCACAGGTTTCTAAAACCTGCATTTCAGTGAGGTGACTCAAGACCCTTCTGTTTCCCAACCTCCAAGTAAGATCCTGGACTTCTGGATAAATTTAGGGAACAGAAAGGCTCTCAAACACAACTCAGTATGAATTTCCCATCAACCAGGTGCGTGAGGGATTAAGAGTTAAATTTCATTTGACTTGAAGTAATGCAATGGTGGGATTCAAGTCATTTAACAACTGGTTCTCTGCCCTAATGACCATTTTAAGTATAAAAAAATGATATACCTAAAGGTAGTTTATTATTTCATGCATTTAATACTTATATAAGAATAATAAAAGAGATATACAAAACTAGATTGTATTGTAACAAAGAGTTTTAAAATACTAATGAAAAAATATTAAATAATACCTGACAAAAACCAGTAAAACTGTAATTTAAGCTATTTCCAATGATAGCTTGTCACCCCCTGGTTGTTTGGCACTTTTTCTCTTTACGTTATATATTTGTTTACTGAAGTAACAGATGTGAAGGAATTAAAATGTAGTATGGTATTTCACCAAGGGTATAATGAGTTTTATAAAATGAATAAATAAATATTACAAGCATAGTTCCATCATTTTCTTTTTTACCTATGGACGGAGTAAACATTACTATGGGTGCTTAGAATATACTGTTGCACAGATGAATGTTAACAAAGAGTAAGGAATGTAAACTTGTGATTTCCACATTGGGCAGCTGCCCGGGCACCTACCTCAGAGAGAACCCTGATTACAAGTGCCATTTTAACAACTGGTTTGCCAAACTCAACAAAAAATTAGGTATCAGTTCTTCCAAACCAGTGCAAACCAGCTGAATCCCACCACTGAAGTAATGTTCCTGTTAACTGAGCTAGGAAGCACAATTTGTGCTTCTTCCTTGGGGTAAGACACGTGTGGGTTACAGTGGGGTATGACTTATGTCAGCTTCTCATGTTAGGTAAGTCTGCTACTCCCCCTCCATTCACCCAAAACAGCACGTTGGGAGAGTTCCCAACTCACAGTCTCCATTCTGATGTGTTCCAAATAACTACCGTGGCAACTGGTGTATTTCCCCCTAACCACACCATGACTGTGGTTAAAAAATATTCATATGGCATTTGTAGAGTCAGGATGGGTTAGGAAGAGCAGGACAATTAGAGCTGACTCGGGGCCGCTGGACAGGGTGGTGGTACCCATGTACTGCCCGCCTCCCATCTACCCCGCCCACAGGAGGAAGCACCGCTTCCTCCGCAGTCTGTTCTCCACCTCCCTTAACGTTTCTTGAAATGCCACCGGTTAAGGGATTCAATTAAGTTGAAACAACCCTCTAGAAGGCTTAAGGGGTGATCAGTTGGTTCATTAATTTTGTAACAGGACATTTTAGTTGAATCAGGGACTCATTACTTACTCCCCTATTAGTATAAAGGGGCCTTGATTTCTCCTGGGATGAGATAGCTGAGCTCTCTGTACCTATAGAGTTGGGAGCACAGTGGCTCCCTGGGAGGAAATAGACAAAAGCTCTGGCTGACTCTCTTGGAGGCTCTGAGTTATGAAAGTTGCTGATGGCCTGTAGGGACCTCACCATGGTCTGATTATAGAAAGGGTGATGAGACCTCAAAATGAGAATTCCTTGTTGGGGTAAAGGAGGTCGGACTGGTGGGCTTTTGCACCAAAGGTGAGGCCCGAAAGCGGTGTTGTTCCAGGTCTATGGGAGAAGCCGACCCAGTGCCATTCCCAACTCTTAGAGCAGGTGGGTCACCTCGTCTAACTTCCAAACACCCTGTTTCAGCCTCATGTCGATGCCAAGTCTCTGGCTTTTCAGGAAGGACCAGTGAGGCAAGCAAATGCCATCTGAAGCGGATGACCTCACTGCTTAGTCTTCCCCCAAACCATCGGTCTCTGTAAAGAAAAAAAATGAATAACTTCAATTACATAAAAAATTTAAATGTCTTTATGGAAGCAAATTTCATGAAGTCAAGAAACAAATGATAAAATGGTATACACTATTTGCAACACATACAATGAACAAAAAGGTAATTTCTTTATTTTATAAAGAACTCATACAAATCAATAAGAATAAATATGAACAAACCAACCGAGAAATGGGCAAAGGATATGAAAAGCAGTTCACAGAAAAACAAATGCAAATAGGCAAATAATGTATGAAAAGAAGTTCAGCTTGCTTTTAATTAAAGATATGCAAATCTAAATAACAATGAGATGCCATTTTCGCCTATCAGATTGGCAAAAATCTAAAACTTTTGGTAATACTCAGTATTGTTGAATGAATAAGGAAACAAACTCTTATTTACAATGAGCATATTATTAAATATAATATTTTGTTTGGGCATGATGGCAATATTAGTCATAACTGTAAATGTGTGTACCCTTTGAACCATGGTCAAGAGTTTAATCCACATATACGTTCACAAAAATACACCAGATTCTAGATACAAGAATGATTATTGCAACATTGTTTGTAAAAGGGAAAAATGGGGAAAGACCATAAGTAAGGTTGGTTATTCCAATTATGGCATGGCTATACGATGGAATACTACGCAGCCATTAAAAAGAATATGTTAGCCTATTTCTAAGACATGAAAGGAGAAAAGCAAAGTGCAGAACAGTGTACACCAAATGGTCCCATTTGTGTGAATAAAAAAGTATATATGGTTGTATATGCATAAAAATTTTCTGCAAAGATTTACACAAAAAATTTTGGGAATAGGGTAATCAAGAATAACAGAAAGGAATTTTACCTTTTGTTTTATACATTTGTAATACAGTCATTAAAAAACATTTGCATGTCTTGCTTTTCTTTAAAAAATAAAAAAAGAAATGTTTACAGGAATCCCCCAATAGTCTAATAGCCTATTACATATCAATGTTATATATGAGTCTGAACTTACTGGTTGGGGTGGTGACCAGCAGAAGACATCCCTGTGTGGGACAGATGACATATGGTAATGCCAGCCTGATTTACGACATCACATGCGATACTGGAGCAGGTTTCGGAAGCCGAGGTCCTCTGTGAACAAAGTGGAACAGAAACAGTGAGATGTCTGAGTTAGTGTTCAAACTCCTGTGTCCCTATAGCCCGGTGGGGTCCAGGAAAACTTGGATCACAAGAATATATTCTTTCCCTTCAGTCTCCCAGCTCCTGGCCAGTTCTGGTTCAACTTTCGGAAGGATTGCAGTCTTGGGCAGAAGTTAAATGTGCCATCCATTATTGAAGGAAAACAAGGTTTTGCAGATGTCAGTTCTTGAGCATAGAACCCCAAGGATAAAAGAGCAGTCCTTCAACTTCATATACGTTGATGACTTATTTTCCAAGTACCAGTAGTGGCCCCTGCAGGGACAAGATAGAAGTCTTGTTGGGTGATTCTGCCCACAAGCAGACAGAAGATACATAGCTTCAGGCCACTCTTCCATGCAGTGAATACCAGTAAGAAAAGTGGGACCCTGCCATACTGGCGTGCCACATCTTCCGGAGTTAAATTGTGTGGTCAAAGAGGGTGCAACAGCTTCTAAGGAACCCAAGCTTGTTTTTACTGCCAGTTCTTATTCACTGTGAAAATAATATAGTTTATAACAATAGTTCTTGAACCTTAGCAGGCATATGAATCCCCTGGAAAACATCCTAAAAGAGATCACGGGGCCCTCCCCCCCAGAGTGGGGCCTACTGCATTTCTAGCAAGTCCCGAAATGATGCTGAGCCTGTTGGTCTTGGGATCATACTTTGAGAACCACTGGTTTAGAAGGAAACTTTATCAATCTTTTTTTCTCTCCCATCAACAGCCCTTCTGTCCTTTAGCTGTTCTCCTGGTCTCTCCTTACAACTCACCTAAAAATCCATCTTCTTTTATGATCCCTAAACATTGTACCTTTTCCCCCCTCTCCTTTTTCCTGCCCTGTGCACATGCCAGAAAACCCACCTGCAGTAGCAGAAGCCTCCTGAAAGGGTGTGGAGAGGGAAAGACTAAGTGGCAAAGCCAGAATCCTCTCACAGAGAGAGGACTGGGAACGTGCCTGCATTGATTCTCACCTTCTCATCAGACAAATGAACATTAATCTTCTGCCAGGGACTGGGCCTAACCAGCAGGGGGTAGCTGTGGTCTCTGAATCTGCCCTTTGGCAGCCTGAGGATGGGGGCCCCAGAGCGTCCTTGTGGCCGCCTTCCCAGAAGGGGAATTTTGGCAAGTGTGGAAGAAAGTGATCCAGGATGTTTGTTTTTAGAAGCTGCTCAGAGGGGCCTGCTCCTTGCAGAGCCCTGCCAGCTCCTCTTTGCTGCTTCTCATTCCTCCACTTCGAGGACCACTCTTCTGCCTTCTCAGCTGATGGCTCCATGGAGCTGTGTTCTCAGCAGGTGGCAGGCCACACTCACAGGGATCACTTCAGAGGGGACCAGGGCCCTGGTCAGCAAACTGTGGCTCGTGAGCCACATGTGGCTCTTCAGCCCTTTGAGTGTGGCTCTTCCACAAAATACCATGTGTGGGTGCTACCTCGATAAGGAATGTACCTAACTATATAGTTTAAGTTTACAAAAATTTGGCTCTCAAAAGAAATGTCAGTCGTTGTCCTGTTGATATTTGGCTCTGCTGACTCATGAGTCGGCCGACCACTGCCCTAGGGAAACAGAACAGGAGTGTTCTTTCCTTGGAAGGTGGTAGCACGTTTCTTCTCTCAATGTTCCTAGTGGCAAAGGAGAGAGGAAGAAAGGAAGGGCAGGAGGGAAGAAGGAAGGGAAGGAAGAAGGACGGAAGGGAGGGAAAGAAGGAGGGAGGGAGGAAGGAAAGAATCTACTTTAGTGTTTACTTAGGCTGTACAGGCTGAACAAATCCTGCACCAAAAGCCATCCTTCCTCCTCCTCTGGGTGACGTTAATCTCCTAAGTAGAAGCAGCTCTTGTCCAAATCTGAATGTATTTCTCTGGAAGGAAGGGGAGACTCAGTCTAGCAGTTAAATGCATGATCTTAATAGAGCAGTGCTTCCCAGACTTTGTGGTGTGTAGCAAGCCCTGGGGGTCTCGGTAAAATGCAGATTCTCATGCAGGAGATCTGGGGGCTTGAGACTCTAAATTTCTAACAAACACCCGAGTGTGCTGCTCGGTGGACCACACTTGGTGTAGCAGGGTTGTAGAGTACTTAGAACTAGGGCAGCCTTGGAGATAATTTTGAATCCAATCCTTTGGCAAATAAGACAACTAGGGCCCTGAGAGGTGGGGTGACTTTACCACAGCCACACATCTGGGGAGCGGCCGAACCAGGTCTAGGACTGGGTCCTTGCACTCCCAGTCCGTGTTCCTTCTGCCTCCCCAGGAAGGAAGCAAGGTAGGAATATAAAGCAGGTGCTGGACACATTAGAATGTGAACATTTAAAAGAAGCATCTGGACCTGAGGAAGCCAATATCCAAGTCCACCCTGCCAGTGGCCCCCAAGTTGGTAGCCTGCACTGTGAATGGATTTTTCACTAAGGAGCTGTTGCAGCACAGATTTGAGAAAAGCGAAAATGCCAGTGTTTCCCTGAGTCCTGACTGAGCCTGGTAATTTATGGTGGTTGTCCACTTAAAATCTTAAGTGGACACCTTTATGGCCACCAGGCGGCTCCCAGGAAGAGAGAATTGCCTGAAATAATGGCGCTGGGGTGGGGCAGCCGTGATCCTGGCCGGGACCAACCTTAAGGGGAAATCCAAGAACAGCTAGTTCGTATCTTGGAACCCAGTGGATGTCTGATTCCTGAGAGCCCTCACACTTCTAGGCTCTCTCTTTTTTATATTGGTACTCCTCCTCATTGTTTTGAAGGTAACACTTTGTTCAAGACAGCTGAGAATCTTGGAAATGGAGATAAAACTTTCTAAAATGAAAAACATTTGTTCTGTGGTATTGACATGGCCAAACCACTGTAGCGAGCTGGGTTACTACAGGAAGGCACCCTGGATTGAGTGTTTAAAGACTCACATCTCAGGTCTGGTTCTTCCGCTTATCAGCACTTTAAAGGGTTTCCAGGGGAATGACACCATTCATTCATTCACTCGCTTGTTTATTCATTCAGACAATCGACAAACATTTATTAAGCAACAACTTGTGTGCCAGAATTCAAAGACACACACAAAAAAAATCCTCTAAGCTCTCAAGGGATTCATAGTCTAATATGGGAGATGAATAAAGCAACTATTGCGTAAAACTAAGAGAAGTGCAGGAAACACGACTGGAGTATAAAGGAGAGACAATGCTGTCGGATTGGTTGGTGGGAGAAGGCTTCCTGGAAGAGGTGATAATTGAACTGAGTCTTGAGGGAAGAGTGGGAAAGGGTGTGGGTATAAAAAGAGCCCTCTTGACAGAGAGAAGAGCCCGCCCATGGCCCAGACCTTGGAACTGCACAAGTCACGCAGGGGGTTTACAAATTCTAAAATGCAGTTGGACCACAGCTTTCTTGGTGGTGTGATGTGGGTGGAGACAGGTCTCAAAGATCCTGTGTCCTGAGCTAGGCTTAGTTTCAGTTAGACAAAACTATGAAGAGAAAATTGATGTAATTGGTTATAATAATAATAATTATAATCATTGCAATCATCATCATAATTACTACATTCATTAAGCCTATTGCTGTTATTCAATCCTCACCGCAAACCCATGAGGTGTAGGTACTGATACTGTTCCTGCTGTACAGCTGTGGCATTTGAGGCTCAGAGAGGATGAGGAACTCTGACTCAAACAGCTGAATTTCTGATACAGCCGTGTTCTGTATCAGAACCAGACCCAGAGCACCCTTTCATAACACATATCTTTAATCCCCCTTTATGACTGCAAAATGAAGTTCAAACATAATAACTTAGATGCATAACTCTAAAAGACAATATAATGCCTATCTGCAATGTAAATAAATAAAAAATAAAAGGAAAGTAATTTGTAATAAAAGAATATGTATTTCAATATGGAAATGCTTCAGACCTGACTTTCCCAGAAGCATTATGAAATAGTTGATTACTTGTATGCAGAATCACTTCAAATACAGCAGTTGCTAGATCTTTGAGGATATTCATGGTGAGCAAAATGAGACATAATCTTTGCTTTCATGAGCTTTTAGTCTAGTGTCCAGTGTGACAAACTTTCCAGGCTCATTTTGCACATTTCCTGCCCTGAACATGAAATCAGTCATTTCTTCAAGGGGCCCTGGTTTCTTGGAGTGAGAAATGGTGTCTAAGCACCAAGAGTACTCAGTGTTATCAGATGCATGTTTCTAGGCCTTCTCAGTGAATAGAACTAGTACATATGTATCATACAGATAGTTTTTTGTTTTGTTTTTTTACAAATTCAGGATTACACAGTGTTTACTCACCGTCATCTATCTTGCATCTTCTTTTCTCCCACGTTGAAAATCCTGGCTTTCTATGACACCCACAAAATTGTTCACTCAATTTATTCCACTCACAGCACCAACACTGCTGCCACCAATAGAATGACTAAAAGCAGTTTGTTTGTTTTTTTCCAGTTCCATTTTTCCTTAGGCCGTATTTTAGTAGGGATGTACAGCCGAGTAACTGTGCTTTAGTCTTTTTGACTAGTTCTTCTCCATGTGGTTATACCAACAGCTAGTTACACATTTAAGTTCCTTTGCTTCATCTTACCTAGAATTTTTAGGGAGTGTTTTTTAAAACAAGACATATTAAAAGAAGTTCTTGCTACCTCCACCCAATTACCTTTCTCCCCTATAGGCAACAACTTAAAAATTTTATGATTTATCTTTCTATTGCATAGAGATTATGTATATAGCTATAAATACAGGTAGATAAATAACATTTTATGTGTCTGAGTTGTACTCACCATCTCCACTTTTATAGATAAATCATTGTATATTATATACATTATTTACCATATTACCATTTTACTTTTTTTTTATTATTATTAACAGTATATCCTGTGTCACAAAAAACTGGGTTCAAATTTTATGTTGGCCACTTATATGACCTTGGGCATGTCTCTTAAGTTCTCTGAGCCTCAACTTCCTCATACATAGAATCAGAGCAATAAGACATACCCCTTGGGTTGTGACAGGTATATGTGCACTAGCACAGGGGGTGGGACACAGTCGGCACCCAATGTAGAGTAGCTCTAATGGTTTTGTAGATGTTATATTTAGTAATTTTTACATACCTCTCATGTGATGAAACCCTTGTCATTCCCATGAATATCCCACAGTGACGTGTAAGATGGGTTGGTGGGCAATTTGAGAACCATTGAAGAAGTACTCCAAGAATTAGGAAGCCCACACTGGCAGAGCCCTGAGAGGCCTCAGCAACTATTCTGCTTACTTCATGGGGAGAGACGTGGAGACCTAGACAAACTAATAAGCCATAAACCAGGATGGAAAAATGTACTGGTGATGCCCACCCCAGTTCTTTTTCGAGGTAACTTTTCTTTAAAGAAAAGTTCATCTTCTGCAGTTGATAAAGTTTCTCTGCACAGTGCTGTGTTCTCTTTGTAAAAGGACAAACAGATGGAAGGGACGGGTCAGGGAAATCATGCCTTGAAGAAGAGTTTCTTTCCTCCCTGGGTGGTAAACATAGTAACAAGCACTGGGGCTGATGCCTGTCACTGAGCAACTGGCCCATGAATATACCCAGTTGGGGGTTGTGGGGATGATAAGGAAGTTCAAGGAACAGTCCCTTGCCCTCAGGGGGCTTTAGAACAACTTCAAGCTCATTTAAAAACCAAACATGGCTGTAAAAGTATGTGTCATTGCTTAAAATAATAATGCATTTTAATTGCACTATCTTCAGTTACAACCCTTGGAGATGGTTACTGTTATTACTATTATTCTGCTTTATATATCAGGAAACTAAAGTTTAAGTAGGTTTTGTGACTTTCCCAAAGTTATCAGCTAGTGAGCATGAAAACAGGTCTGCTCTTAATCAAACGCTCACAAGGCCATGGTTCATTTCTGCTCGAACCCTATTCTGGGCTCGTTTCTTTGGGGACAAAGAGAAGGGAAACTTTTGCAGTCACTTGCTATTTAATGAATGGATTAGCTCATTCGATCATTCATTCATTCACTTTTTTGCTTCCTAAGTGCCTTAAAGAATCTAGACTGACTTGGTTTGAGTGCTGGCTCTATTATGAGGTGAGCAGGTGACATGCCTTCTCTGTGCCTCAGTTTCCTCTTCAGTTGTGAGATTTAAATGAGTTAATTTGTAAAAGCAGAGCAGTGCCTGGCCCATGCTAAGAGCCTGTAATGGTCAGTGGTATTGCTGCAGCTGCTGAGCAAGGTGTTCGGTGGTCTGTATTTGGCAGAAAGAGTCGGGAGTCCGGGGTTCTGGTGTAGCTCTGCCACCGGTGAGCCGTGTGATCATGGGCAGGTGCTCTGTCACCCTGGAACCTCAGTTTTCTCACCTGTAAAAGAAAGGGCTTGACCTTATGATCTCTAAAGTCTTTCTACTATCAGATGTCAATATTTTGAGGGGTCTGTCCTCTCTCCTCATCACAAATATGGAGACCAATCTTATAAGCTCATTTAAAAAGCGATTCTATTTTCACTCTTAACAGATAAGGAGTGGGAAGCTGATGTCTTTCCTACCTATGTTTCTCCAAGTGTGTTTTTTAGACCACACACCTCAGAACCACCTGGGCTGCTGTTAGAAAAAGAGATGCCTGGGCCTTAGCCCAGACCCCCAGAGTCGGGGCCTCTGAGGGTGGATCCTGGATAATGACCTCTTTAATGACAATGCCAGGTGATTGTGGCAACTCATGTTCTAGAACCGCTGGAGAAGAGAGGGAAAGAATGCCTGTGTTGAGTCAGGGAAACCAGAGCAGGGTTCTCAGACTTGAATGTGCACTTAAGCCAGTTGAGGAGATACGGTTCAGGAGGTTTGAGGTGTGTCCTGAGAACCTGCGTTCCTGACGAACTTCCGGGGTGTGTGAGGCTGCTGATCTACCGCACACACTCCGAGAAGCTAGGCTAACTAGCTCCACTCATGAGCTGCATGACCTTGGGGACAGTATCTGATTTCTCTCAGCCCCAGGTTCTTTGTCTGTAAAGAGGGAGAAAAAGTGCCTGCACCATAGGGTTGTTAGTTGAAGGACCACGTAATGTATGTGAAGCTGCTTGCCATAGCGCGGAGCATGTCAGCAGTTGTAAAAGCTTTTCGGACTACCTACTACTATCCTACTACTATAACAAAAGGCCCGTTGATTCAGACTCCCAGGGCTTAGGATGCTGGGAATGTGCAGTTTTAACTAAGATCTGTAGGTAACACTTATGCATCAGAGGGTTGGTAACGCTGCACTCTGTCTCTGTCAAGGACAAGAAAATCCCCAAACTCACTCAAGTTCTCCAAGTCCCACAAGCATCTGAAAGTCACTGGTGATGCCTCCAGTGAAACTGTTGCTCCCTAAACAGCACAGGCAATGAGAGTGCTGTGAGGCAGCTTGTGCTGCTTTCTGAGCAAATGTGTATCAGAAGACACCCATTTCCCTGCAGGGTGTCAGAAGTGGACTCAAATCCCCAAATACATGAGCGTGACAATCTAGCGCAACTCTCAGGGTGCTCATGTCAGGAGACAAATAGGTCGGGGTTCCTGGGGCAGATTGCTGAGTCATAGGCTGAGAGCTGTCGAGGTGACCGGGGTTCCTCCGGGAGGGAAACCGTTTACACAATAAACCATATCCCTTTCTGTGTGGGGCCTCTGGCTGTAACCTGACCTGGATTTAGAATCTGAAGTTTTCATTTATAGAGTTTGAGGAGTGCAATTCAACAAATCTTTACTGAGCAACCATCATACCTGGTGCTGTGCTAGGTGCAGAGACACCAGAATAGCCAGACAGTTATCCTGGGACAGGTGGCAGCAGGTCATAAGCCCACAAACGAACAAATGAATGAATACAACCATTTTAGATTCTGATGAGGGCCGGGCAGAGAAATAAGCAGAGAAATATAACAGGAAGAGATAGAGTGAGACTCTTTTGAGTAGGGTCAGGGAAGGCCTCTTTGATGAGGTGATAATTTGGGGAAGGCTCAAAGTGTGAGCATGAACTGGCCTTTCATAGAGGGAGAGGAAGAGCCTTCCAGAAAGAAAGAACAGCATGTGTGAGGGAGAGAGTTGGCTTGTTGGAATAACTGGAAGAAAACCAACGTGGCTCTGTATGTGTGCGTGCGTACGTGTGTGTGTGTGTAGTGGGCAGGTGACCCTAAATGAGGTTGCAGAGATGACTGATAATAATAGATAACACTTCTTGAGGACTTAACAGTTTGCCAAGCACTATCCTAAGAGCTTTGCCTGTTATAATTCCCTTAATGCTCATCCCATCAACTCTTCTTATGTCCATTTTACAGTTGATGAAACTGAGGCACAGAATAGCGCACTGTTATCTTCTCTGTTCCCAAATCTTCAGGAAGTCTTATCTGAGCCTTGGTGGGAGCAGTGAGTGAAATAACACATCTGATCAGCATAGTGGAGAGTGATCAGCATAGTGCCCAGACATAGCTAGGGCTTTGCAAATACAGTTTTCATCATTATTTCTTCATATTGGATCTTGAGTTCTCCACTGGGGAGACCCGAAGAGCCATAACTATCACGACCATTTAATTGTTACCCAAACTGGAAAAATTCTGAGAGTGCAAGAGAGTACTATTTTTAATTAAACAATAATAACAGGTATAAACTGGGTCTGTTCCTGGCAAGCCAGGATGTGTGGTTTCTGTAACCACAAAGCCCAGATCCTACTGTGTCGGAATTCACTGACTAATGGGGAGCTATTAACAAACCCCATTGCCCCCACATTTCATGAGATTTAAGGCCTCTCCAGGGCACGTACTGCAATCCACCTATTTAAGATTTCTTTTATACTGAAGCCAAAGTTTCACATAACAAAAGACTTTAATTTGAACATGTGGTTTCATTATAATAAAATTTTTCTTTGCAAAAGCTTTAGCAAGCCAGGGGACACCATCCGGTGTGATGTAACAGTGAAATTCCTCTTCCGTCTAGGGAGAAAGAAAACACTTTTCATTCTAAATTACAATGTCACAAGGAAAAAACATCCAATTAATTTCAGACTTCACTAACCTGGGATTTGTATTAACTTGGGCAGAGGCTGAGACTGATATTCCCTTCTGTTTTTGCTGTTGGTGAATGAATTTGTAAAAATGCATTTTGTAATGTGTTTGAAGAGGAGCTGGATATGCGGTTTAGAGGAAGTTAAAACTACATGATGATAATAACAGCTTATGTATTTTGAGTGCTTACTGTGTCTTAGGTACTGGGCTAAGCTTTTCATGTGCATTAATTTATCTAATTCTCATCTTCACCCTATGAAGTAGGTACAAGAGGAAGAAATTGAAGCCCAGAGAGGTTTGCTTAATTTTTTGTACAGTTAGTAAGAAAATGATGAAGCCAAGAAACAAACTTCTATTCCCCACTATCTCTCAGGAAAACAAAAATATTTGACTGACAGATAATTGATATGAGAGACTATCCAGAGTTGCAGAAGAAATAAAACAATATATAACTCAGATTTTACCTTCACTGTGAAGCCCGCAGAACCTTGTACATATAGGTTATAGTCTAATTTAAATTTTCATTTTTGTTTTTCCTCTAGGCTGTGAGCACCTTGTGTATATATGCAGATCTGTCATATTTGGTGTCTAGCACATTGCCTTGGACTCGTATCAGTGTTCATTACTTTGTTTATTGATTGACTTAACAAGTATTTATTGTCGGTCTCTCTATGCTAAGTGTGGGAATAAGTAATGAAGAAGACCCTCCTCCTGACTCTTGTCCTCATCAAACTCATTATCCCACCCACATTCCTAATGCATCACTGTTCAGTGAGTGATCACGGGAAGAACAAACTGAGCCACCAAGCTGGAGGAGACCCAGATATCTTCTAATTTGCCCCATAGTCTCAAACAGGACAGAACCTTTATGTTGAGAATAAGAGGGAAGGGTGGGCTATTCACCAGGCAGGTAAACATAGTACAATTTTTCTCAAACCCCAGAATGTATACCAATCATGAGGCCCTGTGAAAAATGCAGATTTCAGGTACTGCTCCCAGGGTGTATAAGTTAGTGGGTCTGAAGTACTCCAGATAGTTGATTCATTTATTAAAAAAAAATATTTTTTGAGATCCTACTATATGCCAAGCATTGTTTTGGACTCTGGGGTTCAGCACTTAATGAGCTAGACATGTCTGTACTCTCAAGGAGCTTACGTTCCAGTGGAGAAAATAACTCTGAATAGTAAGATCATCCCCAACTGGGAAGAGTGTTACAAAGTTGGAGATGGGTTGAGGAATGGCCAGCAGGAAGAGGTAAAGGACTGCTTTATGCTTGGTGGTCAGGGGAGTCCTCTGTAAAGAACAGACATTTGAGTTGATTCTTAAGGCACAAGAATGAACCAGCCATGCAAAGAATTAAGGAAGAGAGTTCTAGGCCAAGGTTCTCAGGAATTGCCATGCTCAAGGATGAGAGAGGAGACCAGCATTGGATTAAAGTGAGCTACAAGGTGAGGTCAGAGAGGTAGGCAGGTATGAAGCCTTGGAGGCCATGATGATGAGCTTGGTTTTTTATCCTAAGAGCAATGAGAAGCCTTAGAAAGTATTTAAAAATTTTTTAAATTTCTATTTATTTATTTATTTATTTTTATTGATCTTAATTTAGTGTGTTTACATGGATTCTAGTGTTGCCCCAAATGCATCCCCCTCCCCCGTATTCCCCTCAACATCCCCTTTGCCTCCCTCCCCATAGCGCCCTCCCCCCTTCCCTTCAGGTTTATCCCATCTTATCATCCCCTTTCCCTCTGTCTCTTTTCCTCTGGTCCCTTTGATCTCTCTGTCTCAATTCCATTCCTCAGTTCATATTGTAGCCTCAGAAAGTATTGAAGTAGCAGAAAGCCCTAATCCTTGGACTGTATTTTGGGAAACACTGATAATAAGGCGTGGCCGCAGTCAAAGAAATAGGATCCCAGAAATCTCACCCTGTTGTCTTTTCACCCTGTTTCCATCATTTGCTCTCCTCAGAGTAGCCATTACACACAGCGGTGGCCATCTTTCTCTGTTAGTTACCTGAGGGCTAAGTGGACATGTTTACAATCATGTCATAAAATGGTTGTGACTAAGGGGCATATGCTCCATCAAAGGCCCTGCTATCCTGAGTAGAGAAAAAACAGCTGTTTCCTCTGCTCTCATTAAGAACTTAAGTCTTCTTCATATTGAAGAGCTTCCATAAACAAAACCAGAGATTACTGGATGTTCCCACAAAAATTGTTTGTGTAACTGAAAGGCGTCGGCATAAAGAGGAGCTCTTGGTGTTGGCGAACGGCATAACAAATGTTCTCTCCGAGGCCTGGGGGGGCCAGAGGGCCAGGGCAGATTCCGAAGCTGCATGGGATCGTCCTTCCTGGATTATTATTATTATTTTTTTTTATAGAGACACAGAGAGAGAGAGAGAGAGAGAGGGATAGTCAGGGACAAACAGGAACGGAGAGATGAGAAGCATCAATCATTAGTTTTTCGTTGCACATTGTGACACCTTAGTTGTTCATTGATTGCTTTCTCATATGTGCCTTGACTGTGGACCTTCAGCAGACCAAGTAACCCCTTGCTCGAGCCAGCGACCTTGAGCGACCTTGGGTCCAAGCTGGTGAGCCTTGCTCAAACCAGATGAGCCCAAGCTCAAGCTGGTGACCTCAGGGTCTCGAACCTGGGACCTCGGCATCCCAGTCCGATGCTCTATTCACTGCACCACTGCCTGGTCAGGCCTGGATTAATTTTGTTCTCAAAGATGAGTCCTCAACTTGAAAGTGATGCTAATAATATGTGTTTCCCAGCTTCCATCTCAGGCTTCTGATCCAGTGCGGAGCTTATCCTGCACGGCAGTGTCTTCTCTTTGGGCTGCTCTGGGTCTCTTGAATCAGAGATGCATGGTTGGTTTATCTTCCCCAGACAGAAGTTCTTGGGTTGCTCTTGCCTTGAGAAGTGTCTCTGTTTTATATTCCTCAAATGCAGGATTATTGAGAACTGCTGGAATCTCTCAGAGAATAAAGGTGACAATCGATATTTCTTCCTAACAAGTTCTCTGTAAATGTCATGTAATGTATCCTGTAGACGCAGGCCAGAAGATCCATCCTCTTCTCTGAGATCTGCCCTCCTCTTTGGCCAACATATTTATAGAATGTGATCCTTGCCTTCCTGGCCAAGGCTGATTGAATGAGATACAGAAACCTGCCTCAATGTAGGCCAAGCAGATTCTCCGTCCTGGAAGATGGAAGTGGAGCGTCAGAGATGCTAGCCATTCCCAGCCGCTTGCTAGAACCAAAGATGTATGAATTATAGATCTGTGCCGTTAAGTTTGGTTGCCACTGAACATTGATCGTTTGAAATATGGCCAATCCAAATTGAGATATTTTGTTAGTGTAAACTACATTAGATTTCAAAGACTTAGTATGATGAAAAAATTCAGAATATCTCAAAATTTTTTATATTGGTTACATGTTAAATTATATTTTGAATATATTGATTAAAGGTATATTTTTAGAATTAATTTTACCTTTTAAAAATGTGACTTCTAAAATTTTTAAACTTTTATTTGTGACTCACATTGTATTTGTATTAGAAAGTGCTATCCTCTCCTCCTACCCCATATTTTTATTGTGGTAAAATATATATAACATAAAATTTACTATTATAGCCATTTTTAATTGTATAATTCTTTGGCATTAAGTGCATTCTCGATATTGTACAGCCATCACCACTATCCATTTTTTGAACTTTATGATCCCTTACCCAATAAACAAGAACTCCCCATTCTTCCCTCTTCCCAGCCCCTCATAACCTTTTTCTACTTTGTTTCTCTAAATTGGCCTATTCTGGTATCTCCTATACATGGAATCATACAGTACTTGTCCTTATGTGTTGGCTTTATTTCACTTAGCATAATGCTTTCAAGGTTGATCCATGTTGTAGATGTATCAGAGTTGCCTTCTTTTTCAAGATTGAATAATATTTTATTGAATGTGTATACCAAATTTTATTTATCCATTTATCTATTGATGGTTGTTTCCATTTTTAAGCTATTGTGAATAATGCTGCTATGAACATTGGTGTACAAATATCTGTTTGAGGGCCTGCTTTCAATTCTTTTGAATATACACCTAGAAATACAATGCTGTGTCATATGATGACATGTTGAACATTTTAAAGAACCACCAAACTGTTTTCTAAGCAGCTGCACTATTTTATTTTCCCACCAGCAATGCACAAGGGTTTCAGTTTCTCCACATATTCACCAATACTTGCATCATTCAGTTTTTTAAAATTATAGCCATCCTTAAAGGTGTGAAGTGGTATTTCATTGTATAAAGTGCTACTTTTAATCTTGTCACACGTGCCTAGAGAAAGAGAGAAACATCCACAAGAAAAAAGAATGAAGTACATGCTCAGAGATATGCAGATACAAGAACATGTGGTTTCAGAAGGGAGGGTGGAGAGAAGAGAGGGGAGGGGGGGAGGGGAGGGGAGGGGAGGGGAGAAGGAAAATAAGAAGGGGTAGAGGTTGGAGTGGATAAGTCACTAAAAAGTGAGATAGAAAAGAAAGAGAGAAGAGAATCAGAGACAAAGAATGTAAAGTAACAGGGAAGGTCTGCCTGGGTTCCTGATGACAGTTCAGTTCTTGTTTTCAGTATCGATGGAGAGGCCCATTGGCATTTAGTCATTGGGTTCTAAGAGACACCTCTAGGTTCTTATGATTTCTCTTTTTTGGCTTAAGTCCATTTGTTCTTACTTGCAAGGAAAAGAGATACTTCTGAGACATAATGATCTATAGATTCCTGAAATATAGGGATCAGGTTAAAGAGTATAAGTATCATGATATAACAAAGGATGGCAAATAGCTGGTACATTTGCTACCGCTTGTATGCATGCAAGTCAGACATTGCTAATCAATCACAACCTAGGCATGGCCTTAGCATCCTTTTCCATGATAGATCTCTGGTCAGCCACCAGAGACTAGAAATAGCATAGGAGGAAACTTCTATTTGTTTATTCTTGGGTGGGTGGGTGGGGGGAAATCACTGAAGTAGAATTTTGAAGAGACACAGATTTGTGGTCTAGCTGCAACGTAAAATTTTTTTAAGTCATTTTATTTTCTGAGCCTCAGTTGCTTTGTCTGTAAAATGGCAATAATAATGGTGCCTACCCACAGAGTTGTTGTGAGAAATGGCTGTAGTATAGAAAAGAGAGCCCTTGGGAAGCATAAACAGAGGTGCAAGTTGCTGTTTTGACCATGGCCCTCTGCTTTCAGGGCCGGTCAGGGTCTCTCATCCTTGGTCCTCAGCCTCAGGACAACTCTGTGGCAGAGGGGCTCCACCATAAGAACCTGGGCTTTGCAAACAGTTCCCAATAACCATTGTGAACGAAATGGAATTATTTTTAGAAGCCAACATGATCCATCAATTATATGTCTTCTTATTTTATTTTTATTTTCTGCGCAGAGAAAGTTGGCACTAAGAGGCAATACTGAGAAGGGAGATTTTGGAAAATGACTCATCTGGAATTTGCTGGAGGAGTCTGAAATTGGTAGAATTTCAGCTTTTGGGAGAAATAATGTGTGTGTGTGTGTGTGTGCGCACGCACACTCATGTGTTCTGTCCCTGAGGCATCTAGAAAGCAGTTCTCAAGGGGCAAGGGTGCAGTCTGACTAGGTCTGATTTTAATGCAAGTGGGCTTTCTTCTTGGGCTGTTTGTTGCAGGGACCAGAATGTGGAGTCAGGCAAATGAAATTTACCTGTAATTATGACAAGCATGCGGGACAGTTTTTATTTCAAATGATATTGTTCACTTGCCTAATAAGTATAAGGTCTACCGGAAAGTTCTGTCCGTTTCTATCACAACAGGTTTTGATACGTAAGCACATGTTTATTTGGCGCATGTGTGCCTCTATTTTTATCACTTAATATATACATACTGACGTAGCAAATTAACTAAAACAAAGTTGATTCACGTTAGTCTTATGTGTGAAGCAATAGTGTACCCATGGCTACTGATAAAGTTCATTTACGCCACTGCAATTTTTATGAATTTCAACAAGGAAGAAATGTTACAGAAGCATGTCTGTCGCATCCACCATATTCCCCGGACTTAGCACCCTCCAACTATCACTTGTTTTTGTCCTTACAAAATTTTTTGAAGGGCAAAAAATTCAAAATTGAAGAAGATATCAAACAAGCACTGGTTCAATTTTTTGCATCAAAAGATAAAACATTTTTCAAAAATGGGATATATAAATTGCCCTCATGCTGGCAAGAAATCATTAATAATAATGGCAATTATATTATTTAATAAAGTTTATTGACGGTAAGAAAAATTTGTATTTTGTTTTATTCCAAAAACGGACAGAACTTTCTGGTAGACCTTGTATAATCAGTCTTGTGAAATCATATGGCCTACATCGCGGTTCCAAAAATATGGCCACCATGCACATAAAGCACTGCTTTGCTTCTTCACACCCAAAGGAGACTGCCCTTGGGGCCGCTTCTGAATAATGTATATGACCAAGGGGATGTGTCTGTCAAACACTGTTCATTTTCCCGTATCGTAGCGTCAAGAGCCCTCAACCTAAGAGAAGTCAGAAAACAGCAAAGTGAGTAATTTTGATACTAGCCGACAGTTATGTTGCACTTAGAATTAGACTCTTCTGTCCTGAGCATTTTATGTATATTCATTTAATTTAATCCTCATAACTACCCAAAGGTATTGGGACTGTTATGATCCCCATTTTATAGCTAAGGAAACTGAAACAAAGAAAGATTAGGTGATTCACCTGAGACCCTACCTGCTAAGTGGAAGAAGTCATCCTCTTACTGCCTCTGTGAAGACCTAGGCCACTACGCTCAGAGAAATGAATCCCAGGGGTATTTATGAGGGAGGAATCAGTTGTATTCATCTCCAGAAATAGCAGCATGCAATGTCAGAACGGAACAGGAAGTCAGTGACCACGGAATCCTCCCAGCTTATTTTAGAAATAAGGAAACTGAGGTCCAGAAAGGTTCAGTGATTTGCCCAAAGTCATTTAGAGAGTAATGGCAGAGCCAGGGAGATAGCTTCAGCGTCCTGACTCCTGTCCCATTGTTGATCCATGATTCCTTTCCGTGTGGGCCTCGGTAAGTCCTGTTCAATGGCTACTTTTCAATTTAGGTCTTATAGAAGGCTTTCTGCTCCTCTGTTTTGGCTGATCTTTCTTGCAGAGGGGAATTAAGGTCCCAGTTTTGGTGTTCAAATGTCATTTCTGACTCCTCTCTTTTGTCTGTCATTGTCATCAGTGACCTCTTTTACATTCCCATCAGACTTTTTTTTTTCACAACCCTACTGGACTGGACATCTCATTCCTCCTCAGCTCCAGAGCCTGGACAGTCCTTCATCTCTGCTAGGATGCAGTGGGGCAGCGGACCACATCCCTGGGCCACAGGCATTGGTTCAGGGTTGTACATGTGACCTCAACTGAATCAAAGACACTCAATCCTGGAACTTAGCAAAGGGTTATTCTCTTTCCTAAGGAGTTCGTAAGCTCAAGCTCATAGGACATAATTCCGATGACAACTTGAGAACAAAGCAACACAGTGGCGTAAAGTACTGACAAAGGGAGGGAGTTCCTACGGATGCCAACCATCCAGGGACTTCACAGTTGCATCAACTGATACTTTCATTTTTTAATTTCTATTTTTTTTCCCTAAAACCAATTCAGGTTGAGTTTATAAGAATTTATAACCAAATAATTCTGCTAATACTCCTGTCTCAAAACAAGGAAATAGGTTGGTATTTTCTCAAGTTAGTTTCCAGACTATCCCTAATTAGATGAATATTGAGTATCTACCATAAGTATAGGTTATAAAGACCAGTAAAGATGAGCAGGAAGCAGTCCTCACCTTCAGGGGCCTAATGGTCCATCAAGGGAGCCAAGACTCATATGTAACTGTCCAGCTTACAAAGCATCAGGTGGCGTGAGGCAATGGAAGCAGTATGCCGTGGAGGCGTACAGGAAGAAGAGTCCACTCTTAATCGAACACTCTTACTTGAACTTTCCTGTAAGTATTCAGAAATTGAGATAGAATTTGAAGACTGGGGGAGAAAAATTTCAGAAAAAGAGATCAATATAAACTTAAATGTGGAAATGGAAAATTTGGACACAAAATCTGAATGCAAAAAGGGAAAAATGGATTGTCCAGTTTATTCAGAGCATGCATTTTAAGAGGAAAAAGTAGTGTGAAATTCAGTTCATTGTAGCAAATAAGACTCAAGGTGGCCATATTAATATTGTTCCACCTAGATTGTTTAGGGCCATGTCTGGTGAATAGTTGTGCCTTCAACACGTTAAATATTTTTTGAATAAATGAATGAATGTAGAAGCTCCATGAAGGCAGGGAACATGTTTATCTTGGTCTCCATTTTATCTTCAGCTCCTAGCACCGTGTCTGGCTCAGTGGATGCTAAATAAGTATTTGTTGAATTAATTAGTACTATGAAAGGCTTTCAGTGTCAGACCAAGGGCTTTGTACCTAACTCAACAGATAATAGAGGATCCTCAGAGATCATCAGGAAAACCCAGTATTTAAAAGAGCATGCACCATGTGCCATCTGCTCTGTAGATGCATGACCTAATCAGGGCTGTGCATTAGGAAGAGAGGTGGGTGGTAGTGGAGAGGAAAGAAGAGACATTGGAGCACAGAGTCAACTGGCATCTCTAATAACTTGTATTGAAAGCTACTTGAACCTGGTCGTGAAGAGAGTGTTCTGAGAATAGAAAGCAGAGGGTGGTTGTGGGAGTGAAATGAAGGATTTGGTACCAGTCACAGGAATGCAATCTGGAAGAGAGTCTGAGGGATGGCATGGCCAATTCTGTTTTCCACAGATGACCACAACAGTATTGCTTTCCTACCACCTCAAAAAATGAGTCTGATTTCCCTACTCTTATGTTTGAATGGGGTTGTTATTCACTCGTAACCAAGAGGATATGGTGGAAATAACACACATGACTTCTGATGACAAGTCATAAAAAGTGGCCCAACTTCTGCCTTGTCTGGAATAATTTCACCCTTGATAGCCTTGGTCACCAAGTAAATACCCTGACTACTGGAGGGTACCATACTGTTAAGAGGCACAAACTTGCCTTCATGCAGAGTCTGCAAGAGAGACTCTAAGGCCACACTTGGAAAGAAGGAGAGAGATGCTTGAACAGACCCAGCAGGCACCACCCCACTACTCAGCTGAGCCTGTCCAGGCTCAGTTACATGGCCCTGGGTGACCATGTGGCCCTCCTATAGAAATATGGGTGGGTGTGAATGGTGGCAAGCCATAACTTACCCCTCCCACCAGAGTAATGCTGGTGCTTAGCACAATCCTTGGCAGTTAGAGGGTGCTCAAAAATAGTAGTTGAATGAGTGAACGAACATGGTCAGGGTGATAGGAAAAGATCAAAAGGTAGGCAGTGTTTGGGAACTCAAAGATTTGACCTCACAACTCCAAAATGAATGACAGTGGACTTTATGAATCCACTGAAGTCATACAAGTGGGCTTCACAGTATGTTCAATCTTTTTTCATGGGAAATTTTGTAGACACCTGTCTCAAGTGTGGATCCTGCAAGAGAATGCATTTGTCTAAAGTTCCAGGGCACTTCTACTCTGCATTCTGCCTTTGCATTCAGACTAGGGGAGAAACGGGGGTGGGGTAGGCTTTGTGAACAACAAAGTGAATGAGAATGCTGCTGTGTTTTAATTTTGAAATAATCCATGCAAGCCATGCTTATTAGCTTTTTAATTTTTAATTCAAACTAACGAAACATTGAAAGAAAATGAGTTGTTCCATGAGATTTAACCCAACACTGAATAGGTTTTATGGAATTTGACTGCAAAATTAGTTATGGATGGTCTTTGGCAAAAGCCAGTACTGAGATTAAAATATTGCCTGTTCCTAAAAGGTGGTGATGCCACCGTGAGGCCTTTGGTGGGCGGTTGTAAGGGGCCCTGTTGTTATCCCATTCGTAATTACCTGAGAGATGAAAGGGTTTTTTAAAGTTTAACTGTAGTATGTGAGTTACATTCTATTTTGGTTTTTTTTTTTTTTTGGCCAAGGCACCAAGGAGCAAGCAGTAAAGGCAGAAAACTTTTATGTTAGATTCTGAAATTATTAGTGTGTAGGTGGTATATGTATGCATCAGTTTATATGTATTATGTATATATGGAAATGACATAGAGATGAAACAATTTATGAATTAGAAACCATAAAAGTAATTGCTAAATGGCTATAATGCCTTTTTTTTCTCGGAGCTGAGTCTCACATGAATTTGTCTATATTCAATATCTGAAACTATTCTGGGTAATGAACTCTGATCCCCTGAGTGTTCAAACTTAACCGTGGTCCTTCTGGGTGAGCAGAAGGAGACATTTGAGCTTGATATTCTCATCCTGCTAGCTGATGGGTAGTTGAGTAGAATTTCTTGTTTATGTAGCAAGAACCTGTGGGCTAAGTCCAGTCTGTTTTGTTTTGTCATTTAGATTGTCATACATCATACTGGCTTGCCAGCTGTCTTGAAAATTGAGTGGAAGCATGAACATACATTATTCCTCATTGCTAGCAAGCCTCTGAGTGTTAGTGCACCATGTTCCAGCCATGTTGAGTTTTTCTCGGGTCCTCTGAGCATGCTGAGATGTTTCCAGATTCAAGGCCTTTTGTGGGGCTCTTTCCTCTGCCTGGTGTGCTTTTGTTTGTTTTCCTCGCTAACTTCTCAGGTCTTGACTTGAATGACCCTTCTACAGAGCAGATGGCTCTCACTCTCCATACTCCTCCCTACTCCCTCTCTCTATATGTTCTCTTCCGTTATGCTTTCTCATAGCACCCTGCTCTTTCCTCCATTTATGATTCTCTGTTAGCTTGTTTGCTTATTTAATGCTGTCTCCTTCCATACCGTAAGGGCTAGAACAGTTTCCATTTCATTCTCCTCTACTTTCCTAGCAACCTAGCAGAGTGCTTGGCTTATGGGTGCCCATGGTTGTTCATTGAGTAAAGGTTCCACTAACAGTAGGTTAGTAATACCTAGGAATGTTTCATTTTAGAGATGGGAAGATCTTTGAGGCCACTGTGAACCCATAACCTTTGAAGACACCGAATCCAGGTTAACTGAGAGCATTTTAGTTAATTTTGATTCTTTCCTACGAATGTGCTACAGCTTATTTATGGTTCCGACAATTGGCATTTGGTTCATTTCCAGGTTCTTGCTGTAACAAACAACACAGCTATGAACATTCTTGATATGTTTCCTTGTGCACATTTGCAAAAATTTCCCTCGAGCATGTGCCTAGGAATGGAATTGGAGGTAATAGCATATGTGGATCCTTATCTTTACAAGGTAACACCACTTGTTTTCCAGAGTGATGGGCTGTTCCAAGCCTCACTCCGGCAGCTGTCTGAGCGTTCCTGTTGCTCCACTTCCTTGGCAACCTTCGGTTTCAACAGATCCCTTAACATGTGCTAATCTTGTGGGTGCGAAATGATGGTTTCAATGTTCATGAGTCCAATCTGTTTAGACCAGAGGGTGCAAACCAGCTATGCATGGCTGAGTAAGGCCTGCAGTCTGATTGCTATTCACAGATGTGTTTTGTTTGATTGAAGGGTATTTTTTGAATCATAAAAATTGAATTAGTTGCCAACTTTTGAAAATTGAAAGATTTCGCTGAAGAATCTGGATTTCTGTTTTCCCCCCGCTCAGGGTAAAAAAATGGGAAGACATCGCCCCTCAGGGCCCATATTCACATATGATAACAACTGGCAGAGTTGAGAAGCAGCTGCCTCTGCTTGCTCGATGATGCAGGATGCTTTGCAACTGGCCACCATCCTGCAGCCAACTGAAACTTTTAGTGATCTTAGCTTCCTGGCCCCTGTAGGATTTTAAACCATCTTCCCTGCATTGGGCGTTCATAAAATAGAGCAAGGCCCGGAAGTGGCATGGTGGTAGAGAAGTACTTCTCCACCCAAGTTTGACCAGGACTAGCCCTGCACGACAGAGCCCTGGCGTGGTTCTGGGGAAAGACGAGAGCAGTCGCCGAGCTCAGGGCTGTCTTCTTCCCGAACCGCCTCCCCCCACTCCTCTGCCTGTGCTGTGCACTCCACGCCCTTCCTCGGGGTGCTCGCCCGCTCTGACCGCGCTGAGCCGCGCTGTCTGCACCCCTCTCCTGCCACCTGTGTCTTCACCGTGCCTTGCGGTCATTTGTGTACTTGTTTCCTTTCCTCTCTTTTGCTGAAAGCTCCTCACATTTTGGGATTGTGTATTTGCATCTCTGTCTTTTTAATATTTGTTTGTTTGGGTCCTCCATGGTACTTTAAAGTGATGGCTCGCACATAGAAATTTCTTCCATTCATCTCAACACTAAGTGCTCATGAGTAGGGCCATGAGGTGCTGCTGTTGTCTTCAGGGATCTGACAGCGTCCTGGGGAAAGGACCACATTTGCTCATTCATTTCTTCTTTCAAGTAACAATCATATGTTGAATGCTTGCTATGTGCCAGGCACTGTGTTAGGTGCTGGGGAGTGAAAACGGACAAGATCCTTGCCTCGTGGAGCTTACAGACGAGTGAGGGGACAGATGTTCAGCTGCCTCTCACTCAAGAAGCTGAACTTGTTAGGCATGGGAAAGCAAGGTGAGCTGGGATTTGGAAGAGAGTAGAAGCTAACCAGATGAAGGAGGGAGATGGAAGGAATATTTGCTTTATGTTCGTGCATAACGTTAGCATGCCCGGAAGCCTACAGGTGGGAGGGAGAGGCCCAGCTCAGAGACCAGGGAGCAGAGTCAATGTGGCTGAAGCTGAGAGTGTCAGGTGTAGGGAAGTGGAAATGTGACTAGAGAGATAGGTAAGGTCCAGTCCCCAGATGAAACGCATGCAAGCGTTTAGGTGCTAAAATTGAGACACCCAGTTGTTGATTGACTTAATACACAGGTAGGTGAATATATGGATGACTATTCTGAAAACTTACTGGAAAGGATGGATAGATAGCTAATAGGTTCTTATTGCTGTTAAACCAGAAAGGGGCAGAATAGAGGTTAAACATTTCATAGGTTTGCAAATTTTGCACAAGCTATAATAAGGAGAATCCTGTGAGCCTGGAGACTTATTATAGATAGATGGCTCTTTGCCCTCAAACTGACTGGAAAAGGAATAGCTTCCCCCAGGCTTCCATCACCGCTGAAAAGAGGAGGATTGTTGTCCAGCAGGATTAGCTCAAATAGGTCCATAACGAGCCAGCCCCATGCCATTGAGAGGACTTGGCACTTAAATGTAAGGACCAAGTCTTATTTCTTAATTAAGCTCTCAAGGCTTCTGGGGCAAATGATCTGAATAGTAGATTTTCCCCCTCCGTTGCTGTGTTGAGGCTCCCTGAGGGCTTCCTGCCCCTGGGTTGATATTCCAGGCCACATCAGTCAGAGGCAGGGCTTTCTCGGGCACACAAGTGAAATCTAAAGCATCCTTCGGGAAAGTGCCCCTTGACTCGGTCTCAGTCTTAAGAGAGGAGGAACTTTCTTCTCATATAGGTTATTACAGTCGATTCCTGAAAATTGTAGCTAAGAAGTGTAAGACCCTGCTGCCCGGTGCGGGGTTATTTGCTTGCTTTGTTGTTGTTATCAGGTATCAACCAAAGAAGCCTCTTGTCACCCCAGTGTTTGGTGCCACCTTTGTCCCTTTGTTCACCCTGTCCTTTGGCTTGAAATGCCCTCCCTCCTTTCAAGGGCCACATCTTCCATGACACCTTCCCCAGTAATGTCACACCCTGATGCTACATCCCCCTCCTGACCTGCCTATAACTCTTACCAATTACTCTGCACATTTTATTATTTGACGATGTAATTTATTCACACATTTTTAAAATGTATATGCCTTGTTGTTTTTTTAAACAAGATTACAACTTGATAATAGGCCAGTAAGTATTTGCTAAATATATTAGTGACACGGAGAACTCAAGGTCAAGGACTGAATTATATCCTTGTTTGCTGGTTTCTATTATGTTGAACCCTTTGATGGGATCGTAAGAAACATCCATAAATATTCCTGAAGCCAATTAAATGAACAGAAGTTAGCCTGGAGAGTAGTGTATCATAGTGATGAAGAGCATTGACTTCAGGAAGCAGGTATCCGAAAGTTACAGCTAAGGACTTGGACGAATTCAGTAATTTCTCCATGCCTCAATTTCCCCATCTGTAAAATGGGGGTTGTAGTAGTGCCCATTTAAAAAGGTGTTACTGAAGATTGAGTAAGATAATGCATATACTCAAGGCGAACCTAAAGCTGAGTTGAGCTGCAGGCAAGACTGCGATCAGTGTAACTGTGCAGGAAAGCTGAGGGTTTGATTAGAGCTTCGAGATTATAAAAGGAAGCAAACAAGTAGACGGCTTTGTTAGAGCTTAGAACTGACCTCAAAATACAAGGCCTCCAGGGACCATTCCAAGGTGAGTGGCCGCTAAAAGATAGTGTAGGGGACAGCGTAAAGTAAAGTGGAGCAGGATGGGCAGACCGGTGTTTCCCAAGTTCACAGCCCTGCACCAAGCCAGCGGAGTATCCCGTTTCATTCTTTTCCTGTCCTCAAAGAGAAAGGTTTGTTGGCTTTTTCACTTGATGGAATCTTAATTTGGTGACCCTTGTTCAGCCTCACTTGAACCCTTGCTAATCTCTCTCTCTCTCTCTCTCTCTGGAAGACAGCCTTCACCTCAGGCTGTAATTCTTTGATAGATTATTGTATATTTTAGCTAGAATTTAATATCATTGTTCTATTTAGTCTCTTGACTGTCTTATTTATATTAAATATTAGTTTTTTTCATTAATAGTAAATAAAATTTCTTTTTACATTTATTTCTAGCAAAAAAGAAAAAAAGATAATTAAAAATGTAAGTATGTAAACCATAGTATAGAAGGTCCATGGCTAACTAAGCATCATGAAGGGGGAACACAGGTGACTGGCCAGAAAAATCCCTGGGCTGGTGGTTAGAAGGACTAAGTTCTATGTCGGTTCTGCCCTTCAGAACCTTGGAAATTCATTTTGCTTGCCTGGACCTCCCACTTTCTGATCTTTAAGGTGAATGAGCTAGACAAGACAGACTGCTGTGGTTCCGTCCAGTTTGCATGTCCTTATGTTTGGGCGAGGCACATGTCTGAAAATCCTCCTTGATGGAGGAGGGCTCGCTGGGCCTCCGTGGCCTTGCTTTGCAGGGAGACGAGGAACAGAGAAACTGAACAGATGCACCGCCAGGGACATGCAGGGTGTGTTTATTCTCTGGCTATATTTATTCATGTTCACCAGACCCAAGTTGCCATCTTATTTTAGTACTGAAATATTTCAGACACCCAAAGTTGGAATTGGCAAGTAATGACAGCAACATGTGGCTAGCTGAAGTCTTCCTTATTTCCTCAGATTTCCTTTCCTTATGACCTTGAAAAAATAATATTTTCACCCCTCTTAAAGACAATGCCCTAGATGGGTCCTATTCTCTATCTTCTGTTTTGTATGTCTATAGCTATCACTTACCAAGCTTTTAGCATGGACTGGGCACTCAGCAAAGCACTTTAGGCATGTTATATTGTTGGGCCTGACAACAATTTGAAGAGAGGTATTGCTGTTATCCAGGTTTTACAATGAGGGAACCGGGGTTCTGAGGGTTTAAGGGACTTGCTCAAGGTCATACAGCTTGGAAGCGGTAGAAATGGGATTCAGATATGGCTTTGTTGTATTCCAAAGACTGTGCTCTGAAACCATTCAGCTGTACATTGCTTGCATTTTCTATTTCATTTTTTTTTTTAAATCTTAAATTGAAAATCGAGGCATTGAGGATCTAAACTCAAAGACCCTCCCTCCTTCCCTCCCTCCCTCCTTCCCTTCCTTCCTTCCTTCCTTCCTTCCTCTTAAATGCATTTAGGGTATGTTAACAGAATGGAATACTATCAGGTTATTAAAATCACAAACGTGGGGACCATGCCGATGTAGAAACATGCGTGTGTGAAATACCACTTGCAGAAAGCCAGTGTGAAAGGGAATGGCCACCCCAACTGGAACTCGGTTCAGGCAGCTTTAATACACATGGGCTCGGACTGTGCAGAACCCCAGGGTTGTAGGGAGTTCAGAGATCGGTGTGTTTAGAGTTTTTATTTTTTTCCCTGCAAGTTTCCTCAACTCCTGAATATACAAATTTATATAGAGGAGTAAGCAGGTTTTCCAAAAAGTGAGAATCAGAGGTAATGGCAGTGAAAATTCCATTATATATGTCATGTGAGCACTCAGCACAGTGCCCGGCACAGAGAAGACCCCAAGGAAACGACCTGCTTAAGATAACACAAGTAGCAGTGAGCCTGTGTCCCGGATCATTCATTACTTCCAAGTCCACTCCTTATCATTTATTATAAATTATAGTGCATGCATTTTCTGCTATCTTTCTTGGACATAATTATGTAGCTATACATCATTATATATATTTTTCTTTTTTTCCCCTTTCACATAAGCAGCTTTTCAGAGAAATTAGTGAAGTAGATCAAGAAATATTTCTTTCAATAAGTCTTATTTGATAGCAAGGTTAAGTTTAAGTTCTTATGGCATACTTATAAAATTTTATCATTTAAGTCAAAGGCTTCACTAGAGAGAGCTTATTAATAATGTATGTGAAATTGCCAGTGATTAGTTCAGTTCCCTTCCCTCCCGGGGCCTCCTCCCTCAGTGTGCCCCCCACAGGGCTGGGGTGTGGCTTCCTCTCCACAGCTTCCCCTTGCAGCCCCATCCTCCTATCTCGGCCCAGTGTTCCTTCCTCAGTCTTCTCTAATCTCTACCATGACCCCTCCCTCTGCCCCATCGCCACCTACCCAGCAATTTCTCTGCCTTAAGTTCTCCTTTATTGTATGTATCTCCTTTTTTCATTAAATTGAGTGATTATTTGACATATAACTCATCTCCACCAGTGGAAGGTCTGATGGGATAGATAACTTGTTTCAGATTACAGGGTGAGTAAAGGGCAGAGGCCCTCCTGCCTGTCATGATTTCTCCAGGCCCAGGGACACCTTAGGCACTGACAGACAGGATGTTTTGCAAACCCCAGAGGGTTGGAAGCAGGATTCTGGCGTTCCCCAACACCCCAAGAGAGCAGCAGCCCGCCGCTAGTCAATTAGAGGAGCAATCATCGGAAACCAAGTCGCCCTGACTAATGAGGTGCCTGAAATTGAGATGTCACTTATAATCTCTTTCCTCCCAGACTATCTGGACCAAAATTCTGAAGTATTCAGGAATCATTTTCCTTTTTCTAAGAGAAATCAAAACACTTGAACATTAAGAAACAACTTTTCATCAGAGTGAAAGTTAAAATGGGTTTCAGTATTAGCTTCTTGATGATTTTTGAAATATGCAGATCTTGTTGGAGCAGATGTGCCACAAATGGATAGTTTCCAATGTCCTGTTAAAATCTGGGATGCCTCAGAGGCTGTAAAAATAAAATTCTAAACACAATCTTATTCTGGCAAAGTCTGAGGAACCATTCTGGATTGGACCAAAATATTTAATTGTCTTGGGCACAGAGGATCAATGATGCTCTCCAGTTGGTGAACTTCTTAGGTGGAGATTAAATGAATCATGGGATTGTAATTAGTCATAATTACAGCATAGTTTCTTCTGTTTTTGTCTCTGTGCTGAGGCAGTCGCCTGTGATGGCTTTGGAATAACTTGTTCCTGAGTCTGGGAAGAGCTCCGAAAAGGAAGTTTTCCATTCAACTCTCAAATACCCTATATATGTTTTAGGACAACAGTGAGTTGCTTTTAGAGTTATTCATTTTAAAGGGTTTTTTTTTTCTTTTTAAAATTTCTTCTTCCTCAAACTGAAGCACTGGGTTGAGGAAACACCGAGATCAACCACAAGGTGAAAAACAACTTCATCACTGACAGACGGACACCACCATGTCTAAGGTGGGAACTCTAGTAATGGCAGGCGAGGCCGGATGGAAGTTCATTCCCTTGGGAAGTCCAGGAATGAGAACCTTCTGCTTGCACACAAGGCCCCTTGGACAACCACTGTTTTCCAGCTGTGGGTACTACCGGGAGATGAATTACTACTGAGATATCTAGAGCACATTCCCCTGGGGATACTGGCTCTACCCTTCCATTCCCCATCTTACTGCCAAGGTCTCCTTCCACTCGATGAGAGACTCCTTTAGCAAAAATGTTCATCACTTCATTCCTTGTGTGAGCCCATTCTTTCAAGAGATATAATGTAACACAAGCCCTGACAAGCCTGTGGATGGAAAATTCTAGAAACCTCTTACCCTGGGCAAACATACACTCTTTGCCTGATTCTAGGTCCTCCTGGGGTCTGAAAACGTAGACAAGGTCAGAGTACATTTACAGCTTCTCTGGGAGCCCTCTAGAAGGAAAACATCTTAGGAGATTTTTATTCCTCAGAAGTAATAAGAATAATGAGCAACAATTATATAGCAATTATTGTGTGCCGGCCAGTCAACAGATCTCTTGTGCATGCGCACTAAGCAGCCAGCACTGTTAAGGGGAAGCAAAGCTAGGAAAGCGTGGCAGATCTGACCCTCACCCTGTGATGCTTACATTGTAGTGGGAAGCTGCATATTCGAAGCCCCATATTTGAGGTTCTATTTAGAGTGAAAAGAGAATTAGACTTGCTTGGTAATTCTGAGAATCAGAGTTAGGGATGAGGCAGTGGAAACTATAGGGAGGTGAGTGGGTTAGACCAGTGGTTCTCAAGTGTGCTCCTGAACCAGCAGCATCAGTAGCCCCTAGGAATGAGACCCGAATGCACATTCTCAGGTCTCACAACAGACCTACGGAGGCAGAAACTCAGGGTGGGCCCAGCAAGCTGTGTTTCACAAACTCACTACTGATTCTGACAGTCGCCAAAGCTTCAGAAACACTGGGTTCACCATAAGGACGAGTGCTCTACTCAGTGGAGTTTTCCAGCAGCAAACGGAGGTCCCACTGCTGGCGGAAGAAAGTGCCCCATCCCTGGACGTATGCACACAGGTGCCTGGAAGAGCAGCGGAGGGTTGGGATGTCAGCATTTCCCGAGCTTCTCGAGTGATAAAGTAACTTTATAATCATGAGGAACTGACAGGACACCCATGGGAGCTTGAAACATAGAGTGCTCAGTTGCATTAAATAAAGAAGATTGCACAGATGCTCCCAAATGAAATATGTGCTGCCAGAAATTGTCAGAAGTTATTTTTTATACTCTGTAAGGTACAAAAAATTAGAATAATAAGATGATTTTTAATGTATAATATTTGAGTGAATGTTGCTGACATACACATCCCCTCTCCCAAATACCCAGTACTGTATCAAATCAAATGTTCTGGTGTTTCTTCCAATCCTGCAAAACATCCTCTAGAAAAAAAACCTGGGAGGTAGCAGAAGTTAAATCATAAATGTCCCTGTCCTTTTCCATGACTTTTCCAGCTCTCCCTCTCTCCCCTTCTCTCCCTGTTCCCTGGTAATGGTCCGTCTTGCCTCCAAACCCTTTAGGACCCAGCGCCTTCATCTCCCTCTCTCCACCCCAGTCTTCCCATCTGCCCATCTGCCCTTCTGTTCTCGCTCCCAGGAGGCCCATGCTCCAGCCTTTCTAGCTTGCCCATCTGGGTCAACCCTGGCTCATTCACAAAGAGCAGAGCATCCACCTGCTCACGAGTCTGTGCTGATGGGATAAGAGTTGCTAATGAGTGACTGGCTCAACTCTTGAAGAACCTGTTTGCTTTTTAACTGGAGCCTTCTTGACTTAATGCCTGATGGGGAAAGAGTTGTCGAATGTTAGGCTGAAGAAGGGGCACAACATGGAGAAAATTTTTCAAGGCTGGCTCCCAGAATGATTTTCTACATCAGAACTATCCAGGGTTTTGTTGAAAGTAAATCCTCTGTTTCCACCCAGATACATTGAATAGTATCTCTGGCAGTGGGCCCCTGGATCCGCCTTTTTAAGTTGACCACAGGAGGCCCGTGCTAACTCAAGTTTGGGAAACATGGCCAGTCCCCTCCCTGACTCCTACAGAATCACCCTTCTAAGCTCAGTCAAGTTCAATCCTGGCTTGTCTGGCATTTTCCAGAGAGATTCTTCTCTGGAGTTTTAACTTCCTCAGAAACCAATATTGAAGGTGAAATACAACCACTGACTTGGCCTGAGCTTGATACAGGCTGAGGAAGAGAAGGGATGTTCTTACTGCTCTCATGTTTCCCAAGCAAAGTCTCAATCAGCTACCTCTTTGCACTCATAAGTCTATTTGTTTTTTTCCGAGTGGGTCCAGGGATGGGTTGCAGGTGGGGGTATTAAAAGATGAAGACAAGGAGCCTGACCTGTGGTGGTGCCATGGATGAAGTGTCAACCTGGAGTGCTGAGGTCACTAATTCGAAACCCAGGCTTACTGGGTCAAGGCTCATTAGAAGCAACTACGAGATGTACTATAAGTTGATGCTTCCCACTCCCCCCTTTCTTCTCTCTCCCCTCTCTCTAAAAACAAAAAATAAAATCTTAAAAAAAGAAAGAAAAGAAATCAAGCAAAAGACAATTTATTTTAAAATTTATTTTTAAAGTAAATTTTAACAAAAAGATGAAGACAAAGAGACAGGGACTTTACTTTTCCTGTAACTACTGCATGTGAATAGAGATCTGATCTGTTCATGGTTGCTTATTGTCCACTATGATATTTTGGCCTCATTTATAGTGGGGATTGACATTAAGAGGCAGCTCTCTGGGTTCCTTTGCAATAATCTAAAAATAAACAAAGCCCAAAGGATTCATTTCTTCTTCCTATTAATCTGAAGGAAGGCAGATGGTGCCCAATAACCTGGTCTGAATTGCCAGTAAAGCTTGTCATCGTTTTGCTAAGCACTTGCCATTAAATTTTAACGGATGCTGTCAGGTGGTGCAGAATGAGCTCCGTGAAAGGTTACTCAGGCCCATGGGGCAGGGAACCAGGGAAAGGGAGCCAGACTGAGAAACAAGTCCCTGAGAAGGAAGGGGCTTAGAGGGGTGAGAAAGCCTGGGGAGGACTGTCAGGTTAGAGGCGGAAGGGGAAGGTGTGGCAGAAAGGGATGAGTTGGCAGGACCTTGGAACTTGAGGACAGCCAAGCTGCCATTTTGAGGCCACCAACTGTTTTTCACTTATTGCTACCTTCCACCATCCTTACATGAACAGTCAATAAATGCTGGCTCAATGAATGATGCAAACCCTTGAGTGGTGGCAAGCTTAACTTGAGAAACGTGGACAAAGGTAGGGAAAGGACAGGAGCTCCCACAAAGAACTGCAAAGACGAAAGGAAGAGTCCTCAGCTGGGGACTTGGGTTCTAGTCCTGCTCTGACATTATGTCACAGAGGGAAGTCTCATAAGTCACCAGAGGGAGGAAGGGGGAACCACATTGCTGAAGTGACCTGCCTCCTTCGTGGGGACAAGAACGGAATACTCCAAACCTCCTGAGTGCTCTTTCCACAGACGTCAACGAACTTGTACCTTTCTTGCATGCTCAGTGGATAGTTTATTAATTTTTCCCCCCTTAACTCAAAGTGGTCAATTCTGTTGATTTTCTTAAAATGTCAAAATTAAGTGGCTGGAGTAGAAGATTGATAAGATCCTTTTTAACCTTAAAATTCTGTCGTGTGTTCTATTTGTAAAGGGACAAGTTTGTTTTATTTTGTTTTGTTAGAATCCAGACTGTTAGGGTCCTCAAACCAGCCTGACTCAGTTATGTGTATGGGAAAATCCTGAAGGATCATCTTTCCTAGAGTGGAGTCAACCATGGCCTGCCATCTCAGCTCCAGGAATCAGCCATCTTGCTCTAGTGCTGGACAACGGTAGCTTTTACCTGCCTAACATCCATGTTTAATATTCCTTTCATCATTCCTCTTTGGAAACTCCCTCTCCCTCATTCTCATTTCATGTGGTTACGGTTGGACTGACTCTGCTCCCACTTCAGCCTCCAGGGGCGGACACTTAACTAACTTTTAGCCAATTGGAGTATTCTACACCGTCTGGCCACATTGTTTTAGGATGAGAACCTAAGTCGCGAAGGCTTGATGGGAGTCAGCCTCAGAGTTTTTGCCAAAACAATTGAGAATGAGGCTCCTTCTTGCCACCAAAGTCACTAAACTACATGAATGTAAGATTGAAGTTGGCAATGAGCATCTTGAGGGGAGTCTGGACTGGACCTGAGAACGAAGCTAACACAGAGGAAAACAAAACAGAAAAGCAGAGAGAGACATGTTTCTGGTGACATCATTAGACCATTTGGAACAAGCCGTACCTGAAGATTGCTTTACCCCTGGACTCTTCAGTTCAATGATCCGATGAATCCTCCCTTTTGTTAAAGTTTGTTTTAATAGGATTTTTGTCACTTGCAACAAAAAATGTCCTAACTGACACAGCCACGTTGGTACTTAGGGTGACATGGAGGGAGAAGAAAAGGGACATTTGCAGTGTAATGAGCAAACACAGTAGCAACAGCATATGACCTTTTGGGACTGGATAATCTCAACCTGCAGAGGAGAGCAGGATTTAGCAGTACTATGTTGTCACAGCTAAAATACAACTGAGCAGTTCATGCCTGGTCTGATGTAGTCATAGAGGTGGTATGGCAAAGTAGAGTCCTCAAATTCCAGAGAGTTTGTTAAGAATGCAGATTCCTCAGCTTTATACAGATCCACTGATTCAAGAATCTTGGAGTAGAGTTCTGGGTTACCCCAGGGTATACATTAAAGTTTGAGATCCACTGTCATAGTAATGAGAGGTCAGACTTTGAAGTTGGAAGGTCTGCATTTGAATGTGGCCTCTCCCTTTTAGTTCCTGTCTGACCTTGGACTAGTAAGTTAGTTCAGCCTCAGTTTTCTTATCAGGAAAATGGGGATAATAATACACGATAGGGTTCTGAAGATAAATGAAATAATGTGTGCACAAAAAGCACTCAACCCAGTTTTTTTATCTAAGAAGTATTCAGTGAGAATTGTTATTACAAACATAAAACTATAAGATCAGGGAGCAGGCCTAAGAAAACTCACAAGGAACAGACAACTATTACGTTTGAATGATGGTGCTCCCCAGAATGTATGACAGAACATGTATTAGTGGTTAAGACTGGAGGCTTTAGAGGCAGAATGCCCTCATCAAATTCTGGTCCTTCCACTTACCAGCTGTGTGACCTCCTACTTGACTGCTTTGTGCCTCAGTTTTTTCATCTGTAAAATGGGATTAACAGTGGTACTTGAATTACAAGTTTTTTAAAAATGTTTGTTTGTTTTGGTAATGATTAAATAAGATTATGAATGCAAAGACCACAAACCATACTTACTCATTTTATCGCGCCCATCTCCCCCTTTTCTAATCACAAAGTGCTTTTCCTTTGTGCTTCACACCCACCTTGCTTTCTTCCTCTGGGATCTGCTTCCACTGGCCCTTGCCCCTGCTACTGAATGAGGAATGAGACTCGGAGAGAGGGCCTCCCACTTCTAGCTCTTGACTTGAGCTGAATCCCCCCAGAGAGGGCTCTGGCTGGGGAGTGGTGCAGGCACCTGCTTTGTGCTGCGAGGGCCTGGCTCCTGTGCTGACAGCCTCTGTTGGGAGAACCATCTGAACAGACTTCAAGTTGACATTTGCAAGGGTGTCAAATCCCTGAGCATTTCCTTTCTTTTTTTTTTTTTTTCTTCATTTTTCTCAAGCTGGAAACGGGGAGAGACAGTCAGACAGACTCCCGCATGCGCCCGACCGGGATCCACCCGGCACGCCCACCAGGGGCGACGCTCTGCCCACCAGGGGGCGATGCTCTGCCCATCCTGGGGGTCGCCATATTGCGACCAGAGCCACTCTAGCGCCTGAGGCAGAGGCCACAGAGCCATCCCCAGCGCCCGGGCCATCTTTGCTCCAATGGAGCCTTGGCTGAGGGAGGGGAAGAGAGAGACAGAGAGGAAAGCGCGGCGGAGGGGTGGAGAAGCAAATGGGCGCTTCTCCTGTGTGCCCTGGCCGGGAATCGAACCCGGGTCCTCCGCACGCTAGGCCGACGCTCTACCGCTGAGCCAACCGGCCAGGGCGAGCATTTCCTTTCTAACTGAGCTCCCAGGAAACCTCAGGGCCCAGTGTATTAAGAAATGAAAAACAAGTTGCTACCTTTGGGCTGAAAGTCATGCCTATGGATGTAGCACTCTTAGACCTGCCTCCTAGATTGTATAGGAAGTGAACATTCGAGGATCTGTTCAATACTTGTTTTGAGAAGGGGAAAAAAAATCTAGCCAGCCACACAACGAGACTAGAACTGCAGGAGCAAGGTGACTGTGTTTGGCTGGGCCAGCGAAGTGCTTCGAGGAGTTTGAAATGTCTAAACCTGAGATACAGGGTGGGCCTCATCTCCTTCACCTATTAAGTGAAAAGATGATTTTTAATGTTTCTTTTCACCTTGACTACTTAAGATTTTCAGGTTCCAGATTTTATCTTATTATTCCAAGTTGCTTCTCTGAGGGAGCCTCTCTCTGAGCCCTCTGAGTCGCCAACAGTGGAGAACAGGATGGGTGACATCTGCAGTTGAAACCAGGCCATGTTGTTGAACAGTTGGCAAACCAAAGTTATTCTCTTCTTGCTAGAAAGGGTGCAGGGTTGCATATTAATTTACAATTACTCATAAAGTAGACAGAAAAGCTTCTCTTTTGTCAACACTTGGACATACAAATTAGGTAATATTGATTGGGCAATGAATCTTTCATTTCCACCTTGCCGCACAGTGCCAGTCACCTTAAATGAGACCAGATTAACATCAGAAGTGACTCACCCTTGGCTAGGTATCCGAGTCTAGCCCCCTCAGACTTGCTGTATTTGGGCTTCAACTTGTCAGCCAAATTCTGTTACTGATTACTCAAGTGTAGAAGCAGAACCTCATAATCCTGTCTCCAGTTTCTGCTGGATATAAGCTTCAATGTTTCAGTGATCTTTGGTTGTGACAATATGGCAGAGCAAATTCATAAGGAGGCTGAATAGAAAATAGAAATAAAATTTAATAAATTACTCTAAACAAAAAGCCCCAGGAACAAGAAATGAAGAGAGAAATAAAAGCCAGGACAGTAATGGAGAGCTGGCATTCCAGCAGAACTTCTGACCCAGATATCAGCCCTGTGAGCTAGAGATTGGGGGGTTTAGCACCCACTAGGGCAGGGGTCCCCAAACTATGGCCCGCGGGCCACATGCGGCCCCCTGAGGCCATTTATCCGGCCCCCGCCGCACTTCTGGAAGGGCACCTCTTTCATTGGTGGTCAGTGAGAGGAGCATAGTTCCCATTGAAATATTGGTCAGTTTGTTGATTTAAATTTACTTGTTCTTTATTTTAAATATTGTATTTGTTCCCATTTTGTGGTTTTTTACTTTAAAATGAGATATGTGCAGTGTGCATAGGAATTTGTTCATAGTTTTTTTTATAGTCCGACCCTCCAACGGTCTGAGGGACAGTGAACTGGCCCCCTGTGTAAAAAGTTTGGGGACCCCTGCACTAGGGTATAGGAGATGTGGCCTCAAGCCCTTGCCAGGTAGGGAAGTAAGAACTGAGCTTTGGCATAAAGCTGTGAGCCTTAACAAGTTGCACTGTCATAGAATGGCAACTCTAACAACTGCACATTTGAATCTAGGAAAGAAGCAAAAAAAAATTGCCATCTGTCTAGAATCCTAGCTTAAAAGAAGAAAAAGTTATATCCAAGAAACCAAAACCTCAGATCTGTGCCATATATGGGTATGAAATCCAGATGTAAACTGCTGATAAATTAGCAGAGACTACTCAGGTCAATTCAGCCCTGAGGCTACAATAGAAGCAAGTGTGAAACTGTTAGGGGAGGACATTTTTACAACTGAAGGCACAAAGGACTCACACAAGGAAATTAACTACCATGAGGAAGAGTCAGCATATGTACCAAAAGGGTAATTAGTATCTCCAAGAGTCAGAAATAATGGAGGTTTCTGTAAGAGGCTGTAAAATAAGAACATTTGAAATTATTCAGGATATGTAAGAATGAATAGTATGACAAAATAAGCAGCAGATTTTAAAGAAATATACAAATAGAACTCATACATAGGTTGACCAACTGTCTCTCTTTGTCCAGGACTGAGGGATTTTCCAGGACACAAGATTTCCAGTGCTAATATAGAGTCTGAGACAAACTGGGATGGTTGGTCACCTACTTCAACTGGTGATTGTAGAGACTATTAATAAAGGAACTGTTTCAAACTTATGGGCAGGGTTTTGGGGACTCACTTAAGTGCAGTTTAAGTGGCACCCTGGGCCTAACATTACCACTCTAAGCCTGAAGGGCAAAAGGAGGGCACATTACTAAAACGCAGAGAAAGAAGTGCTTTGCCTGATAGGAGCCCTTAATGGAGGGAAACACATCAATTTCCTCCTACCTTCTCTCTCAACTCCTGTTGGGGCCTCCCATTGGCTAACTTCAGCTGACAGCCAGAGGACCGGGGAGCCCATTGACCAAGGCCATATACGTCAGGCTCCTGAGACACAGAGAAGAGCAGAGAGCAATGCAGAATGGACCTTGAGAGCCAAATATAAGATAACCAGGAGAGATACAACACTCAACCGATGATCTGAATCCCTGTATATGAACCTCCGTGTTACAGCAGGTTACACAATATCAGAGTGAGGAGGAAGAATAGTGGAGAGGAAGATGAGCCCTGATGTCACATTCGGTAGTGACTTTGAGAAAGTTTTTTTTTTTTTTACATCAGACTACTTATCTATTAATTAATTATTGAATCTTTCTAGAACAGAGGTCTCAAAAGGAGCGTCCATAGATTAGATTTTATTGCAGATACATATTGTTTGACCTTTACAAAATTTTAAAACAAATCCAAGTGACCCAACAACATTGAAAAAACTCAGAAGAATTCACATAAGAATCTGGATTTCTAGCCTTCTTTGTATTTCATTGTGGCAATAATTGCCTGAAGAAACCAATTTAGGCAGGAGGCCAGTATTCCCAGTTCCCCAGGGCCCTACCTGGCCCACTTCACTCATTTGTATTACCTGACTACTCCCTATAGGAGTTTGAATTTACAACACTTGAAGGAGCTCCTTCAGCCCTCAGCTTTAACAATCTGTGAAATTTAAGGCATACTGTATTCTTTGCATATGAACATAATAGGCCTTTTGAATTTTCTAGTCTAGGTAGATCGGGAAGTTGGCAGGTGTTATTTCTGCACATCTTCCTTTACGTCTCAAACACAGCGCATATGTGGTTTTATGAAGCATATGGTTTTCCATGTGCATGACTACACTTGGTTGACTTTTCCTTTTCCCGAGTTCTCCAAAAGCCCGGTGGAATAAACAGAAGCTGCCACTTGGAAAACAATTCTGAGGAAGAACCCAGTTGGGGTGGAAAAAGTGAGGGAAGGCAGAGTTTCCTTGGTTCAAAAAGACCACAATTCTTTTTATTTATTTATTTAATTTATTGTGTTAACATGGATTCAAATGTCCCACTCAATATAACACCCCAACCCCATCCCCGTGTCACTCATTACACCCCCTTTGCCCCCTCCCCCTAACTCCCTCCCCCCTTCCCGTTGGGATTTCCTGTCCTCTTATCTGTATCTGTTATGTACATATAGTTTCACTAATCTCTTCACCTTCTCTGATCCCCCTTCCCTCTGACAGCTGTCCCTCTGCTCCCTGTGACCCCGCCTCTGCCTCTATTCTGTTCCTCGGTTTACTTTGTTCATTAGATTCCACATATGAGTGAGATCATATGATACTTGTCTTTTTCTGCCTGGCTTATTTCACTTAACATAATGATCTCCAGGTCCATCCATGCCATCGCAAATGATTTCCTTCTTTTTCGTGGCCACATAGTATTCCATTGTGTATATGTACCACAGCTTTTTAATCCACTCGTCCACTGATGGACACTTGGGCTGTTTCCAGATCTTGGCTATTGTAAACAATGCTGCAGTAGACATGGGGTTGCCTATCTTCTTTTGAATCAGTGATTTGATATTCTTAGGATATGTTCCTAAAAGTGAGATAGCTGGGTCAAAAGGCAGTAAGACCACAATTCTTTGTTCCCCCCTTTGTATGGTTGATGGTGAGCACAGGCATGAAACAGCTCATGGCTGGGATTGCCTAGGTTTTTTTTGGCTTGTGGTGGAGACTGGAGCAAAAAGGCAAATCTGACCTCTCTATCGCAGACCTTGAATGAAAAACACCCAGAAACGTTTTGCTGGATGATGGGCCCTGCCTTTTCTGCCTCCTGCCAATAGCCATGGTAGGAGGTCACAGCAAAGAGAACCTTTTCCAGGCTCAGGGAAAGACAAACCTGAAAAATAGTTTTTCTTCGTGGACCAGCCTTGTTTAAGAGATGCTAACAGTGAGCTGTCAGGCCAGGGAACTTTGAAGTAGGCGGCATTGGTAGGAATTGCACTAACATCCCCAGAGGGTCAGAGAAACTGGAACTATCGAGCCAGTTACTGAAACTGACTGCTTGCCCGGCTCACCAAGGTTTTCCTCTTCTGCCCTCCCACAACACTGACCCTGGACGCCGTTTCAGCCACTGCTGGAAAATGATGAGGCCAAAGGATTCAAATGTTGACTCTAGAATAAGCAAGGATTGTGGGTTGAATACGGAGGCTCCTTGACTTAGAACAGGGTTACATATCAATGACCCATCATAAATAGAAAATATCTTAAGTCAAAAGAGCATTTAATACAGCTAACCTACTGAACACCCTAGCTTAGCTTAGCCTACCTTCAGTGTGCTCAGGACACAATATTCAAAGCACTGGCAGCGCGGTACATGGTGAGTATTGGTTGTTTATTCTCATAATTGTATCGCTGATGGGGAGCTGTGGCTTGATGCTACCACCCAGCTTCATGTCATACTGCATGTTTCTAGTCTGGAAAAAGTAGTAGTCTGGAAAAGCAGTTTCTACTGAATGAGTACTGCTTTTGCACCATCATAAAATTGAATCATTGTGAGTCAGGGACCAACTGTGTAAACTGGAAACATGTACTAATTTTCCTCTGGACAGGTCTGGTGCCAGTCACCTGTGCTTTGCAGGAAGGTGAATTTGTTTTGAGTGATGCAGGCTGAGCTGGCACCTGATGAAATTGTTCAGGGGTATGTCTTCATCTCTCCTGTTCCCTTCCTGGGACCCTTTTGTTGCTACCATTTACCACCCCTATTCCATCGCAGGTGCCTGGAACCTCCCACTGCTCCTTGCACTTGCCTCACCTGCTTGCTGTCTGTCCCTCAGCCCTGCCACAACTTACCTCTCCTCCATGCACTGTGTCAACGGGCTTTCTGCTGGATAGGGTGATTGTAGAATTTAGTGTCCAAACTGAGAAACTTGTAAGACCAAGAGTTCTATTAATAATTGAATCAACATGACAACCTTTTATCCACCACAGAGAATATATTTGTATTTTCACAGAGAACTTCTAGAAACAGTTTTGTCTTGACCCAATAAAAAGGTAAGATGGGGAGGGAGGGACAGTGTGGAATGAGGTAAATTGGAGAGGTGGACTGGGATTTTTTTTGTGTGTGTGACAGAGTTAGAGAGAGGGACAGATAGGAACAGACAGACAGGAAGGGAGAGAGATGAGAAGCATTAATTCATTGCGGCACCTTAGTTGTTAATTGATTGCTTTCTCATATGTGCCTTGACCGGGGGCTACAGCAGACTGAGTGACCCCTTGCTTTAGCCAGCGACCTTGGGCTCAAGCTGGTGAACCTTGCTCAAACCAGATGAGCCCGCGCTCAAGCTGGTGACTTCAGGGTCAAACCTGGGTCCTCCGCATCCCAGTCTGACGCTCTATCCATTCTGCCACCGCCTGGTCAGGCTGGACTGGGATTGTGAAGGCCTCGATAGGAGTCTGAATTTTATTCTAAGTGCAATGAGAATCTCTTAAAGTTTATAAAATTTACATATGCCTAAATGTACAGATTTTAAGTGTACCATTCTACCAGGAATAACAAGTATATACATACATCTTCTAACAAATTCCCTAGTCATGATATAGGATATTTCCATCCCCTAGCAAGCTCCCTGAGGTCCCTCATGAGAGATTGCTGAATTATAGGTAAGTATATTATTTTTGTTTTGAATTAATCAGCTTTATTGAGGTATAAATTACATAATAAAATTCACCAATTTTAAATACATTAGTTGATGACTTTTGACAAATATATACAGTATGTAACTATCACTATAATCACAATATAGAACATTTATGTCATCTCAGAAAGTATCCTTAGGCTTTTTTTGTGGTCATAAGGTCCCTTGTTCCATTGTCCTTGGCAACACTGACCTGCTTTCAGTCACCATGGTTTTGCTCTTCCTGGACTTCCATATATTAATGAAATCATATGTAGTCATTTGTGTCTCATGTCTTTCACTTGGCATAACGCTTTTGAGATTCATCCATGTTGATATACGTATCAGTAGTTCATTCTTTTATATTGCTGAGTAGTATTCCATTATAAGGATATGCCACAATTGTTGGTTTACTCATTCATTAATTGATGAACACTTAGGTTGTTTAGGCTTTTTGACTTTTAAAAAGCTGCTATAAACATTCAAATATAAATCTTTGTGAGGCCATATATTTTCATTTATTTTGGGTACATAAGAGTGGAGTTGTGGGGTTAGATGGTAAGTGTAGGTTGAATTTATACAAAAATGAAAAATTTATTTCCAAGTAGCTGTGCCATTTTGCATTTCCACTAGACATGCATGAGAGTTCCAGTGACCACACATCCTTTTTAATTTTAGCCATTCTAGTTAGTGCGTAAGAAAATGTCATTTGTTTTTTATTTTGACAGTATGATTATGAAGTGTGAAGATATGGATCTCTGAGTTTTTCCTACATCGAGTTTGTTGAGCTGTAGATATGTAGGTTAATGCTATTCCTCAACTTTAGAAGATTGGGGACATTATTTCTTCAAATATTCTTACTGCCCCTTACCATCATCACCCTCCTTATGGAATTCCACTTATGTCTCTTGATATGTAGTACTTGATGGTGTTGATTTTTATTCATTCTGAGACTCTGTTGATTTTTCTTCATTCTTTTTTTCTTTCTTTTCTTTAGATTGGATTTTTTCATTTTTTTTTCCTGAGACTTTGTTGATTTTCCTTCATTCTTTTCTTCAGATTGGATCATCTCAATCATCTATCTTTATTCTTGTCAGTTCTTTCTTCAGCCAGTTCAAATATGCTGTTGAGCTCCTCTAGTGAGTTTTCATTTTAGCTATTGTATTTTTCAATTCCAAACTTTCTATGTGATTCTTTCATATGATTTCTACCTCTTTATTGATATTCTGTTTGGTGAGACATTGTCCTCATAATTTTCTTTAATTCTTTACACATGATATACTTTCTGTCTTTGAACATATTTGAAATAACTGACTTATTTCTTTACATATCTCATGATTTCTTTTTGAAATCTAGACATTTTAAATAATATAATGTGGCAACCCTGGAAATGAGTTTCTCTCCCCTCTCAGGGTTTATTGTTGCTGTTGTTTGTAATACTGTTGTTAGTTTATTCAGCAGTTCTTCTGACCTATTTCTGTAAAATCTATATTCTTTGTTTAGTGTGACCATTGAAGTCATTTCTTAGTTAGCTTAGTGGTCAACTAATAATTAGGCAGAGATTGCCTTGAAACACAGCCAATATGACACCCAGTCTTTGCAAAGGGGCTCTATATGAATGTTGGTGCATGCCTTGAACACCTAGCCAGGCAGTTGACAACTCTACTTTATCCTCATTCCTGTTTGCACAGAGCCTGCTGTTCTGTCAGAGGGGAGAGCTTAGGGCCTTCTCAGGTCTTTCCTATGACTGTACACAGCTCCATCCATGCACATTGCCTTTTAGATTCTCAAGAATATGTCAGAGTTTTTCAAAACCTCCATAGATAACCCGTTCTCAAATTCTCCTTGTAAGATTTTTGATTAGTTTATTGTTTGCCTCAACTGTTATCCATCACTTTAGACAACCATGAAATTAAGCAATTGCCTGTAACTGATTTTGACAGATGCCCCTAGGGAGGTAGTGGGTGAGTTCTCACTCAGGTGAAATAGAACTTTGCAAGTAAGATCTTTCAGAGATGTCAGATAGTGACAATTCTTTGGGAACAAGGCTTTGAAGTATCTCCAACCCCATTCTAATTCATCTAGTGATAAACAGGTTGCTAGTTTATACCATAATTTGGGGCCATTAGTTTTATTAAAGCTGCTTTGAGCTGGAGAGTAGGAATAGGACTAGGACAAATTAAAATACTACAAAACTTGTGTTCTTACTTAGACTTAGCTGTTTTTCTTCAATAAGTGCTCAACAGATTGTTGCATGAATTTGGTTAACTCCCAGAGTTCTAAAAAAGTTTATTCTAGCCACTTTTTTCTGCCAGTTTTAAAATTCCTTTTATGGAGGATAAAATTTTCAGGGACTCCTACTCTTCCATTTTCCTCATTTTCTTTTAATTTGAATTTTCATAATGACTAATAATAATGAGCATCTTTTCACATGCTTCAGTGCCATTCTTATATTGTTAGATGAAATGTCCTAATTATTTTTATTTTTAAAAAATGAGGTTAGCCTAACCAGGCGGTGGTGCAGTGGATAGAGCGTCGGACTGGGATGTGGAAGGACCCAGGTTCAAGACCCCGAGGTCTCCAGCTTGAGCGCGGGCTCATCTGGTTTGAGCAAAAAGCTTGCCAGCTTGTGTTCAGGGTCGCTGGCTTGAGCAAGGGGTTACTTGGTCTACTGAAGCCCCCCAGTCAAGGCACATATGAGAAAGCAATCAATGAACAACTAAGGTGTCGCAGCGAGAAACTGATGATTGATGCTTCTCACCTCTCTCCTTTCCTGTCTGTCTGTCCCTATCTATCCCTCTCTCTCTCTCTCTCTCTCTGTTCCTGTAAAAATAAATAAATTAATTTTAAAAATGAGGTTATTTTCTTGTTAGTTTTGAGAAATTTTTGTGTATTTTGTATAAAAATTATTTATTAGATATATGTTTAGTCAATATTTTCTCCCAGACTGTAGGCCATACTTTCACTTTTATAACAGCATCTGGGAAAACAGAGATGTGCAATTAGCCAGGAGTTGAGAAACAGAAAGAACTCCAGAATAGTATGAGAAAGCGCATTGCTTTTGAAGAACTGATAGAATTGGAGTCTGACTTGTCCAGGGTGTGTGTGTGAGAGAGAGAGGGAGAGAGAATGAGAGGGAGGGTGGGGAGGGAGAGGGAGGAGTAGGAGAGGGGTATAGTGGTGGAACAGTGAGAGAGAAAGCTGGAAAGGTAATTGCAATGTCAGGTTCTGCAGGTGTACTGTGTTTCTTGCCTTTAGAAATAACCTTGAATGGTAGATGCTATTGTTAGCCTGCTTAGCACTCATTTCCCCTCCTTCCTAACAGAAGCCATTCCCCATGTAAGCACATGCTTCAGGAGCTGACCCAGCTCCAGTGGTCAAAGGCTCATCTCTCTGTCTTCCCAGGGATGACCGCATGGGGCACGTGACCCACCCTAGTCAATGGTACATTAGGGAAATCTCTTGGAGGGTTTCTAAGCAAAGTTTTCTCATTCTTGGCAAAAAAACAAAAAGAGGGAATGTCGTGTCTTGATGTCATATCTGTAATTGCTACAGCCATTTTAATTCTAAGTCTGTGGTTGATGCAGTCACTGGTGGCAGAATGAAGAAATGAAAAAAGAAAAAAAAAGGAAAAAAAAGCAGGAATCTGGATGTCTTAGTGAGTTGCTCAATAACTGGTCCCTGCAACACCTCTTGATGTTATCAAATATGAAGTGATACTTCCTTTATTAGTAAGTCGTTCTGAGTTGGGATTTTCCTTTACTTGGAACCAATAGTGCTCGGATATACCATGAAACGTAGTTGAGAAGTAATGGCCTTGGCGTTGTGAGAACTGGGGGAGGTGTGACCTACATGGCCCTTACTGCCACTACCACTTATTTGACAATTATAGCTGCTATTTACTTTACCTCATATTGTTGTTTTTCTATGTGACTTTTTTGACCATCCAACTAGTCTGGAAAGTTTTTGAATCAAGGACATAGTGAACCTTTTATGTCCTTGTAGCCCCCAAATCCTTTATATAATCCACACATTTTTTGTCATTTATAAACCCCCTCTTTATTCCACCCACACAGATTCTTTCAGAGGATGACCAAAATGCTCTCTATTTGGAGATAATAATTAGTCTCATCTTCATTGGCTTCCTCTTGAATGTGGAGAGAATTACCAGATGAATGAACAGGAACATGGTGGCTATGTGGCGTGTTGCCCCCGAGTACTACTTGGAGACCAGCCTGGCATGGAAATGACCAGATGTTTGAGGCTGAGCCACTGTTGAAAGAAATAAGTTTTCTGTCCTACTTCCCATCTGCACGGACGGTTTCTGCATTGAAAACCACTGGTGCCTATAATTTCACATGGCAGCAATTGATCTCTTAACCTCTTTCCTCCCTAAACTTGGAGTTGGAAGGTCCTGGAAATCCAATTAAACCACGTGGGTGTGGGTACACTAGTGTCCATCTGCTGCAGGCATTCTTGGAAGTGGTGGCTCAACTCAAATCACTGCCCAGGTGCACAGGGGTCACCTGTAGAACATAAGGAATGGCCAGGTGTAAGCAACAGGAATGAAAGTAGAGGGGTTTATTAGACATCTCTGAATAAGCAGAGGGAAGGCTAGGCTCCAAAGTGGGGTGAACCAAAAATGGCCTAAGTGTTACAGGTTATTTGAAATCAGGAGCAGTCCCTCTCTCAATCTCCCTGCCCCTCTCTCACCTTTCTTTTTCTTTTGAAATTGCTTATTTTTCTGAGTATACTAGTAATATATACTTCTTGTGAAAATTTTTGAGAAATGAAGGAATGCATAAGAAAAAATTAAAATCACCTATACACTTATCTCCTAATATTTCAGTATATATCCTTGCATATTTTTTCCTAGCTATGTGATCATTTATTCAATCAACATTTCCAAAAGTTTTTAATGTATTTTATATGCATCAGGCCACTTACCAGGAATTGGGAATAAAACTGTGATTAGTAATAGGCATAATCCTTAATCTCTTGAAACTTTGGGTGTAGCAGAAGTGACATATAACCATACAGTTGCACTAAGAAGTATTTAATCTCAAGTTTGGCAAACTCAACAAAGGACAAGTATTGAGTCTTTTGAGAGAATGGGGGTCCTAGACTAGCCGGAGGGCATCAGATAGTGCACCTAAGGAAAGGGCCCCGAAACTGAAGTCAGAATGGTGAGGAATCAGTGCCCAGTAAAAAGAGGGCATGCAGTGGGCTAAGGGGGTAGGGGAAGGGGCCAAGCAGTAAACAGAGGAAGTGAAAATTCCTGGGGGACGGACTGCCTTGTCTGAGGTCCTGATGAGGGGCAAGAAAATAGGGGCTGTACCCTATAGATTATAGCCTGTGGGCCAAATCCAGTATACTGCCTGCTTTTTAAATAAAATTTTATTGAAACAGAGCCATGCCTATTTGTTTATGTAATGTCTATAGTTGTTTCCACTTTATTATGTCAAAAATGAGTAATTGCTATAAAAATTATATAGCCCGCAAAATCAAAAATGTTTACTATCTTCCTTTATAGAAATGTACTAGCTCCCTTTATTGGCCCTTTATGGAAAAGTTTGCTGAGCCCTGTTATAGGGTCTTACAGCTGGGCGTGTGGTGGAATTATTTTATCACAAGTACAAGAAAGGCTTCGACAGGAAAGCAAGGAAGGAACCTAATCAGATTTCCAATTAAAAGGAGTACTCTGGCTCTTGTAGGAAGGATGGATTAGAAATGGGGACTCTGGGTGGATATGGGGAGCCCTCAAGTATCTAGAGGCAAGAGTTTGGATTAGGGTTATGCCAAGTGGACACAAAGAGGATCAGATGGATTTGAGATCTCTTAAAGAGTTGTATGGGACAGGACTTGATGACTGATTGAAAAAGGGAAGTAAGTAAAGAGAGGCTTCCAGCAGCACTCCCAGATTTCTACCTGGTGTACTTAGATGGATGGGGGTCCATTGAGTAGAGAGGCTCACTGGAGGAGAAGGAAAAGCAGGATTAAGAGGGAAAGTCATGGGCTTTGAAGTACATGTCTAGTGGGTTAATATAACACATCTATTATTATTAGACATATAGACATATAGATTGTTCCTATATTTTTATTTTAAAATAATGCTGTGATAAGCTCATATGTGCATATCACTGATTATTTACTTAGGATGTAATCCTTGAAACAGAATGGTTGACCTATTTTTATGCTCTTTGATCTGTATTGCTAAATTTCCCTCCAGAAATGTTATTTCAATATATACCTCCACCAGCATGTGCTGCTGAGGTCAATATTTGAGGTAAATTGCCCACAAGTTGGGTGTCAGAATTTGTCCTATGACTTTTTAAAAAATCTCTATTGCTTCCAGCTTAAGATATTACTGCTTGACTCACCGGGCAGTGGTGCAGTGAATACAGCATCGGACTGGGATGCAGAGAACCCAGATTCGAGACCCTGAGGTCGCCAGCTTGAGCATGGGCTCATTTGGTTTGAGCAAAGCTCACCAGCTTGGACTCAAGGTCGCTGGCTCAAGCAAGGGGTTACTCGGTCTGCTGTAGCCCCCGGTCAAGGCACATATGAGAAAGCAATCAATGAACAACTAAGGTGTCACAACAAAAAACTGATGATTGATGCTTCTTGTCTCTCTCGGTTCCTGTCTGTCTGTCCCTATCTATCCCTCTCTCTGACTCTCTCTCTGTCACTGTAAAAAAAAAAAAAAAAAAAGAGATATTACTGCTTAAAAATTTTTTCCATTTTCCATAAAGGGTTTTTTGTGGTGCTGATCTATATTTTGTTGACCCCAAGAAGGAATATTTTGGCTTAAAAGGATTCCTTGTGATTAACTGGCCCAAATTCATAATTAGAGTCTAGCAGACATTGTTTACAGAAGTCTCCCACGCACACTGGGAAAAGCTGCAGAATAAGCTAGCTACCAAGCCTCCTGCACTGGGTTCTTGCAGTCTGAGCTGAACCTTATAAAAGAGTTCCTAGAATTATATTCTGACCAATGATCTGAAAGCTGCCCTCTCCAATCGAAGCTGTGTAGCCAAATCCTAATTTGCATGTTTGCCAACCAATCAGAGAGGCTTTTTATAACAACCAATCAGGACAGTGCTATTAGAACCAATTAAACTGTAAAAATTTTTATTCTTTATTTGCATAAAAATGGACTGATCGGGGACTAGGGTGGAAACTTTATAAAAATTGGTCTCTTTGTCTGACCTGTGGTGGCGCAGTGGATAAAGCGTCGACCTGGAACGCTGAGGTCACCAGTTCGAAGCCCTGGGCTTGCCCAGTCAAGGCACATATGGGAGTTGATGCTTCCTGCTCCTCCCCCCTCCCCCCTTCTCTAAAATGAATAAATAAAACCTTAAAAAAAAAAAAGAAAAAAAACTGGTCTCTTTATCTAGGGGAGAAGGGGGAACAATTTTATTTTCCATTAGATCTGGGTTTCTCCAGTTTGCAAACTGGTTACCTGAGTAAAGTTTCTCCTTTTACCATACCCCAGGTTGTGAACTCCTGTTGGCATTGGATTGGTGGCAGTGATCTTTATTGCTGACAACGTTGACCTTTTTCTGGTGGAATAAGAACATTCGTCAATACTGTGGTAGATGTCCAAGGTAGGAGTCCTGGTACATGAGCCTTTATAGTTCCACCTCTCCTTGGTGTGATAAAAGGTAACTTACAACTTGAGTCACATTATATCCCTAAGGTATGTTAGCTGGTATTCTGGGTCACGTCTTTTCTCTGTCTTCAAAGAGGCTTTTTGTTTTATGTGGCAAAACTGTCCCTGACAAGCTCAACAGCCTTTTTATCCAGTCTGGCAGCTTCAGCTGCTACTAGGTAGCAGCCAGATTAATAAAACCTTTTGGCTCAAGGAGCAAGTTTATAGCATAAAGGAAGTTTTCTAGGGTCACAGTGTGGTAAGGCAGGAGGTCTGGCTTTGGAGCCAGATAGCCCTGGACAAGAACCCTGGATATCTTGTTGTCTATCTTGAGAGGCCACATGACTGCTCTGACCTCATTTTCTCATCTATAAAATGGGAGTTTTAGTAGGTAGTTCATGAGTTTTTTTGAAGAGTAGCAATAAAGCCAGTCCTTAGCATCAAGTTGGTATAGAATAAATGGTGCTTTGTTAAACAGTAAAGCAGGAATAGTGATGTCTGTGAAGTGTGGGGCCTCCTGCCCTCCACGCTTCAGCCTGAGACTGGAACGTCTGTTAACACAGCAGATTGGTCACAGCTCCTCAGTTAAGATTGAGGGAATTTAAGATAGATTCTGAGAACGGAATAATGATGAGTCAGATTAATCTTCCAATCCCTGTTTCAGGGGGTCAGCCCTCAAATGTAGGTAAGATAATCACGAAAGAGGTGGGATCCAGGACCTGCCTTTCCCAGATGTCTCTCTCACCTGAAATACCTGCTGCTGTGTGGGTTAAAATGTTATTTAAAAAATGCAGATATCTTCTAGGGGAGGTATAAGACATTAGCACAGGTTCTAGAGTCAAATAACTTGGGGGTAAATCCCAGCTCTGTAACTTATTAGCTGTGTGATTTTGTGCAAGTTGCTTCATGTCTCTGAACCTCAGTTCCTTCATTTATACAATGGGAATAATAATAGGGTTTAAAGAGGAGTAGATGAGATAATATATGGGACTTAAGTGCTCAATAAAATCTATTATTAGTAGCTGTTACTAAAGCCTGAGAAGAACGGGTGGGTAGCAACATGACTCCACTGGGAATAAATTTAAGTTTCTTTCCTTCACAACAGTGGGTGTCCATATATATTATGCTTTACAAAATAGGCACTGTTTACCATTCCTGTTTCACTGAGGGCAGCTAAGTCTCAGAGAGATGAATTGGTCCTGAGTCACTAGGTGCCCTCAGGAAACAAAGTATAGTACATACCCCTTTCAACTGTGGGCATAGCTCTCCCTCGCGATTTCCTGCTTTCCCAACAAGGGCCAGTGGTGGTAACCCTTGAAATCCACCCATGCCCCTCTCTGAGATGGTCTCTGCTGAAGAGCTCCCAAAGGCTCTCCATTTTGGAGGAAGATAAGGCCCTTGGCTTACAGAGCAACTTGCAAAAGCAAGGTCAGATCCCAAAGCAGAGTTTTTACACCTCAGTTCCTACCAGGATGACTCATTGTTTAGAGATGAAAAAGCATCTCTGACACAACATAGGCAAGTTATTTACAGACGACTGATCCCATTGTGTACTATGGCCAAATCCACTGTTGGCCTCATGCCTGGTGTCGTGGGGAAAATACCACGGCTGATGCATCTTGGTTACATTTCCACCTGCTGGGCATTCTCTGGGTTCCTGAGAGAAGTGAGTCAACAGTCTGTCCACACTGTGGACTTAGTGTCTTCATGTGGGTTCTGGAGTTAGAGTTTTTATAGTGCCTCACATATTCTTGCCCCCACTAATCACAGTTATGACGTCCAACCCAGAGGCAAGACACAGAAGTCCTCACTCTTCCTCTAGCTCTGGACCTTTGGCTTGATAGAGAATCCTTATTTCATCCAGTACCCAGCATTCTCCCAGACTAGAAGAAAGTAAGTCTCCAGAAAATTTGGTGTAATCCAGATGAAACCAAGCTCAGACAAACAGAATTATAATGTTTCCTATTTATTAAACATTTACTTTGTGCCATCTGTTGCACCAGGAACGTGACAGTTACTGGTTCTCCCCAGAGCTCTCAGTTGTATATCCTTTTGCTACCCTCATTTCAGTCTTAATGAAAATAAAACAAAGGATAGTTACAAAGCTTGCCCGGAATGCCACAGCTGGGCCAGTGGTGGAGTTGCGTTTCACACGGGAGTACAGTGGACTCTTGCTGTTTGTGGTAGTTATATTCTGTAACGCCTCCCCGAACACCTGAACCACTGCCCTTAGGGGAAATACAGGGGCAGCTCCCTCCTCTGCCCCACATCAGCTTCAGATGTGTGTGCTGGGCACCCACATTTTTTCGCTCCTTTTCACATGTCCTCGAACGACTGTGAAAGTGCTGGGAGTCTGGGTTTTGGAGTTACAAATACATTTTGGAAAGCAGGCAAATTCACAAAAATGGAATCTGTGAACAGTGAGGATTGACTGTCATCTCATTCCAGAGCATGTTCACGCCCCTCTTCACACTTGAGCCCGCTGAGCTCAACAGCCTCCAGGACGCCATCCTCCGTCCTCCCGGAGCCTTCACCTCCCCTGGGACTAGTGCTGGATTTCTAATGAATAGAATGTGGCTTACGGTGATAAGCTGTCCCTTTCAAGATTCAATTACAAAAAGACTATAGCTTCCATCTCACTCTCCTCTTTGCTCTGTGGGAAGCCAGACGCCACAGTAGGAGCTGCCTATGGAGAGGCTGACATGGCCAGCAGGGAAATGAGGTCCCCTATACAGCAAGGAACCGACTCCTGACAGCCACATGTGTGAGCACCCTTCTCCAGTCAAGGTTCAGATGAGACAGAAGCCAACCCATTAGTCACAGCTTTGTAAGAACCCATAGAGGCAGCAAGCTAAGCCATGTGCAGATTCTTGACTCAAAGAAGCTGTGAAATAATAATGTTTGTTGTTTTAAGCCATTAAGTTTGGGGATAATTTGTTACGTATCAGAACATAACTAGCCACTGCTTTCTCATAAGCTACAGTTGCTATATTGCATGGTATTGCCTACTATGGGCTAAATTCTGTGTATCCTCTGTTGAATTTAATCTTCACAAAGGAGAACACTGAACAAATCTCTGCAGTCTTCTAGGGCAGGGTGGGGTGGAGGGAATAGTGTGTGGGGGGAGGCCAGTGTATGTATGATGTCAGGGGGATGTGTGTACATCTGGGTGTAGGGCTCTATAGTGTGTGGTGTCTGTATGAGATCTGGGATGTGGGTGGGGCGTGTATAGCAGTGTCCGTAGGGATATGGGGGATATTTGGGGGTATAGAGGCCATGTGACAGGTTTGTGGGTATTTGTGTGTAGTGAATGTGGGGGTGTTGTGTATGGGGGCTGTGGTGTATCTGGAGGGTTGCTGGGCAGCACAGGACGCCTCAGCTTGTCCTCCTCATCATTCAGTGTCCTCTTCTGGGTCCTCTCTTCCTAAATAAAAGCCACACTTGCTGCCCAGTATATTAGAAATTGGCAAAGTTTTTCTAAAAAGGACCAGATAGTAATATTTTAGGTTCTTTGGGCCATACATGGTCTCTGTTGCAATGACTCAACTCTGCCATTGTAGCTTGGTAGCAGCCATAGAAAGGATGTATGTAAATGCATGGGTGTGGCTGTGGTCCATTGTGACTTTATATATAAACAGATGGCAGGCTGGACTTGACCCAAGGGATGAGGTTTTTAGAGCCCCTGGGACTAAGGTGCTCTCTTTGTTCTTTCACACGGACTTACCCATCCCTTTACTTATCTCACTTTGCCAAATTTTCAAATTCCAAAACCCAGACTACTCATGGCTCTGCAGCAGCACCTCCTCCTGGTTAGAGACCTCAATGTCACCACTGTCCTTAACCTGCTCTGTGTCAAGCACTGCATTAAACAGCTTGCAGGCATTACCACAATTAACCCCTTCAGCAGCACTGAGAAGTAGGTATTACTTCCCACCTAACAGATGAGCTGACCGAAGCTTAACGAGCTAAGTCACTTGTCCAAGCTTACTCTACCTACTTATTGACAGGGTTGGACCTGGCTGTCCTGATATATAAAGCCCAAGTGCTTAATAAACTCTCTACTATCTACTTAAAAAGATGGTTTTAAAGTAGTACAGTAAGAAAAGTCACCAAAATGAAAAAAGAATGTCAAGTTACATGTTGAACTCCCTAGATCCCAGTTACAGGTTTATGGGTCTAGAGCCGTGATCACTAGGCGAGTGGTCATGTGAATGCTGAGCGTCAGGCCGTCCTGGGGAGATTGTTAACATACACATTCCTGGGTCCAGCCCTCAGAGATTTTCATTCCACAGACAAAGGATGGGACCCAGAAATCTGCATTTGGACTGGCACCGAAGGTGATTCTGGGCTGTGTTCCAGGGCCAGTGGGAAGCACCACAGCTTTTGAGATTGTACTAGAAAACCCCACTGTCAGAGCTGGTGTAACTAAGATGCTTTGGGACACCCACCTCCAGGTCTCTGATCCTGTTGGGTGACTCAGTGATACCCCCGCTCTTGCTGATATAATGCTGATAATGACTTAACATCACACACCTTAGAAAGCCTAAATGTTCTACTTGAGGTCTAGTTCCAGGAGGACAAGAGGCGGGGAGCTCTGGCCTTTTCTTTCTTCATTTCTGAGTCCTCTAGCCCAATTCCATGCATACCAAATAAATGCATTTTATCAGAAACCTCTAACACCTTAGTGTGGAAATCTGTAGCCCTAGCTTGGAGGGGAAAAAACAGGGACCATCTGAATTTGAAACTTCTGTAATATCACCGACACAAATAAGTAGGGGTGATTCTATTTAGCATACAGAGGGTTGGCATTACGGGAATGTGGAGGTTAAAGCCGATTTTGCACAAATGAGTTTATTTTCCTGCAGGGTGAGTTAGACACTCACATCTCTCCCCTTGCAGCAGCATCTTAGCTACAGTGCGGGAGGCAGTGAGAGCTCTGTTTTGGAAGGTGGTCCTGTCCTTTGAAGTTGACAACTTGCTTGCTTTTTCAGTCAATCCCCTGTTGCCTGCTCCAGAGCCATTCTTTCCTGAGTGTCCCACTCGCCCGGTGAATGAGAAATCAATGTGCCATAGCAGCCTTGCAGGGGCCATACATCATTCCGAGAGTGGGCTGGGCTCTGGGGCTCTGGCTCTGAACATGCTGCGAATGCTCAATTGGGACCACTGGGTTTCTGCAACCTGACTTTCCATCTCCCGGATATTGTTGGCGGGAAGTGAGTAATGTCATGTAGTTTCATGAAGATACTTGTTGTAATCAAGGCTTTTTAAGTTCCAGTGTCCCAAA